>NC_088202.1:104507002-104829228 GCF_037126465.1 Ornithodoros turicata
ATGATTAAGGAAGGAGCAGTACTGCTAGAGATACAGTCCCGCGACCGTTCTGTATTGTTGACTATACGAGACGAGCCACAAAAAAATTATGTACTCATCTTCCTATACCGTCTGGCCGCCTAAGTGTGAATTGCAAACTGTAGGATGGGACAAGCGCAATGCTTGCCCACATCACGCTTCAAAAATAGAACTTCTCTCGCGCTCAAAACGAAGAGCAGGCACTTACTGCCTAGTCTCCCTCCTCGGCGAACTTAAGAACGTGGGTATGGAGGGAGACAGCAACAGGTGTTTCGGCCTTATTTGGCCATCGTCAGCAGCAGCACTGATTAGGAAAAGCCCATCTTCCTTAACGTGCTAGCCTACTATTCCCTATATCATGAATTTACGATTCGCTTTATTTTCCCCAACAAAGTCAACAACTGAGGCCAGTATTAAAATGCTGCCCCATTGCTTTCGCGCTTGAGTGTTACGCCGCATCGTGTGCTTCCGAAAAGCGCCAACAATCCTGTGCTTTACAATTAACTCACCTCAAATTTCCAATAGATATCCTCTGTGTTGCGGTTGTATCACATTCTAAAGTCATTTAACTAATCTGGTAATTTAAATTTGATAACACCCTCCACTACCCTGAACCCTTTACACTGCCACTGTTTTGCGAGGTTTTTTGCTGCTAACTGTTGGAAAGGCTACTGTACAGTCCACCATGCACCCCCTCATAACGGAACCTTGACTTGCATCCCTCTGTCTCCCTCCCCCTCTTTCTCCTTCCTACTCCTCTTCTCTTCTTTGAAAACCGAGGAGAGCGGCAGTGGCACACCCACTGGTTGGGGTGCAAGACGGGGCCAAGGCGAGCGGCCAACGAAAAGTCGTTACAGCCAATCTGGAGCAGACAGCAGCGAAGGGTGTGTAGAGGAGGTGGTGCTCCTCTACATGAGTCCTGACCGGCGATGATGGAATGTCCCAGCGGGCAGATGGTCGTGGCCTCACGCTAGGACAGTGCCAGTAGAACTGGCTGCCAGGCGCAGTGGCGCGCGCCAGCAGAGGCACGTCTTCATCGTCGTCCACGGGCCGCCATAAGTGTCGGAGAACGGGGACGACTGTTGTAACGACGCCGTGGGGATCTTGATCCTCGTCGCCGTGGGTCGCTGCGGGCGAGTGAGGAAGCCACCAGGGTCGAAAGACGGGCGAGATCCGCTTGGAGCTGCGCCACAGCACCCGTGAGGTTCGAAGGATGGGTGTCACTAATGGCGGCGCAAGTGGCTGGTCCAGACGCAACTGCGTGGGAGAAGGAGGCGGCAGCAGGAACCGCAGCGACTTGCGGCGGAGAGATCTCCATTATCTTGTCCGCGTGAGCGGCCAGGTCTTGCAGAGGGAGGGTGGCTGCCGTGGCCAAAATCATTTGCACGTTCGCGGGCAGGCGGCTCAGGAAGAGCTCCTTTAAGAGGGTGGGATCAAAAGTCGCCGCGCGATCGGCAAGGAAATTTTGCATGTCGTGGAGGAGTTGACTAGGGCGGCGATCACCAAGCTCTTCAGCGGTCAGAAGCTGTTGGAGGCGCTTACGCTCCGATGTCGTAGTGTGCTCCAGGATGGCAGTCTTCAGGGCATCGAAGGGAGCGTTCGCTTGAGGAGCAGGCAGGATATCGACGACCTGGGCGGCAATGTCCTGCGGAAGACCGCTGAGAACGTGCCGGAATTTGGTGAGCTGAGTGATGTGCGGGAGCTCAAATTGGCGCTCCAATTTGCGATTGCAAAACCACTTGCCACCAATTGCAAACCAATTGCAAAAACCATACGGCTGGGTTCTGGGGCCAAATGGGGGTAGCCGAACGGCGAAATGCTGCATGGCTGCAGAGGTGGGCGGGGCCGTGCTGGACGGTGAGGCCGCAGGCGGAAAGACACCGGGTACGGTAACGGCGAGGTTTGCTGGCGGTGGGTCCATGATGGCTTTGTCCGGGTCACCAATGTAGTTGATGGACAGACCAGGCGGGAAGGACAAGGCTGCTTTAATATTGTGGCAGTTTGCCACCAACTACCAGGAAAGAAAGAATGAATGGGGGTCGCAGGCACCCGGGCGCGAGAGGGGCGTGACGCAGGTGTTGGCTTCGTCTGCGTCACGGAGCGGCGCGTCGTCTGCTACATGGCCCCTCCGCTGGAGGCAGTGCCAAACTGTCCGACCATGTAACGGTCTTGGCTGTAGGCTGGTGGGACGGAGGGAGGCGGGTTCCAGGAGCAGGCCGAAGCGGAGTGCAGGCTGGTAGGCCGAAGTGATCAAGAGAGTTGGGCGACAGAACCGCGACGGATTCGCAAGCGTTGAGCTCGTAGTGTTGTCGCCACGGAGAGTGCCGGGAGGACCATCGTGAAGCACGTGGAGACCGGGAGTAAAACTCACTGTCGCCTCCGTGCGTGTCCCCGGTGGAACATTGGTCCCGGGGCCTCTCGACTGCATCTCGACGAGCTGCCACTGTCTTGTATGGAAGCCTGGTGGGAAGGCGAGGCGGGCAGGGTTCCTAGAACGCTAGCGTAGCAGATGCCGTGGTGCGGTCGACAGCGGCGTACCTCGACGGTGCAGGAGCCTGATGCTCGGGAAGGTGCCACTGGTGGAAGCCTCAGGAGTGCCACCACGAAGCGTGTGGCGACGTGACGTGTGAGGTCATGGCGACGTGAGCTGGGTAGATGGGTAAGGTGGGTAGAACCATGGTGCTACGCGGTCGGGCGTTGCGATGAGTGGCGCCGCGCTAGATTGACGCCGTCGCCTAGCGGTTCCTCGGACCTTCGGAGATGGCTTCGGAGGTGGGTTTGCAGAAATTTGGGATGGTATTGGGCCGTATCACGTCCGGGTCACCAAATGTACATGAATCCTGGCCGGCGATGATGGAATGTCCCATCGGGCAGATGGTAGTGGCCTCACGCTAGGGCGGTACCGGTAGAAGTGGCTGCCAGGCGCAGTGGCGCGCGGCAGCAGAGGCACGTCTTCATCGTCGTCTACGGGCCGCCGCAGGTGTTCCTATGGTGAAGGTGCTGCTGACAATGTAGAGCTGGTGTGGGATGTCAGCTTCCACGCCACAGACGTTGCAGTTTGGTGAATTTAGCCGACCCATTTTAAAGAAAAGTGAGGGTGTACGGGCAACATTGAGTCGTAGGTGGTGGAGAAGGGATTCTTCTTTACGACTGCGGTGGATGACAAACATCAATGGGTCGATAGATCGTAGGAAGTCGTAATTTTGGCCCGGAACTGCCGAGCACATATGGCGCACCGACGGCGAATATGTAGACGGCATGTGGAGTCTATAAGCGGTAGATGTCCCAGGGCCGAAGTGACATCAGTGATGAAGTGCACAGGCGAGGGAGTAAGAGGAAGGAAGGAGAAGTAAGCCATCGCTGGAACCTGATATTACCTCTCACTGTACACTGATCGGCACACAACACGTAAACCGGTTTGAACCGATTAATATCGGTTTAAACTGTTATTTTGGTTGCGCTGAACCCGAACCGAACCAGTAACCTAGCACCGGAACTTAAACCGAACACCAACAAATAACGGTTCCGAGCCCTGCCAGCCCCACCACAGAGATAAAACATTGTGTCAGCAGTGGGATCCGCAGACTACTCCATTAACAGCGTGCAACATCGTGTCGACTAGACCACAGCATAATTCGCGACGGCACTGTGGACCAGGTCTAAACGTTTGCGGGACCAAAAGTCGTCGACACAGTCCTCAACAGAAGTCGACATACAGCCAACTCAAGTACGGACGAGAACTCAACAGTACGACGGTCATCCATGGCACCATTCAACTTTGCGCCGCCGGACCCGTTTTCCTTCTCAACGCCAAACGAGCGGCCGGCGTGGAAGAAACGTTTTCTTCGCTTCTGAAGCGCTTCGGGACTCCAGGAGAAACCGGGTTAGCACAAACTTGACACTCTCATCTATATCTTGGGGCCCCAGGCCGAAGAGGTGCTCAGCACGTTCGAACTGTCACAAGCGACAGAAAAAGACCTCGACGCAGTGCTGTGGCATTTCGACAGCTATTTTGGGCCACGTCGAAATGTGATCAACTCCAGGAACCAGCTTCCCGGCGAGTCTGTCGAAGACTTTGTCATCGCGGTGCATGCTTTGGCCTGCACTTGTGAATACGGGACACTTAAAGAAGAGCTCATCCGCTACCGTCTTGCTGTCGGACTTCGTGACAAACAAGTGTCTGAAGCCCTTCAGCGTGATGCTGAACTCAACCTCCAAAGGCTCTTACATACAGTGGCACGACAGCTTGAAACAGTGCGGCAGCAGCAGACAGAAATGCGCCCTGCGTCGTCAACAGCTGACGTGACTCTTAACCGGGTCACTAGAGGAAGAGCTCCTTCAAAAGCAACATCTTCGTCTTCAAGAGCCAGCAGCACGACGCACAGTGCGACACAAACGAAACGAGTTACACCACATCAAAACAGCTGTCGATGTTCCCCTAATGAAATTTGAAATGGAAACCCTAATGAAGTTTGGGACTAGGTTATTTTCATTCATCTGCATACATGCAACTATGTGTCCATTTTTGATCGCTACCGGCCTCGGTGGCTCAATCGGTAGCGTGTTCGCCCTCTGATCCACGATCGCGGGTTCCATCGCGGGTTCGATCCCGGCCGAGGACGCCAGCAACTTGGTGGCAGGGTACAAGTTGCCTAGACATGCCGTCTTCCGCGAGGAACGTTAAATACGGGGTGCCCTGTGATGAGCTTTCATCGCACTTTAAAGAACCCTCGGTGGGCTAAAGCAATCCACAGACCGACCGCTGTGGCGTCGCTCATGATCTCAGTTGTCTCGCGATGTAAACCTCAAATTATTATTATTGTTATTGTTATCGCTGGCTTGTCTACCGAGTACATCTTCTCCAACTTCGCGACTTTTCCAAACGGAGTGAGGGCACGAAGGAGGTATTCATCCGGGACGTGCGTGGGTAGATACAAGTCACGCGAACACCGTGCGGCGCTACTGGCTTCACGGGGACCCGCGTTTCGCGAAATACGAGGCCACCCACCTTGACGAGTTTATGGTAGGCGGCGGTTGTGTGCAACGTACCGAGAAACGATGTACCACCTCGATACTGGACGGTATCTAGGCCATCTAGCCTAACAGCGTCGGTGATAGAATCCACGACGTCAGTATATAATGCTTAAACAGGAGTCACTTCAGTGAAGCAGAGGTCTGTCGTGGAGGTGAAGTTCTTAGACATGGTGAGGCCGGTGAAGACTCCAACTGTCCCCGTAACTTGAATTGACAAGATCCCGGGGACTTCGTATTGCCAACTGTAGGATGGGACACGCGTAAGCTTGCCCACATCACACTTCAGAAATGGTACTGCCCTCGTACTAAAAACGAAGAGCAGGTCGTAGCAGGAAGCAACGTCTTCGCATCTCAATGTGTATTGCCATCAAACAGGCGAACTACCTTATTGTTGACTGTGTATTGTCACCAAGCAGGCAAATTACCTATGGAGGTAGGCCCCTTTGCACTGACACTAACTGCACATTACAATCCCACAAGCTAGATAACATTACTCTCTAGAAGAATTTGCTTTTCGTACTGGCCATACCATGCGAACAATCCAAACACGGGAGAGTAGGTCCGGCGGGCAGTACAGTCCTAGCAAGCTGGCTAGAACATGACTTGCCACTCACTCTGGACGTGACGGAAAAGTCGAGTAGACGACAGCCAGCGGCGAGAGCACTCCAGAAGGGCCGTACAGTACTTCTTCACGGGCGATGTGGCTACGAAGATCTGCCCTGACAGCCTGAACTATAGCTGCGTCTCCGAAGTCTGGGCCACCGAAAGCCAGCCGGCAACAACGGATCCAAATTTGAAATTTTATCTCCGTAATTAGCAAAGCCAATTTACGCTGAGCACGCGGGACCGGCAACGGTTCTAGGAACCGCACAGTGGCCTAGGAGACAGTCGAGAGCTGAAATACTTGCGTTAACCTGCGCCACAGCAAAAGAGGAACGTGATAACGCCTAAAACAGTTCTCAGCCGTTTCACACATCCAAGAGGGGCAACCGTCAGAACCAGAAATATGAAAACGGCGCAATCGCTCGCGAAGATGAAGAACATCGTAGGCTAGCTTCCATTGAAGACTGGCGCGGCGGGCATCTAGCCAGCACGCAGTGATTCAACGCCAAGACAGCTTCGTCGGCACCGAAGGGACTGCGGAACCGGACTGCGGGACCGGACTGCGACTCCCTGAAAGCCTTATCAAAATCACTGACAGCACATAAGTGGATGTCAGCGTCAGGAAGCTGCAGTCGTAAACGTCTTACAACATCAACACAGTCAGCGTATTGATGAGGCAGGACTTCGGACCTAGGCCGAAGCCTAGGACTCTCAATGAACCACCTGGAGGCGCATCCCAGAGAGTACTGCACTAATGCGCACGTTGAGTGTTCGGGAGTGTGCAGTGCTTCGAAATAAATGCGCGACTGAAGTGCAAAGCACTTGTCGAGCACAACCGGCAAGGCTAAGCCGCCCTGGTCACGTGTACGGTGCAAGCGGGATCTTGCGACCCACTCCACCGAACCGCCCCAGAGAAAACGGAACGCGTGCCTAGTGATGGCAGTACGGATCAGTGGTGGCGGCGTGGCAACGACTCCTAGGAACCACAAGCGGCTGTAGTACCAGGCCAGTAGCAAGAGAGCCCGAAAATTGATCGGCAAATCAACGAACTTAAGCTGCCGCTCTGCGACGATTACACGAATTAACGCTCTGTAAACTCTGCAACGATTAAACATACGGGGCCAATTAGATATCCCAGTGCAATCAAAAGTCACATCAAACGGGGACGACAGGCCACCAGCGACAGAGACAACGCTTCTAGCGCCCCTATACAACGTTTCCACATACCTGACCAAAGCAATGGCGAACCCGTATGCCCTCAGCCAAGAGAACAGGTACGTGTGCCGCACACGTTCAAATGCCCTGGATGCCACTGTTAATGCAGTGGATGGCATCGCAAAGTGCGATTCTATGAAGGTCTGAGGACCTGCCGGGGGGCAGAACATGCTTGGCAAGGATGTAACACCTTCTCCAGCAGAGGTGAAAAGCACAACTGAAGAGTTTTAGCTAGGATGTTATAATCGCTTGTCAGTAAAGTAATCGGACGATAAGCATCTATGTTCAGTTTTCGAGAGGTGTCTGTGCACAGAACAACACCACCACTCTGCATGCTAGGGCATAGCAACACCTGGGTTTAGCAGACTACCCACCTCAATGACGAGAGAGAGAGTGTGTTGTATTGTTGACTGATTAGATGAGTCACAAAATTAGTGAGCCCATCTTCCTTATCGTTTTGGCCTACCACTCCTTTTATGTGTTGGTATCAAATGGAAAGCGGGCCACAGGGGCCAATGACAATGACGATTGAACAATAAGGATATATAACCAGAGAAAACCGCGTGGAATGCATACTTGGATCATAAAGCTGAAGTACATATTCTGCGGTGGCTTTAACAACAAGCAAAGACCTCAAGCCGGGAGTCGCTCCTACAATTTGCTGCCGTTTCCTCTGCCACAAAGAAAACAGTTTTCGGGAACACCATATGCAGACAGCTGAGTTGGCACGACTTTATGCTGGAGGCCTGGAAGGAGCGTACCTTTCTGTATGCATGTGGCATTACGGAAAATATTGCGAGTGGTTAAGAAACACAATCCCCAAACACACATCTTCCTAGTTTCCATGAGGTGTTGAACAATTCGTAAGTGACACAAGAGAAGCAAAGCTGAAAATCAGAAGTACGTCGTGGAACTCTCGGTTGTGGATCGCCGTTTTCCCATCAGTGAGAGGAAGGAATACAAATTTTACTATATCCATGTTTATGCGTTGCAAGCATTATGATGCTTTCTGCAACGGACCAGCAGTTGAAAATGTGTGGAAAGTCTCCTATGCCGAGGAGGAGGAGGAGGAGGAGGAGTGTCGTTGGGAGGAACCCGAGAGGTCTGCCTGCCTGATTAGGCGGCATGTTTCTCGGGAAGGGAAAGATGGTGGACAGGAGGAAAGGGTGAAGTGGAAGACCGAGCGGAATCCGCTCGTGGGGAGGATAGCTGCGTCCATGGGCCGACTTCAGGGGAACTGTGCCGGCATACGCCTATTACACATCTGAGGGAAACCCAGGAAAAACCCCAGACGGCACAGCCGGCCCGCGGATTCGAACCGCGGACCTCCCAGTCTCCAAGCGCACGCGTTACCGCTGCGCCACCGGAGCTGGTGTCTCCTATGCCTGATCAATAATACAGAGCATTTTAGATAGCTGCTTTCCATCAAATGTGCAGTCTTACTGATAGTGACATGGACGGATGAATAGATATTGAAAGATAAATATATAGATTGCAGTTCCACAATTGTGGATCCTGTTACTATACACAGCGCTTAAACAGAACCGCTCAGCGACTGCATCGGATTCAAGGTGAAATGAAGGAGAAAAAATTGTAATTTGAAGAAGAAATAAGATAAAACGAAACCCTAAAGAAAATGTGAAATTGACGTCGCACGAGTGGTGAGAGACAGAAACCTCCTGATGAGCTTTAGAACTTGATGGCATTATGGTAGAATGCCATCAAGTCAATGACAAGTCAATGTTGATGAAACGAATTACAAAAGTCAGTGATATTTATTCATTTGTGTAACAGCCTTATTAGATTCAACAACTGTCACGCGAAGTATTTTTTTTTGTTTTTTTGTTTAGCGTGCATTTCCTGAAAAAAAGAAAAGAATGCGCTATGCGGCGGCGATATCTCTCAGATCCTTCTTGCTTGCTGTGACGTCAGGTCATCGGAGCACTTTATTGGCTGCCGAGAATCGTCTGCTACAACGCGGGAGCAAGACGACGGGTTGACTGCTCTGTGTCAGACGCGCGGAACGGGCGGCTCCAAATACAACCGCAAGAAAAAAGTACGCGCGCGCCTCACTATTGGACGGTTGAGGTGATATCGCGGACTGACTGTGAGCGAATGGGCTTTTCTGACGCGCTATATTGAAACGCTCTTGGGCCCCAGGATTGCGCGCTGGACTCGTACTCCGTGTGTCAATATGTATCCGAGGGCTTGTATTGGTAGTTACTGTAACTCCTGACATATTTCACTTTTTTACCAGCCCTTCTATGCTCCTTTAAAGGAACTGTCGCATCCGTTCCAGTCGATTTCGAAACTACAGTATCACCTTATTCTTCGGGGACCACTGACTACGATATCGAAAATCCCACCCCAAATAGTGGCGTAGAGTGACTGTTATTCGATGGAATACATGACAAGAGCAGGTGCCGGGTATTGAGAGTATGGGCACCGTGCACTAGCGAGAGGACGCTGGGGTCGCTTGATCGGCAGCGCCACCCGTGGCGATTTCGCGCGTAACGGTCTGGTACTGACGCCGTATCGGCGCCTTCGCGCATGTAGCTTTGGTGCGTATGGATGTTTTACCGAATTTTATATGTCGGCTTTGGGGCTTTGGACTCATTAACCCGTGAGACTACTTGTGTGGAAGTGGTTTGTCACGTAAAATGTATGCGATGGGGAAGCTTTTTGCACGTGGAACATTATGTGTCTATGCACAATGTGTGACACACTGTGTAGCGCAGACAAGCGTGTAGTATTCGTGGCCCGTATTTACGTGAAGTTAAGTGCATATTTATCCGCAAGGGACTACCAATTATAGACTACACATCAGAGACTAGCTACGTCCAGTACCTGCGCTATGAGGACGGAAACCTCTCACTGAAGAATTCACATGAATAATACAGTCAACAACAAATTGGAATATACATTACGAAGATAGCGGGAAAAAACGTTCTCGTTTCTTTCTTATGCATAATCCGTTAACGTGATGATGCACTGTGAGGATAAGTTTCTTAGTCAAATAATTCCCAATCTTGCACCGCTCAAGGCGGGGGATTCCCTTTTAGCCCTACGTGCCTGCATTTGATGCACAGTCATAGTAATAAAAGTCAATCAGTCAATCAAGATTGTTTCAGGATATAAATAAGGCGTGTTTTTATTTGAAACTGGATATGTAATGATAATAATGTTTTATTAGTGCTAAACAACGACCACAGCGGCCTTAGTATAGGTGAACATAGCGCATCAGACACATTGTCGCAAATTGCAACATAGAAGCAGCCAGAAATATCACGCAAAAGAAACACAAAACAAACTATGCTAAAAAATTTAAAAAATGACAATAATTAAGAAGAAACAGTGAGGTTGCTGTTCGACAAACTCATGATTAGTTTTGTGTGTGTTTGCGTGTGTGTGTGCGGACGAATAGAAAAGAGCAAAGAACCACTTGTAAACCGAGATCACAAGATTTGGCAACGATAATAAGATCATAGGGACAGAATGCACCTACATAAAATGATGACGGCTTGCGAAACACAGCTCTGAGAGGACAAATAATTCCCCGTGTTCGCATACAAGCTTTATATTGAAGGAAGACGAGGTCCAAATCCAGTCTTCGCCGACACGCCGCAGAATTAGGGTCCGAGTAAAAGAGATAAATACTGTACGACATATGGCGGACACTAATTTTAGCCAAGCTCCACGGTGTTCATTGGCCATTCATTGGTGTATTTCGCAACTTTTTCACGTCAGTTGCTGTGCTATAAGTCCGCATCGCGACGCTCAACTGGTCATTGACAAATATACTAAATGCAAGGAATGTGTTCTAAGTTTGAAACAACGGATTTGAGCGGCACGTTGGGTGGATTGCCATGAAAGCGCTCTTTCAAATACAGTATGTGATCGGCGGGACGATACAGCGAGAAGGACGAAAACTTTACGGCAAGTTGCCTCTCTTTCACAATAACTTGGTTGTCGTGGCAGATTACCACATAGAATTAATTTCCATTCCAATAATTAAGTTTGTCTTCTCCTTTGACTTTGTATGCAGGCAGCTTCAAATCGCTCTTTTCGAACTGCGAAACTAGCACAGCACTGCTAGACGCTGCTGGCTGGTACCAGGGCATTACGCCGCGTTTCCCCTCGAGGGGCCGCTGCCCACGATAGAAAACTCTAGCGCACGGTGCCCATGCCAGCATCCCCTCTCTGGAAAAACGAGGAAACGCCACTCCCTAAGAACGAATGGGGGCGCGACCTTGAGAAATGCCGCGGCCGTGCGGGCCTCATTCACACATGAAGCGGTAACCGCATACGACGAATTGTCACGGAAAAACGGCCACCGTCACCGTTTTTCCGGTGAGCCGACGCGAGCAATGGGAACTTCACAGATTTCTCGACGACAGCGGTGGTCAGGAAAATTCGGCGAAGAAGATTCGGCGAAGCGGCCGCTCGACGGCAGCCAATAGAACCGCTCCACGCGCTGTTGTTCCACGATGTCGTTCGATGTTGTGTCGGATGTCCCGCCGGCGCCAAAGGAAGCCACTCCTGGCCGTCTACGAGCGCTTCGATTGGCTGGATGAAAAGCGTTTGCGGATCCGCGCACGAGAGCTCTAGCACGAGGCGGTTCTCGAAAAAAGCTCGAAAGCCTCACGTCCGTCGCTTCGCGTCTGGGAGGACGCCGTGCCGCCTCAAGAAACGCATGTGTCAGTCCACCGAGTTACGGGGCGTCTGGACGGCGCGTTTCCTCTGAGCGACACGCTCTCACTCCTCCGTTTACGGAATGACGTCACGCCGTCGGAGCTTCTGCGGCCGCGGAAGCAGACCTGATTTTTTTCAAATTCGTTTATTTAATATCTCAGCAATTTTCAGACGAAAAAATTTGCCGGGAAGATTGTCGGCCGATGCTGAACATAGTGGAATCTGCTACATAA
Source organism: Ornithodoros turicata (assembly GCF_037126465.1). Lineage (NCBI taxonomy): Eukaryota > Metazoa > Arthropoda > Arachnida > Ixodida > Argasidae > Ornithodoros > Ornithodoros turicata. The sequence goes on from NC_088202.1 coordinate 104,518,798, forward strand.
ATGAGTTTCGGGATGCGACCGTCCCTCTAAGAAGTACAGTATATGTGGCACGCACTTTCGCCACAAAGACTACACAAAGACAACGAAAAGACTACACGAGTACAACAACCCCCCCCCCCCAAAAAAAAACAATGGAAAGGATACATGTTAGTAATAACTAGAGCACGGATTTTCATGCAAATGGAGGAAGGAAGAAGAAGCCTGCTCCGAACGGCCGTTCTGTTTCTGCTTCCCTGCTGAATTGTTAATTTTCTTGTTTTCCGTACATTATATTCTGTCCTGAAGCTTTCCTCGGTGGTCCAAAGAGACTTATAGGACCGCGACGGCGATGTCGGACCCATCGCTGGGCAACGTCCCAGGCGCCGTCCCGCCGCTGCCTGCTCTGCCCACTACGGATCACACTCCTCTTCGGTGCAAGCGGCCCCGTGAAGACCACGACGTCTCTAATGAGGCTTCATCGGACGAAGAAGGCACCCAGATTATAGAGCATGAGCTCTCAGACGAAATTGCTGAGATGATCACAGACCCGGATCCCAGACCTTTCCAGGTGGTCACGTATAAGAAAAATCGTCCCGCAGGTATCCCCATCATTTTCAAGAGGGTCAATCCTGATGTGTCTTTTTGGAAAGTGAATCCTAACCGTATCGTAAGCGATGTTATGACGGCCACACAAGAAAAGATCATTTCACATCGCATCACCAAGGACGGCGACCTTGTTATCACCGTCCCTTCAGAAGGAGTTGCAAATAGTCTTCTCCAGCTAAAAAAGGTTGCAGGCCTAGATGTCCAGAGAAGCGTTCTGGAGTCGTATCTCAGAACAATGGGGCGAATCCATAACATACCGAGACTGTACTCTGATAGCGACCTCCTAGAATACCTCAAACCCTACGGAGTGTCTGCGGTTCAGAGGGAAATTGTTTACAGAAGAGAGGTCGACGGATCCTCCACGGCGTACCAGAAATGTAGCGTCATTATCACCTTCTCTCCGGGCCAGTCTCTGCCCGCTGAGGTGAATTTGGGGTTTACGTCGCATCCCGTAACTGAATATATATCTCCTCCTACTCAGTGTTTCAAGTGCCAGAGGTTTGGGCACTACGCCAAAGACTGTCGTGGCACTCAGAGATGTAAACTATGCGCGGGATCGCACGACTTTAAGGCTTGCACGTCCCGACGCGAGCCCAAGTGTGCCAACTGCGGGGAAAATCACGTGGCGTCATATGGGGCATGCAGGATCGCCAGAGCTGCTGCTGCAGCCCACGTCCGTAAGGTTGCACACGGCGGCGGCAATTTAAAAAAAGCAGCAGCGGCTCGCCCTAACCCGAGTTACGTTAAGCAACAGTCGGACTGTAATCCTTCGTCTTCGTCTCTCGGACACTCTCCTCACCGTGCCCCCCCAAGAGAACCAAAATCGCGGCAGCCCAAGATAAAAAAGTCTTTTGCTGAAGTAGTCGTAACCGACACAACTGGTTCCAAACCTTTATCTGGACTTCCAGCTCCAGCAAAAGGTTCCCTGGAAATGTTACGCCCCACGCCTCAGGAAGGACGTGCGAGACGAACTGAGAAGCAACCTATCCGGGACAGGCAAGGTCGCGACTGTTTCACCCCGCTTTTGCCGCTCATCTTGGCCGCATTCCGATCGGTTCTAAGGCTTATCCCAACAGCTGCTGAGCTGCCTGAGGTGCAAGCGTTGCTCATGCTGGAAACCCTTCTGAGTAGCTACCAACAAACGTGTCCTGTATCCACCAATGATGGCATATAGATACTCTGGGTCTTGCGTCTTTCAGTGGAACTGCAACGGTCTACAGAACAAGTTAAGCGACTTTAGAAATTTCGTCTTCAGACACCAGATGCCCCTCCTTGCTCTCTGTGAAGCACGTGTGCCCGCCTCTTTCAGACTCTCAAGTTATGTTATCTATCGCTCTGAGAAACACACCGGGTTCAGCAGGGCGATGCTCTGCGTAAGAAAAGACCTCCCAAGTACTCTTCTTTGTTCATCTTCCGATGACCACTTCGAATATGTTGTGTGCAGTGTCCGTCTTCACGGGCAACAGGTCGCTATTGCTTGCGTGTACATCGCTCCCTCAGTACGCATCGAAGAACGCGAGTTCGAGTCGTTTTTCCGACTGCTGCCTCAACATTTCATCGTGTGTGGGGACTTCAATGCCCATGGCAACGCGTGGGGAAGCCAACATGAGGATGCGCGGGGTCGCCTCTTACAGCAGTGCCTAGAGACTTCTGGTGCCATTGTTTTGAATGATGGTTCCCCGACTTTTTTTCGCGGGCCGTCGTACTCCAGCTGCTTAGATGTCACCTTCTGCTCTGCAGCACTTGCCCAAACACTGCACTGGGTGCCTGCTTCGGATACCATGGGTAGTGACCACATGCCAGTGTTCGTATCCCATAGATGGATACAAGGTCTTCCTAACAAAAGGAGGCTTATAAATTGGCAAGTTTTCAAGTCACGGGCAGAAGAATTGGCCCCGTCGTCCGGAAACCTGGAAGATTTTACACACGCTTTGGGGTCCAGCCTCTCTATGGCAAGCAAGCAAATCTCTGTACCGCCAATGCACTCCTTTGTCGATATTGAATTTGAACGCCTCAGAGCAATACGACGTCGAGCAGAGCGACGGTTCCGCAGAACTGGATGTCCTCGAGACTACAAGGACGTCTGTAAATTACGATGCCTTATACGCAAACACCTTCAGCGCCTTGGTCGAAAGACCTGGAGGACGTTCTGTTCCTCCCTTTCCCCTTATACGCCGACCTCAAGAATTTGGCAGGTGATCAAGACCCTCAGCTGCCCTGCTGTTGCACAGGAGACGCCCTTCCGAGCACTGGCGCTTCACCAGGACGTACCAGAATTAACTGTTGGTGACGATTTCTGCCGTCTCCTCACTCGCTCATCCTGTGCCTCCTTAGATGACGCTCACAAGCAGTCTGCCCATGATGCTCTCAAGGTAGTCGACTTCCATTGCGGTGCTCGCGAGCCTCTGATGGACCTAGATTTCTCCTTAAACGAACTACAGTCTGCAATTTCTGTCGCAAAGAAAGGCTCGTCGCCAGGACCCGACGGGATCTCATACCAAGCCTTACTCTCTTTGGGACCTGAGACGCTTGGTAAGCTGCTGTGTCTCATAAATGAATCTTGGAGGGACGGAGTCGTACCTGACATGTGGAAGACTGCCCGCGTAATCCCGGTGCTGAAACCAGGAAAGTCACCAAGAGAACTGGCATCGTTTCGGCCCATCAGCCTCACTAGCTGTCTCTGCAAACTTGTTGAAAGGTTGATCCTGAACCGCCTCGACTGGTTCCTGGAATCCCGAAGCCTTCTAGATCCAGCACAGGCTGGCTTTAGACGGGGACGTAGCACGATGGACTGCGTGATTAATGTGGTATCCCACGTGGAACAGGCTAGTGCTGACGGCCTCCTGAGTGTTGCCGTTTTTCTGGATGTCAAGCGAGCCTATGACACCACAAGTCACAATCACGTGCTGCATGGGCTTTTTACTATGGACGTCACGGGGAGAGCCCTTAGGTGGATCTCTGACTTCTTGCGAGACAGGACCGTATACGTGAAAACCTCAGAAGGCGAAACCCTTCATCACGGTACAGCAGCTGGTGTCCCACAGGGAAGCGTCCTTAGCCCGCTCCTGTTCAACGTTGTCATGGCCGCACTACCCTCTCTCCTGCCACGGGGCGTCAATGTTAGCTTGTACGCTGACGATATTTGTATCTGGTCTTCTGGAAAGCAGTGGCCAGCACTACAACGCCGCCTGCAAAGCGCGCTGGACATTGTAGCCTCCTTCCTGGCAGAGAGAGGTATGGACCTGTCCCATGAAAAGGCTGTGTTTTTGCCTTTCACACGCCGCCATTTGAGAAACCTTCAGCTCTACATAAGTGGGCACCCAGTGAGGCGCGTTACGCACCACCGGTTCCTTGGTCTCATCCTCGACCGCAGCTTATCGTGGAGAGCAGAAGTTCGCTGCTTGAAAGACAGAGCAGAGTCCCGACTGAATGTTCTGCGCTACCTCTGTGGTACCCGGTGGGGGCTCACTTCTAGGGCTCTTTTCGGTCTTAACCGGTCCCTTGTACGTCAGGTATTGACTTACCACCTTCCAGTACTGCATCATCTCTGCCCCACATCTGAGCAACTGCTGGAGACCATTCTTGCGAAGAGCATCAAGACGTGCCTCGGCGTCCACAAGTCCACATCAACTGCTCTAGTCTTCGCGGAAGCCAAGGAGCCACCTGTACCCATCATGAGGCTTGATCAGTCTCTTAGCCACTATATGAGGCTGGCAACTCGCCACCATCGACACCCCTTAGTGCGCGCTTTGATTCGTCGTCCAGCGTCTGGGTACAGCCAAGCCGTTCTTGCCCACCGAAGCATCATCCCCAAGCACAAATCTCTGCCGAAGCACCCTGACCCACTATGGGCCCTGCCCACACCCCCTGTCCGTGTCGAGGTACCTGGAGTGTCCTCGAAGAAAGCTGCGTCGACGGTTGTTCTACGGCAGCTCACCTTGGCCGTACTTGACAGCGATAGAGGGAAGATTCAGGTTTTCACCGACGCATCAACGACGCGTTCCGGCTCTGCTTGCGCCTATGTGATCCCACAGTTGTCAGCTGAAGGTTGTGCAAGACTCTCACACCGCACGTCGGCGGCGGCGGCGGAACTGCACGCGATTTGTATGGCGCTTGGCTTCATAGCATCCTCTCCATCCCCAGCTCAGTGGTCCATCTACACCGACTCCAAAGCCGCCTTACAAGTCCTTCTCCACTCTACAGGATCGGGATGTCTGTCTCCAATGGTGCATGACGTCCTTGAAGTGTACACTTCTGCCGTATCACGGGGACATGACATCCAGTTGCAGTGGGTCCCTGGCCATTGCGGTGTCCCCGGAAATGAGGCTGCGGATGCAGCTGCCAGGCGTGCCCATCTAGCGCGTGGCGTTCGCACGCACCCCGTCTACTTCACAAGAGGGGATGCAAAGAGCACGATAAACGCAGTAGTGAAACGTCTGAGCGGGGAACACTGGCGTCGATGCGTCCCAGTTAACTCACTGCTGCACAAAGTGGATCCAGACCTGCAGTTTTTAATGCCCCCAGCGCTCCCCCGGGCCGTTACCTCCATCATTCACCGGCTACGTCTCAATGTGCCATATACCGGCCGCCTCCTCTTTAAACTTGGGAAGGTTTCCACACCGAATCGTTCCGAGTGCGGGGTATTGGAGGACACAGAGCATGTTATAGAAGCCTGCCCTCGATACAGAGAGCCTCGTCTTTCCCTCGAGGCGGCACTAGCCCGCCTCGACAATCGCCCTTTCTCCGTTGGGAAGGTTCTAGGCTGCTGGCCCGCCCAACACCAGGTGCCGGCATTGCGCGCTCTTGTGGACTTTCTTATCGCTTCGGACTTGCTGGACACTCTGTGAAAACTTCGGTGACACTGTGTCCGCACTATATCTGACATTGTGCAGTGAGTGATTCTCGGCGTCGAACGTCTCCCCCTTTCCTTTCCCCCGTCTTCCTTTATGCTTTATCCTGCTTGGTTGTTTGTTTGTTTGTCCTATTTTTCGTAGCTGACCTTTTTCTTTCTTTTTGTTTACCAACAAACGCGTTTTGGAGTAGCCAGTTCTGACTGGGTCGGGACTAACCTCTCCATATTTTTCTTTCTTTTCCAATCCAATCCAATTCATGCAAATGCACGTTTTTTTTCTCGATATGGTTTCGAGCCTGGACGATGAAAAAACACTTTTGGTCTTGGTTTGAGACCGATCAGAAGGGTTTTATGGTGCATATAACTGCATTTTTTGCACGTTGAGGCATATTTCGCATGAGAGTGCATATTTTGCAACATTTTCGGCTGCCAGAGCTCGTTTCTTCTTTTTCCATGGATGGTTTTGCTGGTTTCAGGGCGGCCTTGGGTCGTCTTTCACGAAGATTCTGGTCAGAATCGAATATTTTCCGTGCGGTGTTCAGCCCGTATCCTGGCTGCTCCATCCTCCACTGTGCATGGCAGATGGGCCGTACTTCACCTTTGCCACTTTGTCATGCCCGATGTGGATACGTGTGCGTAGTATTCCACTTTTAAAACCTATAGCTTTGTGGTTCTGCTCGGTCTTTGTTGGGGCTGTGTGCGTGGCTTTCTGCCGCGGCGATCGTCCACGGCTACGGAGCAGCAAGACCCGAATGGACCATTTCCGACAACGCGTATGCGCATGCCCAGCCCTTCAGTCCGCCATCTTTGAGTGGAAAACGTCGCTATGGACCCACCTGCGGGAGACCGTCATGTTCATTGTGGGGAGATCGGTTTCAAGGTTACGCGGACGTTTGAGGTCTGGTAACGAGTACAATGCGCTTTCACTCTTTCCGCATTCTTCTTCCAATCTTCTCTTGCTACTTTCCCTCGCAATGTGCCAGTCCGAAAAGCGCGTCACCATTATTGGGGGAAAAGACACGACGTTCGACATTCCGTCGCCAGGGGCGACGCGAACATGGAAATGGTCCATTCCAAGAAGGGCGACGGTCACAAAGAGGCATATCAAAGGCCGCCTCCGAATAGACGACTTCAGAAAATCCCAGTGCACCTTGCGCACGCATTGCATCCTGGGCGCTTACTGAGTGGGGGAACGAAGAATAATCCTTCACCTTTCGCTTTCGCTGACCTTGACACGTCGTGGACAATGGACCGGTAGGAGAGAAATCCGAACAGTTTGGAGGCCACCCGTTTCTTTCGTGTAAGTAAACTCCCACAGTTCAAAGCGGCGCTAAGCAGTCTGGGTTTTCTGAACCCGTCTATTCGGTCCAGTTGGGAAACAAAGCCCAAATAGCCCCTCTCTGGACAGAAAAGCGAAAGGGCTGAAATAGACCTCTCCCTGTTTGTAAACAAATGACGTCATAGTGTTTGGCAGCGCCACCAATTTGGTAGACTTGAACTACGCTCGAGGCTAGGGGAGAACAAGGTAGCGCCCGAAAGCCACTGTCTTGAGGGGATTACGATGGTCCCTGAAAGGGACGCGACCTTCGGTCCTACTTTTCTTTCAATAGGAAGCAGCGAACAAGTGCCCATTCGTGGAACACAGCCCTCCCCTTCAGATTTGTTTCGGCTACAGTCTGTCTACCAACGCCATGATGACGTTTTTCGGGTAGAGGTCTATTGAGGGCACCTGACCTTGGAAAGTGGAACTTAGACACTGTGAATGGACGACCGCGTGGGCGTGGGGAAGACCACTCCTCCTATTTAAGATGAGTCAGCATCCATCGCCTCACCTCTCCCCACCTCGCCTCTTTGCCCCGCGTGCCACGTAGAAGCTGACGTACCACACATCCTCTTTGCCTGCCAGCAGTACGAAGATCACCAATCGAGTCTCCGGTGCCGCCTTGCTCATCTAGGCGACCGAGAGCTTCCCCCCCCCCCCCCTCGCGGCGCTACTTGGCCCTACTCAGCACGCTGAAGTCACGTCTGCGCTGACACGATTCCTTCGGGAATCTAAACTCCTGGGCATTCTCTGATACGTCCTATGCGCAACGATTAGTGAAGTAGCTGTTTATTTTGTATTTTTTCATAATTTTCTGTGTCTAAGCTGCTTGTATCTTCCTTTGTTTGCTTGATAGCTTTTGGGAAGAGCAAGCCCACACCGTGGCTAACCTTTCCCTACTCTTTTTTTTACTTTGCATTAAACATATCCCCCCCCCCCCCCGCGCGTGGGAACGTTGTCGCTTCTCACTTCTTACGTAGGGAAAAATGGCAGCATCCTTTAAAAGTGACAGTCTGACAACGGGGGACTGGCTGTAAGTCCACACGTACGCAGTTCCCAACGTAGCAGTACACTACGGCTAGACAGAGTGTTTGTTGAAATAAATTGTTGTCAACCCTGTTTTGTGCGGCTACCTCTTCCGAGGCCGCGGTCGTCACAACTTTACCGTTACGAGGACGTGCGGCATTCGCATTTGACGGCCTTGGGTCGTCATAATCGAATGACGATTAAATCGGTGAATTAAATCATGACGATTATATCGTCATGATATACAGTGCCGAACGCAAAGGCATGACGAAACAAGCCTGAGCACGGGCAACACGAAAAACACGAACATATACAACGAAGCTCAACTTTGACACACACACACACATAAATGGGATGATAATGTGGTGGGTCATTCTCCGCCGTTATGGTGGTACACTGCCCCATTGCGCTTGTGGAAGGAATGAGAAAGTGATGATGATGGAAAGGTGCGCTATAGAGTTAATTCATTAGTCCAATGCTGGAGAGGAGCTCAGCAACAGCTCGTAGGCCTTGCATCAGATGTGAGGGGTCCGACCATGCACTCTTAACTCCGTACCCTTTAGTAAAGGGTAAAAAATCGCAATATTTTACCCTCTATTTCAGAAGCTACCAGGTACCCTCTGAGCGACCCCTTTTATAAAAGTTACAAGGAAAGCCACTAATTAGAGGTTACGGCCTTCAATCCAGCACCTGCCCGTAAAGGTTACGCCAACGTGCGGCTTTTTATACAGGATGTTCATTTTTATTCGCAACAGAGTAGCGCTCATTTGGCAGGTGGGGTATGTGATTTTTGCTAATTAGTCGATCCGTAGTTACAAACACATGCGTCAGGAAATGTCGGAAATGTTTGTAACTACGGATGGGTTAATTTGCGAAAATTAACATAACCCATCTGTCAAATGAGCGCTGGTGTGATGCGAATAAAAACAAACACCCTGTGCGTGGGATAACGACAGACATTTACAGAACACACCAAGGTACCAAAATGAACCAGCAGAAAAGGAGATCTTGAACATATGTATATTACAAAAACAGAAGTCTGTCGAGAGGTGACACATTGTGCACAAGTGCGATTCTGATGTGAGGAGAAACCATGGTCGCTTTACCATGTATGTGGAAAAAAGAACTACCTTCTAAGTGAGAAGCAGTGCATAAAAGTGCGAGGAAGCTAGCGAGTCAAAACAACTGACCTATGTTTGCTAAGCTGAACACACCCAACGAAATGGAGAATTGCAGCAGAAAAAAATTTATTCCACAGTCGTGTTGCAGAGGCGAGCGCAAATGGCAATACAGTATTACATAAAACGCACACGACCTTGAGGAATATGAGTGTACAGTAACGCAGGAGACACTACATTACTGCGTTATCAGCGTTGGAGGCGCTCTGGAACGAGTTTGTGAGGTACTGCATTGCGCTGGTGACGGTATGTGAACCTGCATGTGGGATCCTGGGAACAAAAGTTTGGGCAATGAGAGTAACATTTACGGAACCATTCAAATCCGTACAAAGCACAAGGTACAAATCAGCATAAATGCGGGAAGGCGTTCACTCCGCGATTGAGTCTTAGAATATCGTAAGAATACAACAAGTAGGAAGCTCCGAATTATATATCTCGATGCATATATCCGCAGCTCGCAAAATGCACGCCGGTGTATTGACTTGGCGACCAAGTAAGAGCAGAAAAGTAGCAAGCGTAAGTGGCGTTCATATGCAGGGCCGCAAAACGCTTGCCATAATCACAACAAACATGCGCTAAGAGCTCTTGCTATCAAAATAACGCACGTACCTAGCACAAAATGTACACTTACCCAGTGTATGAAGTGTGTGAATTAGGGCTGCGGTGCTGACGTTCGTTTTCGGTTATATATTCTTTGCAATCTTCGCACTCACTACACTTTCCCCTCAGAACACCGAAAATATACTTGTTTGCTAGCGACATCTAGCTTTTCCGGTGTTCCTGACGATACTATGATAAACGCGAGGAAAACCACTGATTAAAACAGATTACACTTGTTAACGGACGGACGACGAGCGTTAAGCGTTTCAAGGAAACCGCTCTCAGTGTGGATAGACCTAGACCAGGCTCGGCTACGCAGCGAAATCGGAAATCTTGGTGGTTGCGGCATTGACAATTGTTTTCCACCCTTTAAAAAGAAACATACTATCTGTATTTCAGACTGCGAACTTATAATCTGTGTTCATACAGCATTGATAACATGTAGTTGACGTATAGGTGACGCTGAAACAGATAAAAAATAACAGCGTAGATTCGCAACTGTCGTCTCGAATGGGAGGCTGAAACGCGGCATTATGCTGAAAAACAAAAGGAAAACAAACGATAAGAAACTAACAAAGAGATTATCGTTGGAGATTTCGCTTAGAAGTTACAGTGTCGGAGTAGAGGGTACATTTATAAGTTACAACAAGCTGTTTTTGTTTTTTCCCAGATGTAACTTCTATTCGTGTTGTAAAGACATGACCTTGGTCGCTTTTAACCTCTAAATATACGTTACAGTGGTGTAACCTATAAGAAATCTCGAAATCTACGTTTATACAGAAGTTACATGTTTCTAAAAGTTACAATAAAAGAGAGAAATTTGGCTAAGTCGAACTGGCGTTGATCGACGCGTTGGAAAGCAGTTTCCATAAAGGCGCGCTCGCGATCGTACTGTCCGCAGACCAGAAAGACGTGATGGAGGTAACCGCGCACACCACACGTGGAACAGAGCAGACTTGTGCCCATTACCCAAAAAAAGGAACTAAATACCGTTACCCGTTACTTCAGAAAAAAGTAACTAAATACGTTACTCGTTACCGACGTACAAAAGTAACGAGTTCTCGTTACTCACAGGTAACGAGTTACTTTTACGTTACCGCGCATAGTTAAAGGGTCCAACGAGACATGCCGCCACACGTGTCAACGTGATTATTGACCCTTCGTTTTGTCTTGTTGCCCCTCTGCGTCGCGTCTTGGGTATGGGTCATTGTAATAAACCTTTTGCTGAGTCTGATAATGTGTCGTCCGTCCTTCGTGGTCCATGTCTCTCGACCCCTTACCATGAGTCTATACCAGCTTGCCTGGACCCTTCCTTCTTTCCGAAGTGGGGGTGATCGGAGACTATCAAGACACAAGAAAAGACACCGGTTTTCGTGCCAACGATCATCAACTGTTCCCGGAAAAAGACGAGGGGCTGCGTCATAATTTAGGGCGCTCAGAAGCTTAGCAAAGACAAGTAAAGGCTAGAAGTCGAAACGCGTTTTTTGTAGCCATAACACAATTGGTGCCCATTCTTGGGAAGGAGTGATGGTCGGAGATTACGGAAACAAGAGAAAAGACAACAACACATCCAGCCAGGGATTGCAATAATACTTTGAGTCACACGTGGTCGTGGGTCACGCAGGTCAGATCCGCACGCATTGCGCCACACGGAGTGCCGAAATGTGCTGCCCCGCGCTGAAGAAAAGGAACGAGTAACGTCAGTAACGAGTTACCAATTTTTGTAACTGATTCCGTTACTATTACCATATTTTAAAAAGTAACTGAATCGTTACTTCGTTACCAAAAAAAGTAACCGTTACCAAGTAACGAGTTACTTGTAACGAGTTAGGCACAACTCTGGAACAGAGGCTGGACGCGCCGACACCGAGGAGGTGTCGGCGCTCGCCACTCCAGCTATAACGAGGATGAGGAGGTATGATGGCACGTCACCGATGACGGCATAAGGAGACTCGTTCTGGTTTGCCAGTCAGTGGAGGTCAGCGCATTGTCGCTTTGCCGCCGTAAACTTGTTTTGCCAGTTCTCCCGGAGTATTGAGGATAGAAGGAGCGGCCGAAGCATTACCGAGCAAGGAGAAAGGCTTTATCAGAACCCCGAACAGCCGAGTAGCAGACGACAGCGGAGTAGCAGACAACATTTCTCTATGCCAATCAGCGAGCGTTCTCCTTATAGCATCAGCGCGAGGTTCCAGGCAGATCACAGGCTGGTACTGCTCTTCACCACCGTTGCGCACGGTCGCTTTTTGCGGCGTATTTTAAATTCAGTTTCTGCGATAATTATGACTCTGTGGTGTAAATTACTTCGTATGGTGCATCTTACAGGCAAACTTAACAGTTTTATAGGAAGAAAACTGGGTGTTAAAAATGACTTCTGTGCTACTTTAAGTTTCATGCGGTGGAAGACTGTGGTAAAGGAACGCGGCATTAGGCGGCAGTGAGGCTTGAGACGAGGTAACCGCGATCCCCCGAGACAAGATGATGAGGACACGTCGGGTCTACTGGTGCGCGCCTGCGGCTGTTCGATCTGCGTCCTCGTTTCCGCTGATGCTCACATGACCCGGGATCCACTGGAACACGTTAGAATGGCCCTGTGCGCTTGCTTTCTTGTATACTTGTAGAATTTCGATGACCACATGACTGATGAAGCCGCGAAGTCCCATAGTTGCCACAAACTGCAGCGCAGATCTGGAATCCGTAAAAAGGACCCAGGAGCGAACGGGACTGTCAGTAATTTTCCGCAAGGGGAAAAGCATAGCATAAAGCTCAGCGCATGTTGACGATGGTTTATGTGAGAGATGATGGCCATCTGAAATTGACTCGGAGGGAATGACAAAGGCAGACGACGAGCTTCCCCTCGTGGTTGAGCCGTACGTGAAAACTGCGGTGGAAGTCTCATAACACGAGCTCATCATATCGAGAGTGAGCTGCTTCGTCATGCATGCAGCGACGTTGCCTTTCTTCCCTGATAGCCCAGGCACCGACAGGGAGATGCAGGGCGTCGGCAAAGTCCAAGGAGGAGTGCTGGGAGCTGTGGGTGCGACCACAAAGTCAGGCATGTTAGTCTTCAGTTGAGAGACACATGCGTGTACGCTACTGTGCTTGCGTCTCCGGAGCATCCTAACTAGCGTATGCCGCCTATGGTGAGCCAGAAGGCGGAGGTACTGCCGACACGTCTCCCCGTAGCGAAGCACCTCAAGCAGGACTTCTTTAGCCTCAGCAATGACCATATGGGTCTCTGCCGCCCGAGGGACTCCCAAGCACAGTCGGAGACTGCGTTCAACTTTGAGCTTCGTTGTTATGTTTGTGTTCTTCGTGTCACCCGTGCTCCGGCCTGTTTGTTTCGTCATGGGTTTCCTGATAGTCTGCATTTACGCTATTTTATCACTCACGAAAGCAAAGCCTTCAGCTCCATGATTTATATCTGTGGCACATTTATTCTTTATTGTGTGCTGCAGAACGAAGCGGCTTTATTTTACCGTGTGATCCCTAACAAAATATTCAATTAAAAAAAAAAACGCATTCGAAGCATTGCTTTCGTACTTCGAACAATAAAAAACATTGCATGTATTGATGATTTTTACTGCATATTTCGAAGATTTTCAGTGCATAGTTGCATGCGAATTTCGGGAGTTTTTAGTGCATATTTATCCGCGCTCTAGTAATAACTATACAGGGTGCTCAAAATTAAGCTTTCACGAGCGCTACGCAAACACAGCGATGACAGGAGACCGGATGATAACTTTACGCTACTTGTGTAAGAAACAGTAGCACCTGTTTCTTACTCAAGGAACAGAAAAAGTAGCACCAGTTTATTCCATTCCGATGAGGTAATCTGAAAAAAAGAGGGGGAAGAAAAACACCCTATGGACCGTATCCTCGTGTACACTACGGGAAACGTGCGGCAGTGGCGCCACATGTGGACCACGAAGATTTGATGAATGATAGAACTTGTGCTAAAGTTATACGCGCTGCGTATCTTTAGGTCGGGAAGTTCAGTTTTAGAGACTTTCGGAACTTGTGCGTGATGCGTACTCACGGAAGATTGGAAGGGAACTCCTCGGTTTAAAGGGCGTTACTAAAGGCAATATTTTTGAGAGGAAATATTGACGAGGATCCCACACGCGAGTAGGCATGTTCCAAGTTGGTTCGCCCATCAATAGTTTGTAACCGTTGTGCCATTTTAGTTATGCCGTGCTGCCCGTGCAGTTGCTAAATGTGTTAAATTTCATTCAGAAAGTTCTCGCCGATTTTTTTTTAATTAATGGAAACGAACCGCGCATGCACATACCGAGGTAAATTCTTTCTTTTGGCGGAGGATTATTAGGGCATAGCCGAACGCGCGAAACCGGCAAGTAACCGTGTATTCACACGAGAGCCTTTTCTGACTGCGCAGCGACTGAAGGAGGAGAAGGAGGTATCAGCGTAATCACCCAATCATCCAACCATTCGGTTGCGGGCGGGGCTTATCGTACAGCAGAATCTAGGAAGCGCGCACATTCTTATCTTATTTTTGGCGAGATATGAAAGAGCCTTGTGCAACATCACTGCGCTCGGCAGCTCCGTCCGTCAGAAAGAACCACGCGGATAGTTTGTCCGCGGGGCACAGAATCTGACGACTGACGCGCAGAGCCTTCCGGGAGGACGAAAAAAAGAAAAAAAAGCCACCGTCTGTTGCCAATGTGACAAGCTTTCTTGTTTTATCTAATACACCTGGTAGAGCAACACTCAATTTTGTGGAAACTTGCCGATGAGCAATACCGATATGTACAGTGGAAACATGCCATGTGAGAACAGATCGTTTTTGAAATAAAAAAAGAGACACCTGGATGCCGAAGCAACGGTATGTATGTACACCAAAGCACGTTTTGGGTCCCCATATTCACGGCATAGTCGTTGTATCAGTTAAGAACGCGTTAATTATTAATAACGAGTTGGCTGCATGCTCGCATTCCAAACCAAAAGGTATCGGCTCAGGATGCTGGTAGTTTCGTTTAAAAACGAGAAAATGTGTGAGCAGTATGTCGCACGCCAGGTAAGCCAAAGGGGCTCAAAATTTAATCCACGAGCCGGCCACTGCGGAGGTCGCGCATATTCATAGTGGTCTTGCATCGTAAATTAACCGTCTAATGCTATAATACATTAGGGCTGTACTTACACAAGCTTACAGGTAGCACCCTGTGTTCACCATCACGTCTTGCAGTGCGCTCGCGGGAGGCCACTGTGTGCATATACATTGTGTCCTTACAAGCATCAACGAGGACGAACAGTTGTAATAAACGAAGCCAGTTTTCCTCGGTTCCACTATTTTTGAGTGTTTGCCATCCATCGCGCGGCCACAAAGTTTGGGAACTGCCACAGCGCTTCAAAGTAACGTGTTCTAAATCTGGATAAAGCTAGTGCTAAAAATGCAACAAATTGACGAACTTACGTTATAGCGTCTCGCTTTGCCATATCACTATTTCGTAGTTATTCACTGGGGGAGCTTCTTATACAACGCGATATGCAAAAAGTGCGAATCCGTAAATTTTGTTTTGTCCCATAATTTTATATGTATGGATGGGACGGTGACGTACCCCCCCCCCCCCCAAGAGAAAAAGAAAGGAAAAGATAAGGAAATATCATAAGGGTTGTTTGAGTGGGAGAGGATTATTTCGAAGAGAAGTTCTTTTCCCGTTCTAATTGCACAACCAACGGTGCGGGTTTATGGTGGTGAACTGTACCTGGCTATGCCACCGGTATATGCGATGAACGTTTTACTGCAATGGGTAGTGTACGAAGGCAGTAGACACAAAAACATGGCCTGTCCAACGCCTAAAGCAATGACGCCAATGAAACGCAGGAATTGGAAGCTCCCAGAGGAGGGCATCGTACCTGAATCATCCCATTTCTGCACTCTAAAAACGTAACTTCAGGGCATAGCAGGCTATGCTCCAACCATGGCCACGAGCGATAGGGTCATGGCTTCTGATTCGAAGAGAGAGGAGGGCGAACGGTTTTTTGTGTCACTTATCATATATCCGAATTGACACAAGGGAGGGGGGTTATGGCAGGATCGGCTCGCCGTTGTTTTCCACACAAAAGTGGGCGTCGTCACGACTTTAGCAAAAAGAAGCAAGCCGGATGGAGGATAGAGGTGCGTAGAGGGTGCATGAGTTCGTCGGGGGGAGCAAACTGTTAGATAGGTCTTGGCAAGACCTGCCTTCTGCAGAAAGAGGACAGGGTTTCTTGCTTCAGCAGAACGTGCTGCAGAACTACTATACACACACACACACACACACCACTGAGACAAAAAGGTGTACGCTCCACTGTGCTTTCCAATCAGAAGTGAGCCAGGGCTATTATTCGCGGCAATGGTTGGCGCAGAGTGTGCTATGCGATGAAGCTGTTTTTACTGTGTTCTAAAGCTGCGACCTTTTCGCTACAGCCGGTCTCTGCTTTACATCACACTCATCCCCGCCACACTGCTGCGGCGTCACGGTAGAAAACGAAGACACACAGCCTTCATAGCACTTTCTCCTACACTCTTTCCCGTTCAGTCTTATTTACGAACGTTTTATGCATTTAGTGGCATGTTTAAGCGCACATAATTCGAAGGAAGCTGTTGCAGATGGGTTACGGAAAAACGATCACTGGCTAGTATAATGTCCTGCATATTCATCTCTATACTCTCCTTATGCGCTTTGCTTTGCTTTGCTATGTGTCCCCACCTGCCCCACCCTAGATACGCCTCTCCTCGTAGCTCTCGTAGAAGGCTATTTTGCAGACCGTGCTCTTTCCTCAACACCCATTCTTTCGTCCATATCTTCCTTAACCACTTCTTTTCATGGCAGCATTCACTATCATCAATGAGAACAGCAAAAGCCACCAATTTTCGCTTTCTTTCGTCCATTGCGTACCAAGCGCCGTGCACATAAAATTAATGCTGCAACCTTCAACCGCAGCGGAGGAGGAGGAGTGTCGTTGGGAGGAACCCGAGAGGTCTGCCTGCCTGATTAGGCGGCATGTTTCTCGGGAAGGGAAAGGTGGTGGAGAGGAGGAGAGGAAAGGGTGAAGTGGAAGACCGAGCGGAATCCGCTCGGGGGGAGGACAGTTGCGTCCATGGGCCGACTTCAGGGGAACTGTGCCGGCATACGCCTATTACACATCTGAGGGAAACCCAGGAAAAACCCCAGACGGCACAGCCGGCCCGCGGATTCGAACCGCGGACCTCCCAGTCTCCAAGCGCACGCGTCACCGCTGCGCCACCGGAGCTGGTTTCAACCGCAGCGCGAACGTTATCCCCGGCATCTGAGCTGACAGCACATTGGAACACTATCTGTGTAGGCATTCCAGAGGGGCGTAGCCTCAGCGCCTTATTATTTGCCCTCTCCCTCCTTCAGTCGCTGCGCCGTCAGAAAACACGCTCGTGTGAATACACGGTAACCAGCACTTGGCAATGAAAGACAAACTCGCAGCAGGAGCCAATAGCGAAACAATTATTTACATTTACTAACAGCGTAATGGCAAATCAACAACCAACCCTGTAAGGGGAAATGCAAATCTTACTTAATATTTGTACAAACTGGTCCTGAAGAAGGAACACGTGTTGTGTCTGAAATCTACGGGAGACACACGGGAGAGGACACTGGGGCCACGGGGCTTGGAAGCCTGTAATCGTTATAAAACTGACTTTTGGTTTGGAACCAGGTTTGAGGCGCACAGGGGTGTACAAGACGTAGAATGGAGATGGCTTTGATGGATGTGCTGGCCGAAAGAGTACTCTGGTTTGCAGAGGAGAGATTTCGCTCGCAATACGAAAAAAAAAGTTTACTGGTACAGATGACCACGAATGCGAACAATACGCTAACAGCATCTTCGACCAGTTCCCACCTATTGCTCTGGCGAAACACTTCATGTTCAGCTGTGGGAAGCTGAGTGCTTTGATCTGATTACATTCGGTTGGTTCTTTTCAAACGCTTGCCTCCGACTCCGAGCACTCTGGGTATCTCCGACTGGAGTGGTTGCAAGACCTGATAGGGTACGGCTCTCGTGACTGTTGGCGCTTCAACTGAAAAGCCTTACCGCGCCGGCGTTGTTCGATTGGCATGAATCACCTCAGTGTTATCGTGCGTCGACGGATAATCGGAAGTTACGTTCAGGTAGGTACCTCTGGTTTCGCCGCTCCGAAGACGGCGACGATGTTTGGCTTGTGCAAGAATACTCACTGAGATCTGACTGAGATCACCGGTGCGACCAGTCGGGCAATACAGGAAGTATTGCCCGGTAAGAGAGGAAAACAGGAAAGGCAGACAGGGAGCCAGAGCCACTGCAAACAGGACAGGAATGGACGAAAGAGCTAATGAGACGTTATATACTGTGAGAGATTGGAAACATCAAGCTCGAAGATGCGTGATCCTCTAGGAGGAAGACGACGACTAAAGTCTACCGAACTTAATAAAAATGGAAGCACTATATCGGAAAGGTAGATTCAAGATTCAATTTTTTTTTATTTTGCATCATATACACAAATTAGATGTGGGACTGCGAGGTCAAGCCTGTGATGCAGTCCCAGATTTACGCATTATTAAAACGCTAGACGCTCAAACGCTAGATATATCGAGGCAGAAAATAAAAGAGGCGAGACCACCTAGTCAGTTGACTTTCTATTGCCGAGGGCGTCGTGCGTAGCGACAGAAAAAGAAAAAACAATGTACTGAGGGTTCCCGGTGTCCATAAAAACATAGGGCAAGCTGTCACAAATGACCCAGCAGAATCTTGTGAGATGTGGAACGTCGAGCAGAGACACCAATGGGATGGTACAAATAGCTTCGCGAAGGCACATTCCAGAGCGAGCTACACCTCCGCAAAATACCACATGGCCGTCATGTCCCTATCAAGTCTCGCCGCGATCGCTTCCTTTTACTGATCACATATTAAGCAAACGTAATGGTTCTTACATATGAGAAAGCTTTATGCCATTGAGATGGAGAACGAAGTGACGATCTAATAGGTGCCACAATAGCAAAATCGTAGAAGTAGAGCACAACGGCAGGTAGATCGCACCTCTCAAATAAAAGGAGCAGTGAGGCAAAGTTGTCAGGCACTATATTGAGATCGGCTGTGTGGCCAGTGGTTAAGAGAACTGCATAAATGGTGCGGCATGGTGGGCTATTACAGACGATCTCACAATTGTCGCTGTAAAAAATTCATTGCCGACCCATTGGTTGATTCGACGGATATGCCTTAGCATTAAAACTTGAAGACCCTTTGGGAACTCCTCTTTACAATGCTACACAACCCTTGAACGACCTTCGCAAACGCTACACAACTCTTCACACGACCCTACACAACGCTAACGCAAGACAGCGTTTGCAGCCAAACGAGCCTTTCGGGCTTCCTGCGATTCAGATTGGCGGCGCCATCTCGCAGCCTCAGCCTCCTTTCGCCGCCGCTCCTCCGCACGGCTTTCATAACCAATGACGCGCCCTCGTAGACACGTTTGAACCTGTCGACCACCACAGCTGCACTGCAGTCTCCGCGCGTCCTCTCCTTCCCTCTCTACTCACCGCGCACGCGCTCTCCACTCGCGTGGCTACAGACAGACCACGCCGCGATTCTTTCGTAGCCAGGACTCTAATGCTAACGCAGTAAAAGAAATGTGAAAGAATGAGAAGGGTAATGTAGCAATAAATGAGAGTTATATTTTAACTATGTTAATGTTTACTTAATCCAAGCTGTAGTCTGCAAATCGGCTTTGCAGACTACAGCTTGGATTAAGTCCGTATTCCTTGCAGCCATCACACAGGGCACGCACATACACCAGTAAGGTTGAGAAATAATGCATGGACTTTCAGGTGAGGTGAGAAAACTCGGAGTGAGGAATTACAGACTACATTTTCGGCGGTACTACGAAGCCGGTTTCTGCTTGGTCATCCTCGTAATAATTTGCGGTTATGTGCTATTACTGTGTATTGTCATGAGAACTACCTATGGAGGTAACCCCTTTTACACAGACTATATCTTACATACCAGATGATAACGCTCCAAAGCGAGATTGCTCCAAAAGGAGATTGCTTTTTGTACGTGCCATACAATGCGAACAATCCTGAAACTCCGGAAGAGTCGCAACGGGGGGCAGTACAGTCCTAGTGGGCTTACTAGAACTTGATCATGATCAAACAGCTATTGCACTACCGGGTGGTGGTAGTGACGAAAATCGGAAATCATCGCGGGCGGGGGGTCGAAGTAGCTGGCCGCTGTTGGCCGCACTCAAGTGAGCATCGTCACGACTATAGCAAAAAAAAAAGGAAAGTGGGCGAGGGGAGTTGGGGACTTCAAAGTGATGCATAGGCAGGATAACCGATACTGATGGGACGGAGGTGTACTGTAGATGAGAGGTGCACTAGTGTGGTCTTTCCGCGAGGCCAGTTTCTTGAAGAAAGCGCACGAGGTTGCGAGTTTTTGTAAGTCGTTCTGCATAAGAACCTTCGGGGAAGAGGACGTCCGTCAGTACGCCAGGCCTGGAGTAGGAAATGTGCGTTTCCCACATAGTATGGCATGCGCGATATTCTGTCAGGATATGTTCGATAGTTTCCGGATGACGACAGTGACCGCAACTGGAATCCTCCCGGGAGCCGATTTTAAACATTTGCGAGATCGTGAACGCAGATCCCGTGCGTAACCGATGGAGCGTTGCCTGCATGACTCGGGGAAGGTCTTTCGTGGGAAGAGAGGGTCGATGGTTTTGCATGAGGTCCTGTATGCCAGGATGACGCACTTCAACTAGCAGTTTAACGGCCATGTGCCTGTCGGTGTCGGCCGGAACTGGTAAGGATGGGGTGATGATGGGATGCTGAGGATGCTAGCTGGTCTGCTCGTCTGCTCTGATGCCGACATGAAACGGGATCCATTGAAGAGTAAGATCACCTCCGATTAGCTTATGCTAGGCACACGACCGCCTTATACAGCGGGCTAGGATTCTAGCACACATGGGGTTCGTCACTTTACAGAGGGCACTTCTGGAGTTCGTAAGTAAAACGGTCTTAACTATTCCAGTGACTTGGACCGCAGCAGCTGCGTCTAACAAGGTCAGGAGCTCGGCCGTCGTAGACGATATAGGGTAGCGAGTTGATTTCCCTTGCCAGGCCACGTTCATTGATGGGATGTAGTACGCACTGGTAGCGCTTTTTGCACGGTCGCCAATGGAGCCATCTGTGATAGGGTTCGGAATCCCGAGCCGTTTTTACAATGCCGGGATTTCGGGATTTCGAAATGTGGATCCCGGGACGGGATCAGGATTTTTTCGCAACTATAACCAGGATGTCGTATAGGTCTGTATCCACTTGCACAGCCATGCTATCACAAATTGCGATATAGTTCGCGTCTTCTGTCATCCCCACGGAACATTCTATAGGGAAATAAAGCGAAAAAAAAAAAAACTGCTCACGGGGCAAACACCTGCGTATTACATTGAGCATTCGCACCGTGCTGACAGGCTTTTCCATAGCTTCCAGGTACGTTTGGGTGACGCCGCACGGCCGCCGCCGCCGCCTACAGAGGCCGCACGGCTGTGTTCACAGATGGTTCGTCTACGTCGGATGGCTCCTCCGCTGCCTTTGTCATACCGGAGGAGTCACTATCATGTGGGTTCCGCCTGTCACATCGCACTTCGTCGACCTCTGCGGAGCTGTATGCCATCTTGTTATCTCTAAAGTCTGTCTCAAAGTACCCTCCCCGTTCCTGGGTGATATACACCGACTCAAAATCAGCCCTGCAATGTGTAGGAACCATGGGCATCCGCGGCTCGTTGGCCCCAGTGGTTGTTAGTATCCTGACGGCGCTCAGGGTTCTCGGCGAACAGGGACACCGGGTGACCCTACAGTGGGTCCCCGGCCACACCGGCATTCAGGGCAACGAAGAGGCAGATTTGGCGGCTGCTGCGGCCCACCGTATCTCCAGAGCCCTGCCCATTATCCTCTCCAACGGGGATAGGCGCTCCTACTTGTCTGCGTTGGTGTCACCCTTGGCCCGCCAGCAATGGCTGCATGACATCACTCAATGGTCGCTCCTCCATGCAGTGGACCCGTCATTATCATTTAGGATGCCAGGTGGCTTCCCTCGCAGCTTTACGACACTCCTGCGGCGTCTACGACTCAACGTCGCCTTCACCCCTGCGTTCCGTGCTAAGCTGGGTTACAGTAACACGGCGCTGTGCCTAGCTTGCCGCACCCCAGCTACGATCCCCCATATCATCGAGGACTGTGAGCGGTACACGTGTGAACGCCGGGTACTTCGACGCCAACTTGAACTCCTCGACCATAGACCATTCAGCTTGTCCAAAGTACTTGGCCCATGGAGCTCTCCTGAACATCAGTGCCGGGCTCTTCGCTCCCTTTTCGTTTTCATGCAGGCCACTGGACTCCTTGAAGAGCTCTAAACAGAACTCCGACCTGTCGTTGCTTCATTCTCACCATAATTCATCCTCTCATATTAACCACTGTGAAATGGGGTAGTGTCCTGTGGCTACCACGGGGAAACATCCCATGTCATCATCACTTCTTCATTTATTGTTGTTGTTGTTGTTGGGTGACGCTAGAAAAGGCAGGAACACCAAGCGTAGTTCTTATTCCGGCGCGATGAAGACGCTCATGGGCCTGCCACTGTGTAGGCGCAAGGTCTACGTACGGCGCCACATAGAGAATGCGTGTCAAGATGAGAGCTTTGTGCAGGCTGAGCAATGATCGTGCATTGCAGAAGCGTTTTCTTTCCGTTGCAGATAGTCTCGTTCACTTGCTTAGACCAGCGTAATGCGCTGTCGATGATGACACCAAGATATTTACATGACGCGCATCTTGGGATGGGTGTTATTACTGCTAAACTCGTGCAATCGAGCTGGTGTGCTGTTACATGAGCTCGTAATATTTCCTCGAGCTTGAAGAACACGAATGCACGTGTAGAGGACCACTAAAGCCAACAAAGTCGACCTTGTGTCGGCCTTTCATGTTACGACCATTTAAACCGCAAGCTTCAACCGCGCTACTAAATTGTTGAAGTCATGATCAGAGGGCGAACTGAGACCTTGGGATTTGCGATCGCTTACTCTTATTGTACAACAACAATCACAACAAATAAGTAATGATGATGTATTGGGACGTTTCGCTGCTGAGACAGCACCCTATCCCACTGCTTGAGGGGGAGAAGATGGTGAGTGATGATGAAGATGAATGATCAGAGTTCACGCAGGATCCCTGTTGCTGCTCAGAAGGAGATGAGGGCTTGAAGAGCTCGTAGCCAGTGTGGAAGGGGGGGGGGGATTTATTGGTAGAAAAAAATAAGAAGAAAAGAAAGGGGAAAGGTCAGCCATGCAGCACGCCGGCTTGCTATTCCCTAAAAAAAAGAAAAAGAAAGGAAAAATATAAACAAGAGAAAAGGAAATAACAAAAAGATAAATGAATAAATGAAAACAAGAAAAATTGAAAAAGACAGGGCAGCTCAGGGAGCCCAGGAGGCCCGTGTCACGCAGAAAGCGGAGCACCGCTTTTGGGACTCTCCACCGGTTAGCTGGCGCACAGGGCCAAGAAGTGTTGCGAGAGAAACGTCTGTCCGTCCGTCCGTCCGTGCACCCAAGCTCTGAGAGGTGTTGCTAGAGCATGGCCCGCTGATGGTGGTGACGCTGACAGTGGAGGAGCTGACGAGTGATATCGTCTTCTACACTCTTAAAAATGATGGTGGTGGTTGTGGTGATGGCGATAGGGCTTAAAATGAACTTCACCACATAGCACGTTCCCAGCCAACCATCATCCCGAATGACAACGTTCTCGCCCTAGATTTGCTGAAAACGGGAGGAACAGCCTATTTCGTGCCCATTATGCACGGCACAGAATAGGCTCCACCTCCCGTTTTCAACAAATCAGGGGCGAGGACGTTGTCATTCGGGATGATGGTTGTCTGGCAGCGTGCTATGTGGTGAAGTAAATTTTTAAGAGTGTACGGCGCAGCAGGGGCAAGTGGAAGATGAGACGCGGCCCATTTTGAATAGGAGTGAACGGGTGAGGGCAACGTTCAGTCGAAGACAATGTAGAAGGGACTCCTCGCGGGTACAGCGGCAGCCGATGACAAGCTCCAGTGAGGGGTCGATGGACTGCAGGAACGCATTAGGTCGGATAGCGTCTACAACGAACTGGCGGGTGCCGTCGCCGGAGAGACGCCGTATAAGCAGGCGACACGCAGACACCGGGAGCGGCAGTAGGGGCAGGCGCGTCTCGCAGCCGCGTTAGCACAGGTGTTTCTGTGTAGCTCTGTATGCCCGGGTACCCACTGAAGGCAGATACGGTGGCCGACCGTTGGGCGTACTCCTGAAGTACCATGGTACGCAGGTCACTCACGACGCTCGGGTGGTATGCTGACAGGAGCGCCAAAGACGCCTTACTATCTGTGAGGACGACCCACGCACCAGGCACAGATTCAGCAATATGCCGCAGAGCGCCAAGCAGTGACGCGCAGGATTGACCGAGGCCCAAGCAGTTGAGGAAGGGCAAGTGATGGTGTCCCAGTGGCTTCAAGTTGGCGCTGGAGGACACGTCGCTCAGTGAAATACTTCTGACAGTCGATGAGAATGTGCTTGACAGTACTTGGAGTATTACAGCAAGGGCATAGCATTGTGTTAGTGTTACTATGTCTTAGTGTTACTAGTGTTACTTAGTGTTACTACTACTACAAGCTTGTGGCGAAAGTATGGCCACCGATACAGCCATCTAAAAATTGTAAGAAATGCGCTTGCGTGATAGAATTAATATTTTTCTCCAAAGGAAGGAGCACAAACAACTTCCAGCATGTCGTTATGTTTAATACATTTCTAAAGTTACGGTCAAAAAATTGTCACAGAAACATCTTGGACAGAGAAGAAAAAAGCAAGTTGACCAGAAATAAAACGGGCAATCATTACACTGCCAGTGGTAGATTCCTAAAGATCTGTATTGAAGCCATGCACTCAAAATAATCGTTCTGCGTTCATAATGCGGTATTAATGTTCGAGCGGAGGTCCCAGGGCAAAAACTGATTGGAAGCCATCTATTCCTGCTTTTCTCGAAGATCATGAAAGCGTAATCCCCGAAGGCATTATGGGATCCTGAATTCAGCTGTCGGAAGCGGATTTGAAGGAGTGTGTCGTGGGAAGACGGCTATGGGGTACATGCTGGAAATGCGTTCATGCATAAAACATGAGGACATCGTTTTTAATAGGGTGAGGTCCAACAACAACGGTTGAGTGAAGCACAGCAAGGGAGCGTGACGTCTTATAGACGTCTCTTTCCTTCGGTGCCGGAGTTCGATTAGCAGAATTTCGTTGCAATCCTGTAATGTAACGAATTCTTCAGAAAATGAGTCGTACTACGTGCGATCAAGTAATAATTATAATAATCTCGATTTACATGCCAAAGAACAGCACAAGGCCTCAGTGTTGGCGCACGTAAAAAATGCGCACATAATAATAATCCTTATTATTGTATCGCATATACATTCATAAGCACCTGGTCAAGCCAGTTGCCTTGTTATAGTATACTTTGTTGTAGTATAGTATAGTATAATATTGTATATACTTCTTTTTTTCTATTTTAAACCAACCAAAAAGTAGAGTACATACCTACATAAAGTTCTACTTATCGATTTATGCAGGAAATGACAA
Organism: Ornithodoros turicata; assembly: GCF_037126465.1. Lineage (NCBI taxonomy): Eukaryota > Metazoa > Arthropoda > Arachnida > Ixodida > Argasidae > Ornithodoros > Ornithodoros turicata. The sequence goes on from NC_088202.1 coordinate 104,544,021, forward strand.
CAAGCATGACAAAATGACACTTGTGTATCTCCAAGACGAAACAAATAAAAGGGAGAGATTGAATTCATCACACGACAAATTCGGCTGCTCCCACAAACAGACCCCCCCCCACACACACACACACACCAAAAAGAAAAAGAAAAAACGCCACTTTCGCCCGCCCTATACATGGAGGCGACAAAAGAAACGCAGACCAAATCAGCGGTTAGTGTAGTGCACAATGATGCACACGGTCCTATAGTAGACTGTCTCCATCAGAAGCGAAATTTAAATTCCGCTAATCTGCGTGATTCTAAAGGTCCCACACGCAAGACGTATTTTCCAAAATCCATTTCCTGTATGCCTGATGCCTGTCCTAATTTTCATATATGCGTTCATAATGCATACTATGAACCTACGTGTGTCGTCCTTCTGTGTCCGTGTCTCTCGGTCTTCTTCATGGATGTATGCATACTATGTTTCCTGTTTGTTAACTTGTCCCAAACTGTTTTATTATGTTGTGTTCCCATTATGTTTCATTCGCGACATCCATTGGCCTCGACCTCAGTCGCACCTTAAAGGAGTACCGAGCTCCATAAAAAAAAAAGAAAGAAGAAAATCACATTAAGACGTCTGATGAAAGTGTGTGTGACATTTTACCGAACAGCGCGAAAGGTTTTGATGTGTGCAATTTGTTTCCCATAAAAATAACTCACATAAACGTGGCTCTGCGCGTTCACCCTTAACTCGCCACTCCGGGTAGAACGAGGATGAGAAGGTATGATGCTACGTCACCGATGACGTTACAGGGGCAACTCGTTCCGGTGTTCTGGTTCGCTGGTCAGTGGGGGTCAGCGCCCTGTCCCTTTCCCCCGTAAACCAGTTTTGACAATTGGGGATAGAAGGAACGGCCGAATAACGACCAAGCCAGGAGCAATTTTCAGAACCCTGAACAGCCGAGTAGTAGACGACAGCTGAGTAGCAGACAACATTCCTCTGGACCAATCAGCGAGCGTCACCCCTGTAACGCCAGCGCGAGGTTCCAGGCAAATCACAGGATGGTACTGCTCCCTACCGCCGTTGCGCACGGTCGCTTTTTGCGGCGTACTTTAAATTCAATTTCTGCGATAATTACGATTCTGGGGTGTGAATTACTTCTCATGGTGCGTCTTACTGACCTACTTAGCAGTTTTATGTCGTCAAGAAAACTAATAACGAAAGAATATTAAGCACGAAGTCAGAGTAACTATTTGATACGTGAGCCTGCACTTCTTCAGACCAGGTCTCAAGCAGGGCAGGCTCTGCCCGAAAGCTCACGTATTAAATTATTACTCTGACTTCGTGCTTCATTCTTTCGTTATTATTTTTCTTGACGACATTTCAACAAGCTGGACTGTGTATTACTTTACCCTCCTCATCTTAACAGTTTTATAGGAAGAAAACATGGTGTTAAAAATGACATCTGTGCTACTTTAAGAGCTCAGAAGAAAACTTTATTGACACTTAAGGCTCATTCACACATGCGTTTCAAAAAGCGGCGCCACCTCAGCGTTCGTGGCCAAGAGGGGCCTGTCACACATAGCCGAGCAGCCAGCCAGCAAACGCGCTTCGTTGTTCTTGTTGCTGCGTCAAGATCGTACCGACACCTCCAGCTCTCTTCCTCCAAATTTCCATTGTGAAGTATCTAAGTTACCATTATTATGAAGCATTTCTGCACTGGAATCATCAATCGTATGGCCGACAGACGTGACACAATATAACATTCACGCAGAGAAGGAACGGCAGAAGAAGCGAGACACATGTTTACCTACTGACGACCAACACACCGTCAAACACAAGTCGTATCTATTTTCGTCGATTCCGTGGTTTGCACAAATTCCCAGCTCATCGTTGACAGCCCAGACAGCAAACAACTATTGGTGACAACCCAAGCAGCACAATGTACTGAAAGTCAAGTGCAATAGGGGTGGACGGTATGTGTCTTATCGATGTTCCTTAGTTTCACGAGTCTGTTCAAGGCCTTCCAACTACCCGTCCACCCCTATTGCACCCGACTTTCAGTACATTTTGCTGCTTGGAAAAGTATTTCCTCACGCGGTAACACCAAACAAACACACACAAAGGACAAAAGATCCCAGCGCGGTATCGGAAGGCCCACTGGCGCCAAAAGGAAGCCATTTCCACCCCTCCGAGCGCTCCGACTGGCTGGATGAGAAAGCGTTTGTGGAACAGCGCTGCGAAGATGCACGACGAAGCGGTTCTCGAAAATCGTCTGAGAACGCCGCGCGATCGCCGCCTCGCGGTCTCGGAGCGCGCGCCGCCGCCTCAAGAAACGCATGTGTGAATGAGCCTTTAGCATTGCCCGAGACCCTGCTTCATTCACCAAGCAATCTATCAGTATCCCCCATGCCCAATATTTTTCCTGTACACCGTATTGTCACTGCCCAATTGAATTTATCAAAAAAGCCTGAAAAGACAACAATGAGCGGTCTTGAGTGACGTCGGAAGCCGACCCAAACTCCTAACGTGACGTAGTCATGTCTGTCAGACGTAAAAAACAAACAAGTGTCTGGACGCCATCGTGATGTGATGTGATAAAGAAAAAATGGGGATGGCCATCGTGCTTAACCGCGAGCGTTCTGCAGAGCTGCAAGGCAGCGATAAGTTGCATGAGTTAAAGCTCAAAGCTGACAGGAATTTTTCTTTAGGGAGGCACAGCAGGCATTTGAACAAGATTTTTCTGTCTTTTCTCTCCACCGCTCTGAACATGCTAGATAGCTGAGGATGGCTGAGGCCATGGCGGCAAGTCATTGCAAATCGTCGACATCGTTGTGGCATCGACAATATTCCATACAAGACTGACAGGGGCTCATGAATGCACTGGAGTCGCAATAGGTTATCAGGGTCCAGAGCTCTGTGTTCTCTGTGCATCTTGCATAGTCAAAAGAGACCCGACCGGGACTCCCACAAATGACTCATCAGGTTCACAGAACAGCCCACAGTCCAACTATGCAGGCCTTGTTACGGAAAGATAGTCCACATGAATAGGGAGAGGCAGTCGACTCGAAAATACGCCACTCGTGCGGTGGCAACTGACATCAAACAAGAAATTGTTGAGGATAAAATCCTAGAGATAAGACGGCTGTCTTGGAATTTGCAGAGAGCACTTCGTTTTCCCTTGCCGAAGAATGTGAATTCTTTGCTCTCAAAGTAATCGATTTCTTGGTAATTGATTACTGAAAATTGTAATTGAATTACTCCAAAATTACTTGACCAGAAAAGTAATCGATTACGTTGAAAACTACTAAAAAGTAATTGATTACAAATAACGCAATTACCCGTTACTTACATGCTTGGTTTTCAGTGAAAGTCAATAGAGAATTTTAGTACATCGTACGCTATCTCCTTTGAATACGCGAGGGACAGCGTTGATGGTTCTGCGCACGCCCATAACAGAAAGAGAGCTTCGCGCAGTGCGCAGAACCACCAACGCTGTCTGTTACGTACGCTATCGCCTTTGCGTTCGATGTACTCAAACCCCCTAATATTTATTTCTGCCCAGTTCCCGGGATTGGAAGATTTTGTGTGCATTTCTTGCATTTCATTTTTCGCTCTGTCTGACTTATTTAACGCGGTTAATTGGATTAGCTCTTCCTTTCTTAATCGGTCTTATCCTTCGTATAATTGCGCTTCTACTATGGATAATTAACGCACGTAGTTCGTTAAGACTAATTGCAGAAGCAGACCTTGGGGAAATAGTTAATTAGCTTGCAAAAAATAAATATGAAAGAGATTTGCGTAATGATTAATGTTTTTAGCTTCACTGATAACGCTATTAGAAATGACATCCGGTTTGCAGTGAAATGCTCATGTTATACATATAGCAGTTCAAGTCACTTTGGCGCTTACAGGAAAGAATGCATTCTTGCCATCAGAAATGCCATCATCCAGTGAATTATGTTTCCATTTATCAAACTGCGGAAGAATAATTTTATATTCAATACATTATCACCATCTACACCAATGAAATCCTGACCATGGACCAGCAGAACACACGGCACAGCAGCGCAGGCTTCAACGTGACACAGTTGTATTGTCTCGTGCTTCTGTGTGCCCACACTAACGGTGTCTTCGACTGGCAGTTGCTTCCGATCGCTCTAGAGCGCTCTGGAGCGACATTTCATTTTTGACTGGTCGAAACAGAGCACTCTCACTGGCATACGACTGGTTCATTTGGAGCTCCTTCCTCCATCTCGGAGCGTTCTAGAGTGCTGTGACCAACGCCGTCGGAGCGGTCATGTGACTCCGTCAGCTTCCAGTAGTGTTTCTGTTCCGCCATGCCTGCCATGTTGTGTATTTTGCTTCGTCGTCGTTTTGACTACGAGGGTAACACTGAAAGTCACGTGAGCTAACATTCCCTCCCCGCTCCTCTGCTCGAACCTGCCACATTCGGCTTCTGCACGATTCGGCTAGGAGCCGGAATGACCCGTTCCAGCTCGGAGCATCGGGACGACCAGTCGAAGACACCACAAGTAACTCTCGAGGTGCCAGCCTGCACATACGCCATTTTATCAATGTCACATCTCGTTCCCCCTTTACTTAGCGTCTTTTCAATGTTTCGAGGACGATGATGGGAACAAGAAAAACATGGGGACGTAGGTAGCGACACGGTCAGGCTAGCGTGTACAGTACCTACGCAAGATTAAATGAGGAATGTGATTACTGCGATTATGAAAAATCAGAAATGAAATCGAAAGCGAAAGTTCGACCGATGGGAGTAATTAGTGGAAAACACTTCCCGAGTGATCGCACGCACAAAGTAAAGGTCACAAACTTCCTATCAGCCGAGATTTTTCAGGACATCGCACCAGTGCTTGCAATACAACGAGTGGCGTAGCCAGACCTAGAAGGTATAGGGGAGCGGAAGGCTCGATACAAAACACCCCCCGCCGCTGATCCTGGGTGCGCCAACACACACATACCTGGTTATATACAGCGAGATAAGAGATGGTAATCTGCAATATTTGAAGGTTAGAAATGCGACTACCGGTGAGGCCACATCGCGAGACTGGAAGTAGCTTGAAGAGCTCATAATTTCAAAATTGTACTAGATTATAAAGAGCAGCTAAAAAGCGGATAAAAAGGCGAGGTGGTGATAACCTATCTCCATAACGAACCCGAAACACGAAATTGTGTTTGTATGCTTTGCCCCAGTCTCAGGATTCGCTATGGAGATATCCCAGAATGCTGCATAGATAGACGCCACGAACTCCAAGAACTTTCGCGATCGTCACATTGAACCTCCCCCCCCCCCCCCATCCCAATATGTACCTATCATTTTGTCTTCTCGGAATTGCACGATTTGCGTGGGCAAGTAGGGGATGCTCGAGCCCCCCTCCCCGTCAAGCCGTCAACTGCTTGGCCAACAGCCCAGAATCTTGACGATATCGGAAGGTCGTGCGTGCAGACGAGTGATGTGATGTGATATAGGAAGAAAAGTATGTGCTTTTTAGTGATGAGTGAGATACTTGGAAACGTACTCAACGTTATATATGCCTCTCCTATGATCGTCGTTGCTACAATATTTCGACATCAGCTTTACGATACTGTAGCTACTATGGTTTGTCACTTAACTTTATTGGCGACTACTGCGTAAGCGTCACATCCCAGATACCATAGGTATATTTTAATTTCGGGCATACTAGCAGAGAACAAGCGAATTTGTTAGCAGAGCGAGGAGCAAGCCTCACGCTGCACTGAAACGAACGCGGAACTCACCCCGATCATATACAGGGTGTTTATTTTTAGCCTTTGCAGGATTCTTATAAAAAAATGCGATGAGAGCAGCATAGATGTTTTTGCAGTTCAGTTCTACGGCCAGGCGGACATCTTCTCGAAGAAAGTACGTGCAACTACAAGATGACTAATTATCTAAAATTTATTAACTTTTTAATTAGATGATTTCGGGCAAAAGCGAGGTGGCAGATTGAGAGTTGACTTCAGTTGAGCTAAGAAGAAAAAAAATGGAGAGATAGGCACTCATTACGAGAGCTGGCTACTCTAGATCACTTAGAAAAGCAAATATGGCTAACTACACTAGGAACAATGAGTGACAGAGACACCCAGTCAGTCACTCACACACACTGTCCACACACACTGTCACGCACACTGTCACACTATGTCCACCAACCTGAAGTCCGCGCAAAATCGCACAAATGTCTGCATGGCGTGGAACTGATGGTCGGGTGACATCTGCCAATCAAGTCGCTTTCACAGACGAGACAGTGATGTGGTCGAAACAGGAATATATTGTCAATTGAGAAAACATTTCGCATCTCTAATTATCGAACTGGGGGAGGTGGGGAGATGTGCGTGCATCATACCCGACAGAATGCCTTGGAAGCGGTCGCTTACTGGGTCAGTTGGGGAGCTAAAGTGGATGGCGATAGTGTCCTCATCCACCGTGCCATCTCATCCACCGAGCTGGGTCATCCATCGGGTTAAGACATCCACAGAGCTGGAACACCAATGCCGTGCCATCTCATCCACCAGTGGATGAGTTGGCATGGTGGATTACCTGGCACGGTGGGTGAGGTGACACGGAATCTGTATTTTCTATGTGTAGCGTGTATGATAACTGGGCACTATTTCTTATTATTACTGTATGTGCTAGTTCCAAATGTAAACTTTGGGGATGGGAACATGTGAAGCTGTTTTACAGCTTTTTCGCCTATCCCCTCATCGTAAAGAAGAAGAAAATAAATTGAATTGAAATTTAAATTGGGCACGCTACCGACCGCTGGGCCACAGAGGCCGGTTAAAATGAGGGGAAAACAAACGCACACAGAGAGACAACACCAACAGTAATGCCCTGCCCAGGTCAGTGAAGCGCAATTGTGGCTGAGTACTGAAATTTCCGTCTTTGTCGTCAAACGACTCCTATCATGTGACTCTCCCCCATGCCGACGGAAGCAGTTTTTCTGGCCGGTGCGATTGAAAACTCTCTTGCGCACTAGGTGATGGTGATGGATAGAAAAAATAAAAAAAGGGAGATAAGTCACGACTAAATCGGACTGGTTGCCCCAGTACACCTACGTAGAGCAAAACAGAAAAAAAAGGAAAAGGGGAGCGACGGTAAGCAGAAGAGTTTCGTCGGTGAAAGAAAACGAGAAGCCACAGTCAAACACTGTGTGCGCACTGGGATTGCACGCTGAGCTCGTAGTTTTTGTGCGAATATGCATGACGCAGGGCTTGTACTCCCAATTTAACAGAGCACGACAGAGCACTCTCTGTTCTCACGCATAAGGGGTCCACGCCGAAGATTGGTTTAGCTCATGGGGTACCACAAGGGAGTGTCTTAAGCCCAATTCTCTTCAATCTGGTAATGGCAGGCCTAAAGTCCTGCGTTAGCCGAAGAGTTAAAATTTCCATTGATGCCGACGACATTTGTATTTGGACAATTGGGAAATCAAGGCGAGCCATACGCCGTTGTCTTCAGCTTTCGCTGGATAGGATTTGGCGGTATCTCACTGAAGCAGGCATGGATATATCGGCTAAAAAACAGCAGCGCTAGCCTTTACTAAGAAAGATATGCGCCAGTGCCAGCCTTCCATTGGTAGTACGCCGCTCAGACAAGTTAAACACCACAGGTTTCTGGGCGTCATCCTGGACTCCAACCTGTCCTGGAAGAAGCATGTCAACCACTTAGACACCAAGGCCCACCGGTGGATATCTGTCATCCGTCTCTTTGCCGGAGCTAAGTGGGGAATGGATGAGAAGTCCCTTCTGGCCCTCCATCACGCTTTAGTTCGTGGCACACTTGTGTACAGCCTCCCTGTCCTGCATGGCATCTCCCAGACTCAAGAGCAGCGACTTCGGTGTATACTTGCGCGGAGCCTGAGGATATGTGTTGGTGTTCCGAGAGCCGCGGAAACTCGAATGGTGATAGTCGAAGCCCGTGAGCTACCGATAGAAATCCTATGGCAGATGGAAACCATTCGCCATTACATGCGCCTCAGAACGCATCACCGTCGTCATCCCCTTCTAGCAAAAATTTATCGGCGAAGCCAAAGTGCTGTCTTCAAGTCTCTAATGAAAGTGAGGCCCAAGCTTCCTCCGTTTACAATCCACCCAACAGTTCCCACAACCCCTCCGGGCTCGCTTACGCTTCCATCATCCTCCTCTATCTGTCCCTGGCCTCAAGGTTCCAAAGCATCAAGTGACACCTTTAGTTCTTCAACAGTTGGCAGCGGACATGATGCACCTTAAATGTCCTGACCACACTGCCGTCTTCACTGATGGATCTTCCACACGGGAGGGTTCGTCGTGTGCTTTTGTCGTCCCATCTGGTGCAGTCGCACGTGGATATCGTCTCTCACATCGTACGTCATCAACATCGGCGGAGCTGTATGTCATTCTACTCTTTCTGCAGCAGATATCCCAACTTCCTCCGCGTGCCTGGGTGGTCTACACCGATTCACGGGCTGCTCTGCAATGTGTGGCAACCATGGGGCTTCCTGGGTCGCTAGCCTCCATCGTAGTAAACATTCTCCACCAAGTTCAGCGTCTACATGATGAAGGTTATCATATATCCCTGCAGTGGATTCCAGATCACTGCGGTCTAAGAGTCAATGAGGAGGCTGACAGAGTAGTAACGGCTGCCCACGAGTCCCCGACAGCCGTGCCCATTGTGCTGTCGAGAGGTGACAGAAGGACCCTACTAACTGCGTGGTTTCAACCCTTGGTTCTGCAGCAATGGCGCCGCGACATCACGGCTCAATCTGTAATGCGTTCGGTAGACCCAAATTTGTCGTTTTCTTTCCCTGCCCGTCTATTACGCCACTTTACCCCCCTCCTGCGTAGACTCTGGCTCAATGTGGCTTTCTCCCCGCAATTCAAGTGCATGGACAGATGCTGTGACACAAGCCTCTGTTCCACCTGCGATGTCGTGGCGACCGCCCAGCACATTCTTATGGAATGTTCACTCTACTACCCGCAAAGGCGGATATTCTGTGATGAGCTTGCCCGTATCAGCAAGTGGCCGCTCACCTTAGCTGCACTCATTGGCCCCTATGAAGATCTTGTTCTCCATCGTCGGGTTCTTCACCTGTTCCTGTCGTCCACTGGATTGCTCCAGACGCTTTAGTTATTTCTTGTATTTTCATCTTTCCTTCATCGTCTTCCCATAATGTTCCACGTGCAATGGGGTGGGGTACCGCACCCGCGGCGAAACACCCCATCTAATCGTCATCATTTATTGTTGTTGTCCCAATTTAATCTCCTGCTGACATACTTTTTTCGTGCCCTTCCATTCTCTTTGGAGGTATCTAAGCTTGAGACTAGAGATATTCATATTTCGATTAACATGGTTAGCCCCAACGACTACATTTACGGCCAACAAGGGATTATCGTTTAGAGCCCTAATTGCGCAGGGTGAATTGTTAAACATCCCTAAATTGTCATCATAAATATATCCTACTTATTTGCGAAGACGCACACAAGCGCGGAAATAGACGACTGGAACGATACAGCCTACACACCACTGTACACTGGAAGTAAGTGACAAAATGTCGTGTAATTGCGCTACAAGACGACACACATAATGGCACCTCGTTTGTAGGAATTACACTCGCCGCCTTTATTTCGCGTAATACAAAACGCAGGCATTGTTGAGGTGACGCTACATCGAACCTGTGATCAGTAAGCTCCGCGTTATCGCACTGAACTTGCAGCTGTGCCAAGGGATTTAGGGCGGTGCCTAATCCCCTTCCCTGCACATAAATCGTACGAGAGCTCCCCGTGCGCCGCTTAGTATCCACGAGAAGCCACAGGAGGTGAGGGAAAATGCCTCGTTAAAGCCGATCAGAAACGTTTGCTGGAAGATAATCGGTAATCCATGATAATCATGCGGCCTCCACACCCTAATCGATTGCCTAACTCCTCTCATTGTGGTAGACAGAACGAAGCGACTGGTGCATTCAGTGAGCAAGCACTGAGCGCACAAATAAATGCGACTGGGAAATGTCGTATGAAAAGGGGACTGCTTATTATTTTATAAAGATAAAACTACTTAGGTCGCATTTGGTACCGCTGCCGACTCGGCATATCAACTCTTCTCCATGCAGTAAGACTTTTTGTGTGTGTGCTCCGATTAGTGGCGTGTGATTGCCTTGCCTATCGAAGTGGCTGCGTGTTGCTCGGAGAGATCTGTGCCGACATTTTGCTTACAGTTTCTGAGGAAAACATCGAGACAGTGCACCCCGGCACCGGGATTGAAACGCGGGTCACCGCCTTGCTTCGCCGTGGAAGGCACGCTTCTTAGCCACTATACGCCATTTAGCCACGGGCGCGGGTGATGTGCTCCGAGACCGATTAAATTTTGGCATCGGATCACAAGGAAGTCGGATAAATGGGCATTGAATTTAGAAAAATTTCGCTGGGACCGATTTTGCCGTGTTGATCATGCAATAACAGTTTCAAGGAGGAAGTGAGGGGTGACAGGAGGCCACAAAATAAGTAGTGAACTTTAGCAGCCTATAGGAGAGGCTGCAAACCATTGTTACTTTGTCCTGAACTACTCACCTTCGGTTTCGTGACTTTTTTTTTACATTTTTATATTTCTACTTGATTACGCTAGACGAAAAAGGAACAAAACTGTACTAGATCAATATGATGAAGGGAGCTGTCAGAAAAGAGTCTTGCATTGTCATATCAGCCATTCCCAGGGCTAAGAGCTATTGGAGTACCGCGCCTTAGGAAGTCTGATTACTATATGAACTGCTTCCTGCTTCCAGACTGCTAACGACTGCTGACGACTGCTGACGAATGGCTCTCCGCCCTGGAGCATGCATTACGACACGTCATCTCACAGGTAGAGAGCGTCAAGCAGATTCATTGTGGAAACCAGCTTGCTTTTTCGTGTGGTCACAATCACGTTCCTGCATCCCCATTTCGGAATTGAGCCCATCTCATCATCGTCTCTTTATATATGTGTGTGTCGGAATTGAGATTGCTGTTTATAAGCATCAGAAATATTCTATTTACCGTACTTTGTCACAGATGTTGAGCCTAATAGATGCAAAAGCACGACATACCGCGAGTTGTCGAATTACCTCTAGCAGTGAGGGAAAAGTATCGCCACTCGTTACGAAACACCCCATTCATAATCAACAAAATAAAGAGTGCTTCTGAAATGACGGAGATCAACTCAGTTAACGTCTATTTTGATTGAATTGGGCTGTATTTCACGGTATGTAACTGGATGAAATTGCGCTTTATGTAACATGTATTTCATTATTCAGTATTTCAGCCGACTGTGCAAGCAATGTCGTTACGGCGTAGAAGAGGCTTATGTGACAAAATTAGAACAATATACAGGGTGTTTATTTTTATTCGTTACAGAAGTTTTATTTAAAAACTAGTAGAGCAAAATAGATGCCCATTTTGCAGTTGAGTATACGGCCAGGCTGACATCCACTCGAAGAGAGTATGCAACTACAACATGACTAGTTACCTAAAATCCATTAATTAACTCTTTAATTAGGGGATTTCGGTTTAATTCGGAGATTAATATGTCAAATGGTTATGAAGATACGTGGTGTCAAACTTCGTAGGAAGCGCAATGGTCGAAATGCCCACATCTAAATGATCATTCATTAAGAAATAACCGCCAATTATTTTCAAATACTTTCAGCATCACTATGCCTCCTAGGGACAAGGCTTTAATATATGTTTGAAAGAAAAAAAATAGAGGTCGACCGGACAACCCTGCCTGATTCGGCGTGAAATTACCCAGGTGCGACATCGGCTGTGTTGCACTGCTACACCGCTCTAGACTGTCTCCTTCCACAATACCAGTATAATTTAGAGCTATGAAGGAACCAGAGAAGTGTCGCTACGAGACAAAGTTGTTTATGAACGGTATACAACGTGACGATCTCTTTGCGCTACACATCAACAATTGGACAGCCCAGCCACAAAACATGCCGCCGATCATTGTAGTTTATCTAATATCTTCACCGAGCCGGTCCATAGCTGATATTGTGAAAGCGTACAAGTCACTGTAAGCACGCAATTACTCCACCTTAAGTGAGCTGTTTCATGTGGGCGTTTCTGGAAACAGCGCTGATTTGTTACAGTGCACCGGTTCATGTTAGCGTCGTTTCTTTTTTCTTTTTGTACACACATATCGTGAGGGACCTAAAAAATGCGATGTAAGGGAATCTTTCCGCTTGCCTGATCAAAACGACTCCAATCAAACGATTTCTGCGTTCTGCGTTGCGCAGAAACTTATGAAAAGTTATTTCAACCTCTAATCACATGATAAGAAGTTGAAAGTTCGATATTTCCTGTCTGCCTCTGGTGTTGCTTTCGACGTCTTGGCTAACGACTCTCTAAACCGGTCTCAGCGCCAGATTTTTACTCGATTAGTATTACTAGTACACTCCTAATAAACCCTGCCAGGCAGATTTGTAATATTAGTGCCATGAAAGCTACTAGACACGGTCTGGCAGACTTGATGATCTCCCGAGTGAATTCGAGCTTATACAGGGTGTCCCAGAGAACGGCAGAATTCGGCACGCTCTTCATGTTGGTGGGGTAAAAAAGTGACCTTTACTTGGCAAATTTCAGAGTTCACTTCGCAAAAACTTAATAATTAAACGTAATTAAACTTAGGTTACATGAATGCACATCAGGAGGTTGCAAAAACCAAGTAAGAAGAAATGCCGCTGACCGCATGATTCTAGGTGGCGTATTTTTTTATTAGAATTCAATGACACGTTTTCTTGGACACCCTGTATACCAGGAGCAGGCTACCCCAAAGCAGTCGTATGCGGCTCGCGTGGTTCCTCCATGCTTCAATGCGGCCCGCAGACACGGATGGGTTCGGCACCCCTGGTGTACAATAAAAAACAGAAAGGAAGAATGATCGGATATCGCCATGGTGATGGGAATATTGGGGTAACGTTATCTTAGGCTATTGGCAGTACTTTGTCGAAGGCGAAGTACAACGTCACCTCGAGTGTTTGCAAAAATCGCCCAGGGTGCACTATTTCACGTGCAAAATATGCCGCTAAAATAAGCAGGCAACTGCACAGAATGATGCATGTCCGCGAGCATTTTCTTAAGGGAAGGATCAAAAAGCCCGCTTCTGGTGATGTGTTAAGTTTCTGCACAGTTACGCCGCCATGATCGGCTTGAAGTCAAGAAAACATTGACACAACATGATTATATGCGCTCGGTCCCAGTTGCATTCGACACATTTACGTGAGTTGAACATAGGGGCATATGCCTTACTTAGATGACATACACATTTTGTTCGTGAATGACGCTCCCGTACAGCGCAGGCGCAACGGCTCGGCCATGCACGGTTTAAGCATGCTGTCGTCGAGACAAGTGTATGTATGAAGAAAAGAAAAAGCAAAATTTCCTTGCCTGCGCTTCTCCTAAATAGAGGTATATAACGTCGTTATACAAAATATACCATTTTACAGTCATTTAGGTACCCATCAAATTTCATACTGGTGGCAACCAAGCTTCCCCGTGGTGCTGAGAGTAAAAATTAAGAAAGAGTGAAACATAAAAGTAAGCATACATTGTGTACATACAAAAAACATGACGGTCACAAATAAGATAACGATGAAAAGGAGACCATCGGCGGACAGATCACAATGCAATAACGGTACACTACAGCCATTAGAATTTTTGTACATCTTTTTAACGCCGTAAGTACAATGTCAGAAACAGTTTAAGAAGCTGATACTAAGAAGAAGAGAGCGCTCGATTTCCCAAAACGTGAACCTCAGGGGAACGCAGTATCTGCACCATTGTCATTTCTGTTGTTAAAGCAGAAGTCACCAGAAATGTTCTTCAGCCTCTTTAGCCGTGAAAGCACACGTTTATTTTGTAGATGTTTTTATCAAGCCCGTCTTACCATGTTGGTTATCAGAGGCTGAACTCTGATAATTTCCCTCCCTTTTCGAGATTCATTCCTCCTCCCATTTACACAAGCATTTACGTGTGCTCAAATGTACCGTCGGCTTGCCTACATGCGGAAGTGTCGCTAGGCTAAGCTCTCTTTAAGTGTGACGTCTCATATTTTAGTCGCACTTTGATGCCCTCGGGAACAAAATTGGCTCGCTACAAAACCAAGATATCCGCTCTAGGTTCCAAACATGGTCCCCCTAGTTGTGAAACTGCAGTGGAAAATTACCTAAAGCGGATATATTTTGATGTGTAAGACTGTAAAATCACGATGGAGCGCGAATTCTACTTCTGTCCCATTGAGTACAATGCGTAGGATTTCAAACGCCGGGGGAACAGAAGCCTTTATAGATATACGGATAATTCCTTTTCGGCATAATTCCTTGTATATAGATCGAACAGGATCCAGTGGCGAACCAGTTAAAAGTGTCAGCGTTCTCCTTCAAAATGAAATTATACGTTTCTTATGTATTGCGTCTATGGGAGTAATGCAGGCGAAGCACGCATCTCCATTTTTTCTTTTAAAATCAATCAAGCACGCTTTAATTTTTTGTCCGCGAATCTTGGGCATGTAAAGTAAAAGCAAGTGAAGGTCCTGTTTGCGATGCAGAAGAAAGCACCATTTCCTTCGATAGCCTCTCCCACATAAGACAGCTTTTTAAGCCGTCCCTTTCTTGCATGGAACTCCGAGCAACACTAATGAGACGCGAGATGCCGCCCCACTTTTTTTCTGTATGATGTCCCTCCACACAAAAGCCAAGAAGCAATTCCAAGGGCTATAACGGTGACAGAGCACTTCACAAAAGACCGGAGACACGGTGGCTGAAAGTATCGATTTATCTGGGTGGAAGGACCCTCTTTTTCTCCTCAACACACTTGAATAAAATATAAACCGGCTCTAGGAACAGTAATTGAAGAAGCGTTCTGGGTATTGTTTTCAAACTGAGCCCATTACCAGCAGTTTCGTATTCCGCAGCTCACAAAATAAACGAAGCGTAGAATGAATCCGGGGTCTCGGAGAAGCCAAAGTACTTTCGAAGGCTTTTGAACGGTTGAGGTGTGATTAAGGATGCAGTGTGTATTGTCATCAAGCATGAGAGCTACACCTATGGAGGTAGTCCCCTTTGGACAGGTGCACTGTATCAGTGTTAGATGTCTGATAATACAGACTTGACAACGACGCTGATTCAGAAACGGAGGGGCATAAGTATGGCGACTGACAAAGTCACTGGTGTAGATTCCGTCTTATATACAGTAACATCTACTAAGTCAGACACCCCCTTACGCTGGACAATTCCCTATGTCTTGCCCTCTACGTCTTTTTATCCTTTTTACGATTCTCTAACTCGAACACCTCCCTAAATAGGAAACGTTTTGGCTGCACCATGGGTGTTCAACATGGGGAGGTTCCAGTGTATTTATTTATTTATCTTATTATCATTGGCTAGAAGGTAACCAAATGTCACAGGAACACAGCAACCACCACAATTGGCGTATCTAATCATGTGTAACACCTAACTGACATCACTCCGTCAAGCAAATCTCGAGTAGCGCACTATGCACGCACACACAGACACACCAGCATAACACATGCACACATGCAACACACATACACACGCACGCATACGCGCACCTCTCCCGATTATTTTTTTCGTCAACATCAACATCAACAAAAGAAAATATGCTCGTAAAATTAAAGCAATCTCCTTGCGAAAAGGATAGGCAGGCATGACATTTCACAGTTAGGACAGGCTAATGCACACACAGCTAGTGGTTCTCTGGTGAGGGTTTTCATCCCTTTCTGAATCATATGCAACACTAAATTGCTACCGTTGAACAACGTGCTACCGTTCTCCGCCTGTAAAATAATGGGTGCAGAAAGGGAGAACTAAGACATATATCCTTCTTTTTCATTGTTCATTCTACGTTCCAGTTCCTCGACCCAGCTGCGTTGATCGTGCTTTGCCACTATATGTCACGAAAAGGCTCTTGGCGGAGAGAGCAGTAGTGGCGTTTTACAGTGGCCAGCGAGCTGCAGCGGCCTATAGATCACAAAGCAGCCGGAGTTCAAAAGCCCAAATAACGAAGGATTTTCTGCCCTCGGAAAAATGACTGCGTTCACACGATTATGATCGTTGGGAGCGGCATCTTCGCCTGCACGCAGAGTACAATGGACGAGAATGCTTCGGCTGAATCCGAGGCCGGCAATCTGCACACAGCAAGTGCGTGAGAACTCGGTTACTGCAGAAAGCTGGAATTGTGACAGCGGAATGGGACATGCTGAGCTTCACACTGGCGAAAGAAATCATCGACGACGAGGCACTATGAGAAGCTCAGGCGAGCGCAGTCGGATTCGCTTCTGACAATTATCTGGCCGTTTCACGCGGCTTGAAGCGTTGGCAGCGGCAGGCGACAAGTAATGAACGCCTAAACGCGTGGAACATTCAAGAGTTTCACGTTGGTAAGGTCCATGTGCAGAAAGTAACACTGAACACTTTCAGAGATCTCTCGCGAAGTAAAATTTTCAATTAGAAATATGTCATTACCTGTGTATGCAGCATATTTAATACCATCTTAATGGCTTATATATATTCCAAAAATAGCGGCAATAACCTGAGCTTGATATCGAGTCGTGAATGCATCAAACAAAAGTACACCACATAAAGACAGGAAGCCGCATATAGCAAACAGGAGTTACAGTACACATAAACGCTCGAGGTAGAATAAAGCGCACTCCTACAATGTCCTATACCTGGCGCCACTCCATCAATTTATTGTGTCTATCACAAAGTTTGTACAAAAAAAGAAAAGAAAGAGAGAAAGGAAACTAAACGGTACCCAGCACTATGAGTAAAGGATTTTCTTTCTTTTACTTTTTTTTTTTTTTTTGCCTTGATGTTTCCTTGAAGTTTCCTTCATGTTTTATACGACTACTTTCTGTCTCCCTAATGCATGCCACATGATTGATGAGTGTATATATAGAGGGAAGAAGAGTGCTTTTCAACAAGGTGTGGCATGAGCGTAGCCTGTGGTGACCAACCTATCCTTTCCTTAAAAGTATGGCGACGCAAAGCCCGAACTTAGTACTATTATTCAATTCTTATATCATCATTAGTTTTATAATTTCATCCGTGTCTTTCTCCGAAGTGCAATATAAACACATGGCAACTTGCATAAAGACGGGTGCCTTTCCTTCTTTTTCAAACATTAAAATATCTCTTCAGCACGACCTTGGCTACCACCAACGAGCGGGACGCCTTAACCTGCCTGGTCCAAATGCATGTGGAAGACAGTTATTTACACCGATGTGAACCTGCAGTTCAGGCCTTCTTGCAAAGGGAGTAATACACATAGCATAGGAAATCGGCACCGCCAATACCGAAACTCATCCGGGTCTGACATCGCCGCAAGCGTCTCCTCCAGTGAGGCAGTGTGGGAGAGGTCACGTGTTTACGAGAACCAATGGGAATGGCCGCAGAACCCACTCCTCTGAGGGGAGAACTTGACGCGTACGTTTATATCTCGCCGAATACGACACGTCGACTCAGTACAATGCGTGCATGACGTAATGAATCACATCTATCAAAGTGTCACAACCCATTTAAGCCTAAAAGTTTGGTTTTCCCTTCGAATATCACGTCAGTCGCAGAGCGTCCTCCCGACAGCTCCCTCATGTTGAAAGCGTGACGTTAGTGTAAGAATAACAACAGGAACTTCTCAACGTCTCAAGGGAATGCGAACGGCAAAAGAGAGCTATCGCTTCGGAGGCGACACACGAATACGAGAGCGCCTCTGAAGCGATCAATTCCCGAATTGCAAAAGGGGTGCGTCGTTGGATTTGTTTGCATTGCTGCTTGTCTTTACAGAAAACGGTGACAGGCAGGTTTTGCGATCAACAGCGATAAATATCTTCCAGCGCTTTCCGATGTACGACACAGGAGAGGAGACGCATTCTCTGCTTTTCGTTTTTGTAGACACGTCATATACTGCGCCATTGCCTGCTTTACGCAACACAACATTTCCCGAATTTTTACTTTACTACACTGAAAGAGGAAATTACGTCGGGTATATAACAGTTGCAAGATGGAAATGCGGTTGGTCTTCACTTTCATGTCAATAGAAATAGGAATGCAGAAGGCGAATTAAGGGTGACGCAGTCCTACCCGATGACACCTGCTCAGATAATATTTAACATATCTACATACACACACACATATTATCTGCATCGTCCATTGTATCGTCGATGAAACTCCCCATTCATCATCTTAAAAAAAAAGTTGTTGTTGTTAGCAGCGTCCAAACCAACAACCGTAAAACAATTACAAAGTTGCGAACTCTCAGTGAACGTAGGAAAATGATTCCAGGTCCTATCATTCCGCTGCATTTTACAGAAGGCTAGTCCTGCTGTGAGGTCCGTAAAGTGAAAAACGTATTCTTCCTTGGCCTTCCTATTTTGAAAGTCGGCTTCACCTCGAACTTTGAAGCGTTAGGTAAAGCGTGCTTTACGAGGCTTTAATACGAACAGTTAGTGTGAGTTAAATACGCTTGTTACCACGGGCGCAGATGTCTTTTCGAGGATGCTTGTAAAAAAAAAAGCCTATACGACCTGCAAGGTGGGCAAGAATAGCAACCACTGACAGTGATCAGCGGATAAGGACAGTGATATCCACCGGTGCTTATGGTATAGCCTGCCTGACATACGCTTGACTACCTTGTTAGTCCGCTGAGCAGTCATGAAGCACACCCTGTATAGGATTGAAAGGGCTTAGTGAAAGAGTTGAGCTGCACCAGTGAGATGCCTACTTATTAATGTTCTCAGCAAATACAGACCCTCAGAAGCGCAGACAAATTCATCAGTATGGGAGCGACCGGAGCTGCACTACTGCGATGTCACTTACCCTGGACGTGTTCGTGGAACTGCATGAAAAGAAAACGCGCCACCATGTGCACAACAATCACTATTCTGCACTGTTGTTGCACTGCACGCAATTAAATGCGATGTCAATTCATAAGAGCACTACCCCTTCGGATGCTTTCACAAGAAACAAAGTGCTACTTCCTTACGCTCTTACATATAAAATTCACCTCCTCTTAAGCAAAATCACGCAAGTTTATCAACCTCACCAATGCACATATCCCACAAGGAAGCTGGAAGGTGGTACTACACTTTCAGTTCCAAAGCTGAAGCAGCTTATGTGACAACATACGTAATCTGTCAGAAGTGCCTGCGGACGAACGTATTACGAAAGAGCAATAAACGATTTCAGGAAATCCCAGTGCTCCTTGCGCACGCATTGCGTTCTGGGCGCTTATTGTCATTGTGGAAGGAAGAATAGCTCTTCACGTTTCGTTTTCGCTGATCTTCACACGTCGTGGGCTATGGGCCTATAGAGAGGAGAAATATAAACAGTTTGGAGGCATTTTCCTTCTTTCCGATACACAGGTTCCCACAGTTCACAGCGGCGCTAAGCACTCTGGCTTCTTCTGAAGTCGTCTATTGTCGCTATGAGAACAGAGAACACATGAGCAAACAAGAATTCCTGACATTTTGTGCTCAGAGTGTGCGACTCTGGGATATGTCTGTCCCCTGTGTTGTTGTTGTTCCCAGGCAGCACACAAACCTCGGGAAAAGAATGGGAACGCAATGGGGGATTCAGCTCCTGAACGGGCGATAGTGCCCGACTGGTTCCCAGCGGTGTGGGAACTGAGGAGGTAGAACATAAGAGAAGATAAGGTAGTCCCCCGACGGTGCCCTGATCATTTCCCGCTCTGGTCTCCTTTTGGTCATGTAAACAATAATATAGGATCGCTCCCCGATGCTGCTCTGATCATTTCCCGGTCTGGACTGACCTTGGTCATGTGACCAAAATATAGGATCGCTCCCTGATGCTGATCTGATCACTTCACGATAATCAGTCACATGACCAGGGTGCAGCAACGGATTTCTCTTCCCAGACTGTCAGGCGCCGAGTGATGCAATCACGTAACCGACAGTTTCGAATCTGGCCAATGATGTTCCCCGATCATCCAGCCGTGTTTGCACTGTAGGAGTCCCCGTCGTAGTGATGGGCGATAGTCATCCAGACACCATCGATAGTACTATCGATGGTTGAGACGACTACTCATTTCAGTATCGATAATTTTGTTCAAAACTATCGATAGTACCCCGCTTGCTAACCCGCTAATCCCGCTTGCTGCAAAAATATAGAAGTCACTGCTCCGTGTTGTTTATCAATGTAATCAAATACAGTGAACCCTCGTTATTATGACCATGGTCGTTCCCGAAAATTTTGGTCATAATGCGGAATTGTCATATTAACGAGGGGATTTGCAGAGGTTTCACTGGATTGTTCCCCAGGAGTATGGTCGTAAAGCGCGTATGTCAGATTATCGGAGGTCATATTACCAAGGGTTCACTGTACCTTTATTCATAGTTGTACATTAGATATATTTCAAATAGTTTCGCACCGTTAGCATGAAAAAGAAACAATAGAAAACGATTACATAAAACAGAGGGCTGTTCCGAAAAACGGACGTGAACTTCTGTTCTGCTTAAACCAACAAAGCAGAAAAAGAGATTTCGTGGATTGTTGTGCGCTATGCGTATCGTTAATATTATTCAGAGCAGCCGCATAGGCTGTCAAACAGTAACTAGTTTATGTTACTGCCACGGTAATACGGGTTTGTGACAATTAAGGACCACTAATTCCTACTCAGAAATGCCAACTTTATAGCAGTGTGTAGATGTACACTCCGATATTTCATAGTTCATGAACTTCACATTTTATTTCCCAAGATCATATTGCTTCCCCCCCTCCCGAGAGGTGATTATCATGATGGGAATGGATGTTTTGAGGCCGGAACAAATTGAAAGGACAAATAGAAGGGAGCTGGCTATCCTTTTCAGTGATTTCCCAAGCAGCACAATGTACTGAAAGTCGACTGCAATAGGGGTGGACGGGTAGGTGGAAGGCCTTGAACAGACTCGTGAAACTAAAGAACATTGATAAGACACATATGCAAGCAGCACAATGTACTGAAAGTCGAGTGCAATAGGGGTGGACGGTATGTGTGTTATCAATGTTCTTTAGTTTCACGAGCCTGTTCAAGGTCTTCCACCTACCCGTCCACCCCTATTGCACTCGACTTTCAGTACATTGTGCTGCTTGGGAATTCCTTCTTTTATCAGGTAATTATCAATCACGAGCGAAACGCGCTCGTCGAACTGCATGAGGAAAAAAGAGAATTCAGAAGGTCTTGTTTCCGATGGAAATCTGTTCCCTTTTAAATTGTGAGTGCCGAAACGATAGTTTGCGGGAGCAAAACGCAAACTGATACGTTTAAAAAGAAAGAAAACATGGGTAAATTTTGCAATTCGTAGTCAACAAACAGCAAGAGTAAAACGTGAAATTAGAGGGTTTAATTTTCAATAGAAATCTGCTCAAATTTCACACTATTGAGAGTTTGCAGGAGCAAGAGCGAATTCAGAAGGTTTCGTGCAAAAAAAAAAAAAAAAACAGCTCAAACTTCAAATTCGCAGTGAGCGAACTATTGATGGTTTGCTGGATCGAAACGCGAATTCAGAAGGTTTCACTTCCAAAAGAAACATGCTGAAATTATAAATCAGGAATATAAATCAGGAATAAATAAACTATGGATAATTTGCAGGAGCGGAACGCAAATTCAGAAAGCTTCGTTCTTGAAAGAAACCTGCTCAGATTTTAAAATGGGAGTGAAGAAACTATTGATAGTTTGCAGGAGCGAAATGCTACTTCAGATGGTTTTCGTTTTCAAAAGAAACATGCTAAAATTTTGAATTTTGGAGGAAACAAACTATTAGTGGGTTGCAGGAGCGAAACGTAAATTTCGCAGAACGTTTCGTTTTCAAACGAAAAAAGCTAAAATTTTAAATTCGGTGTGAATAAAGTATGGGTAGTTTGCAGGCAGAAGCGCAGTGCTGGATTGGCTTGGCTAAAGCGACGTGAAGCTCGGTAAAGTGCACCACCCACGCGCCCAGTGCCAGGGTGTCGAACCGAAACGTTTTTCGTTCCGGTTTTCGCTCAGGTTCTATCATAAACGGTTCGGTACCGGTTCTGCTCCGGAGCAAAAAAATAACGGTTCATACCGGTTTTAACCCGTTCCGCTTCTGGTGGGCATATTCATTCCCAGAAAAAAGAAATCAATGTTGCAAAATGTAAACCCGTTTATTCCGCATACATGGTATTTAATATCAATAGGCAGCTGTGAAATTGGTAGCTCCTGGTTCCTGTAGGTGACTGTCTGTTCAAATAGGCTTTCTCCTTTCTTGAGAGAGAGAGAGAGTTGAAGCGCTGACTTGAAGACTTGAAGCGCATGATACAGACGGACTTGTTTGTTTTGATGTCATCCGTAAAGTAGTTTCTTGCTGGATTGGTGCGATCGTGTCCCATCCAAATGTCTGTTGCTGCTTCCTAGCCAGCAAGCACCACCGCACGAGCACGACGCAAATCGAGGGACACCTTCACTCACAAACGCGCTCGATGGCTCCGTTTTCTTTGTTCGTGTCCTGTCCACAAAAGAGGGACCACATCGCACGCGCCTACCTCGCGGATACGTAAATGTATTCAAGTTCGCTGCTCTCAAACAAGGGACATTACCGATAGAGAAACCGTTTCGCAGCCCCCTTGGGTCGCTGTTTAGTTGAGGAGGGTTTGGGCAGATGAAATTAAAACGAACACTACGGCACATTTGTAGAGAGTCACAACCGGTCACATGTACATCTAAATCTATGTGCGCGAACGATAAAACGTTACAAAGGGAGCCCAAGAGTCATAGTATACAGACATACATTGCAACCGTAACCCTCGTAAAGTATCCATGACATGACTTGAGAACACACGACGACAGTTTAATTCGTCTACTCGTAGTCCAAACCGGCGAAGTTTTTGCTTGGACTGAAAACCGTTAAATCAATTTTTCGGTTTCACTCCTGAGCGAAAAAAAGGCATACGGTTTCGATTCGGTTCTGTTTCGCACCAAAATAGCGTTTTTTTTTTTTTTCGGTTTTCAATTCCGGTTTTCGATTCGCTCCGACACCCTGCCCAGTGCACCAGTCACGATACTATCCGTAGTCCGAAAAACTATCGCCGATACCATCGATATTCCGGTTCACTCGATAGTTAAACAATCGATAGTCAAAAACTATCGATAGTATCGCCCATCACTACCCCGTCGCTCTCGCTGCGAGAAACGAATGAATCCGGCCGTGCTCCCGAAACTTTCGAGGAACATTTTTAAGCGATACATCGAGTGGTAAGTGCTATTTATTTTTGTGGTATTCCTCGCATTGATAAACGTTACTCATAGATGCTTTTCAACATGAGTGACACCGTTCTAGAAGGCTTCTCTCGAAACTTAGCAGCGCAGCATCGCATAGTTTCGATTTCAGTGATCTATTGTGGTTTATGCGTTGCTTTTAGGATAATGGACTCCGTTTTGGTGAAAATATGGTTCAGTAAAGTGTGGAATCGTATGTATTGTGTATTTGACATCAAGCGAAATATAACCATTTCTCAGGACGACTGCGTGCTGCAGATGTGCTTTCCATCTCCTGCGTGCGTACAAAACTGGAATGCTGGAGGACTTCAGCTCAAGGTTCGTTTTTGTAGTCATTCTCAATAAAAAGGAAAGAAGAAAAGGAACCTCCGAAGTGAATAAATTATTCCGCTTTAATCCGTTTGCGTAATGTGATCGACGCATGATATGTCAATTTGTTTGAAACTGTGAGTGAATGAAAGCTATCCTGATATTTCATTCAAAATGTCATGCTGGACCACTACTAGAGCATGCTTAAAGAAATCAATGCCTTGGTGAAGGTATATATCACCGAAGTGCCCACCACCAGATCTCGGCCTCAGAGCCAGTGATGATGGTCAAGATTTTTCTAGCGGATCTTGTCATGTCATGCTGAAAACTGTAAGTTTAGCTATCTGGTCTGTATTCAATAACGTGTGCATCTTGCGGTGCGGTGTACTTTTCTCAGTGTAACCCTGACCTCAAGCTATCTTCCACTTTCCGAATCCACCCGGCACTTCGGTTACAACACTATGAACCTATCGCGCTGTGATGCTTGCTTGAAAGGAATACAATCTGGTATGCTGTGTTGTTGTTGTTGTTTTTTTTTTAAGGACTTCAGATATCCATAATAAGGGGCCTTCGTAGCAAGAAAGCCATAAGAAAAGGCATCTTCTTGATACATTAATATTTCTCCCAAAGACAACAGTACGAGTCACACTACATGTGCCATACTGCACTCTCAGAAAAAAGAGTGGAGCAATTAGACCTTTTAGGAGGTAATAGTTGTCGCATATGTTGTGTCTAAAAGGTTACAAAGTTCTACCCGCTATACCTCACTCTGTGCCACGAATAATAGGGTTACCGCTTCTGATTCGGTGAGCGAGGGGGGAGTACACCTTTTTGTTGTAATTTGGATGGATGATAATTTTTTTTACCACCTTTTTACACCCCTTATCAGACACTATGTTGGCTTAGGAGGTAACTAAGGAAGTTACCACCTTCTCACACCTTTTTCCTTAGATTGTGGTTCCTAAATTGTGTGTACGTTGCCCTCGTATTAGCAAAGGTGCGCAAATATTTCTTCTATTTTCTTAAAGAAGGTATAGAACGATCATGACACATGTAGTACGGATTCTCAAGTTGTTCACGTGTTCCATGTTGTTGGGCGTAACTCGTTACCAGTAACTCAATACTGTAACTAGGCTACTCGGCTTCGCTATTTTCAGTAACTTTTTGCATAGCTCTTTGCTTTTGAGCTCCAGTAACTTCTTGAGGAGCTCGTTCCTTTCCCTTTTTCTTTTGTTTCGGGGGTGGGGGGGTTAAGTTCGTCAAAGTAACTTGAAGAAAGTTCAAAGTTCCTTTTGTTCGATTCTGGTCTACAAACATCGCAGGCTGAGTCTTCCCCCCATGACTTGAGATGAAAGATGGCACGTGCACGGCGCGACTAACTCCCGTTGTTACACGATGAATGTTACAAATCATGTTGTAGCCGAGAATTAGGAAGCTCATGTATCGCGCATCTTAACGATAAGCAGTGTATTGATAATGATAGAGGGCATTGAGTAGCAGGATTAAAACTTGGCACGGTTCTACGATATGTATGTAGGGGACAACTCGTAGAGCATAAACTTGCTTTCTGCTCCTTTTTCATGTGCCTTATTACGAGATCAAAATCATCAAATCCCTCCCTAAAGGAGCCTATAAATGTAGGCTTCTTTTGTCGTAGCAGATATTGATATTTTTGTATATCAAGGCTATTTTGAAACGTCTTGAATCGCTCATTGTGACAGCAAGGTCTGAATTAACCATATAGACAGGTCAAGAGCTGAAAAGTATATATATTGAGTAGAAAATAACTTAAAGGTAACCTGTTACATTTCTAAAGTAGCTTAGGAACTTCACGTCAATTTTCATTACGTTTTATTACGTGTAACTGCGTTTGAAATTTAGTTACGGGCCGGTTTCACGTCAGTTCAGGCAGGGAGGTCCCATCGACCTCCTGGGTCTTTAGTATTTTTTATATTTATAAGCTCATCGTATATTATGATAAACATTTTTGCCGAATAGCTTTCGTGCAAAAAAATCGAGAAAATCCTGCCCTGATTTCGGATGTTTCAGTTTTGCCGTGTTTGCACGCGTATACCTCCCGAGTGTTAAGAGATATTGTTGTGAAATTTTTTGATGCTGCTTTATTATGACTACAGGCCAGCTGTCAGAGCAAATTTTAGCGCGCAGGTGCAACGCTGTGTGCTATAAAAAATGGCGAACATGCCCTCTCGCGCACTTTTGTCCTAATTTCGACGGCTGATATCTCTGGCTATAGATGTCCCTGATCGCAATACTTGGTATCAGCTCATTCAGCTTTTAATGCTCTTTCATCCGATATATCTATCCTGCATATACTTCCTAGCGGTATGTGCTGACATAGGCAAATGTTTAGGCATATTTCGAAATAAACATGGATTTTGCGCGTGTATTTCTCAAAAAGGTCCAACTTGACTTCGTATATATTTTGCCAGGATATGGCCCGATGTTAGGCCTTTCATCTAACGCAACAACTTCTTCTCCAAGGGCGTATACTGCTGATTAGCGCGTTAAAACGCGGCCCCACTGCGTACGAACGTGTCGGAGATATCTACAGCCAGAGCAAGAAGCGTCGAAGTTTGAACAAAACTGCGCGACAGAGCGTGTTCGCCGCTTTTTATACGATACAGTGTTGCACCTGTGCGCCTAAATTTGCGCTCGGAGTGCTGGGAGGTAGGTATACTAAAGCACAAAAAAATTGCACTGCGATATCTTTTAAAACTCAGGATGTATACACGTGCAAACAAAGCAAAATTGCAACAATCGAATTCAGGGCTGGATGTCTCGATTTTTTGCACGGAAAGTATTCGAATGATTAATTTTACCAATGTTGATCATCATCTGCGATGAGCGTCTAAATATAAATAAAAAATCATGAAAATTCAGGAGCTCCATGGCACCTGCCTGTCTGAGCTAACGTAGAACCGGCCTACAATTATGTTCTGGCTAACCTTTTCAGTGACTTCCATCTTTCAACAGTCTTAACTTAACTGGCAACGAGTTCCAACTTCTATCTCTGTTCCATATAACCTGTGTTAAGTGAATATTTGTGAAGTAAATAGTACATATGCGTGACTGGTGGTTATATACTTTCAATGTAACACTCATTTCTTTTTTTTTTTTTTCATTGCTTGTGAAGTGATGCATTAAAGAACCCATGTATCCTGTGTCTATGATGCAATAAAGAGTTTTCTCAATGACATATTGATCTTGTGTTTAAAAATCGCGCAAATTAACTCTTGTTTGGGGGGTAGGAGGTACCCGTAAGTGTGCATTAGCTGCATCTCGGGAAATCGTTGGGGTACGATACAGGATGTCGATAACGGACCATTAACATCCCCGTGTTGCAAACCGTATGCCGGACCATGGTCGGGAGCCGACTCGGTCGGGTCGGTCGCCACCGGCGCACCGACGTTGGGTCGTCGCGCTGTGCTGCCGGGGTTGTTTTTATCTTTTTCCTCTCTCTCTCGCTTTCAGTTGAAGTTGGTCAGATATAAACGAGAGACCTTCGACTCACTTTCCTTCAAGCCTAGACGCTTTAAAAAGTTTCCAGTCCCACATCCCAGCTTCGTTCCTGGAACGATGAATGTTCTTCGTAATTGTTTACACGCCGAAAAGTTACTGTCTTTAACACACTCAGACGTGCGGCGTCACGCTATCAATAACTATTGTGACAACAAATTAACGGGTTCTTTATGCCCCCGATCTCCGCTTTGCTTCCATGGAAAGTGCGTGCTCATACGTAAACAATGGCGGCTACATTTCGTACATCTTGTTGAGAGCATCTGTTCACCACGCCCAGCGATTCATTTCTGGCAACACGCCACAGCGACGCATGTATTCTATCACGAAATGACCGTATTCATGGCATTCATTGGATAGGCAAGTTGTAGACGGCATCGTCCTAATGGTTCACTCACATAAGGGAACAGCGATGTTGTCTAGATTATTTGGACACCCGTCACAATGGCGTCGGACATCGGGGATTTGCATGGACAGCTACAGAAAGGAGTACGATGTGTCATGTTTGGCCTAAGTAGCGGGACGCTGTGAACTGGAATGCAAGTAGTAATGCTTCTAAGAAGTGATACGTAATAGGTGCAGAGGGCGTAGCAAACGCGGGAAGCAATTTCACACACGAAGAGCAGACAAGCGCCTGTGCTGTGATGACGACCCCTGAGTGCTACCTCACTGCCTTATCCTTATACACTTATCCTTATATTACCTCATTTCCTGCGTCAAATGGACCCGTTGATCTTGGCCAGCGTAAGCGAACGTTGGAGTTCCTCGTACTCTGGGATGAAGGCTTAGAAATCGCATGACATGAACAAAAGTAGAAGGGATGAAAATGCTGATGAGCGGAGATAGCAACGGCTAAGAAGGGGGAAACGCTACATAAAGGCAGTGGTATTCGAGAGGCAGGAGAGCGAATAGACACGGTGGTTGCACAAATGTGGGTACTCCAGAGGGCAAAGGCGTGTTGCTCAGCGACCTCTAGGCGCTGGAAGGGCTAATGAGACAGAAGTAGAAGAGATGTGAAGTAATAAAAGAAGTGGTCTATAATGCGCGCCCATGGTTACGAACACTTCTGAAGCACATTTGAGCGTAGGCGATTGGCCGACCAGTTAACCGTGGATCCTAATCGCCCTCCTCTACCCCCTCTGTGAGGCCGACCACGGCGGAATATTTTAGAAGCTCCACCACCACCACCACCCTCCTCTACCCTCATCTCACATCAAGTTCCAGCTACAGTCGTGATGCTGCCCACAACTGTAAGGCCAACAACGGCAAGGTGTTCATACATCGGTGTAACCACAACCACGCACCCACTGTGCATGGGCCACTCGTGCTGGTGATAAGCAGCCGTGCCGATAAATTATATGAGGTTTTGTACTCACGCTACGTACCGAGAATAAAATTGTATCGTCAATATGCGTAACAGGCGCATTTGCGCTGCCTGCAAACTCTCCATCAATACATGGCTGCAAAGCACATCACACCGGAATAAGGTAACTGACAGACGACAGTACACCTTTAGAGGGCCGCACTCCAGCTCATAAGCGCAGACTCTGCTAAGCGCACTTGCAATGTTACGCTAGGCTTGTTCACCAAGAACGAATGAGCTGTGCGAAACATTCTACCCGTCAGCTTCAGAAACGATAAACGCTGCTGGGATGTTTCCGAAGCCATTTAACATTTGCTGCCCACCAAGTTCATACGTTTGTGTTTCGCCCGTTTGGTGTTCCTGAGGAGACGTTTCCTTACAGAACGTTTTGCGATATTATAAGGGC
This sequence comes from Ornithodoros turicata, assembly GCF_037126465.1. Taxonomy (NCBI): domain Eukaryota; kingdom Metazoa; phylum Arthropoda; class Arachnida; order Ixodida; family Argasidae; genus Ornithodoros; species Ornithodoros turicata. Next base: position 104,572,913 of record NC_088202.1, read on the forward strand.
AGCACATAGATAATTCAATTGACTGCCTTTGTGGAAGTGAGAATGAGAGCGACGTCTCTTATTTTATAGTGAGCAGAAACGAAAATTGAGTGACGCGAAAGAATTTATTCTTCTGGCAAGTTTAATTTCGCAGACGTCTTCTGGAGCTGGAAATGACTAAAGCCAAATATACATGCAACTGCGTGCTCCGCACAGTTTGCCAGGAATTAAAGAAAAAATCTTCACCTATAAAACATCCACGATAGAAGCAAAAATTCTTACTTTAAGGAATATTTGATGCCTGCACAGACATGAGAGTTCGTTTTGCTCTTCTGCTTCCTTTTCTTGTGTTCGTTTCTTTTTTTTTTTTTTTCTTGGAACTCCTTTAGAGTAAAGAAAATGCAAGAAACGGAAGGCTGTGACAGATAAAATGACATAGACGCAGGAAAGCTCGTGGATGAACTCGTCCTCCATGCTTTCGTTGCCACCGCTCAGGCTCCTTTCATTTCCGAAGGCTATGAATGTTGTATGACTTCTCTTTCGATGGAACCGCTTCACTGAATATGAATGTTGCGTCTTGGTTGTGTCTAGCGGGAGCACATAGATAAATTCTATGCACAGCCTGTTTGCTGTTGTGAAACAAGTGCTACGGAGAACAAGTAAGAAGACAAAACATGGCATATGGCTACGTAAACAGCGCACCGAAATATTGGGCTGAACCATCATAGTCTGAGCTCTGTGCAAACAGCGTCCACATATTGCGTCTTCCTTGGACCACATTGCTGATAAAATATGCAAATGAATTGACGGGCGTGTAACTCACATGAGACACAGACAAAGAACAAGACTTCTAGCGGATATTCATTCAATTGTCTATCCTGTCTTCTTACAGAAGTGTTGATTAACACTATAAAACATGATCTGTGCTAGTGTGCCAGTTATGCTATTGTGACTTTCACACTTGTTTGCCAAATGGCGAAAAGAGCTAGTGAAGAAGGAGCTCCTTGCAAACATTGGTATCAGTAGGGACGTCAAAGATAACGTGAAGTTCTTTCTCTGATGAATACTCAGTCGTCCACCCTAGATCGACTTCAACAAATTTATACTAAAGCTTATTTGTTATCAGTCCACTGATCGTGGTGTTACGCTGCAATTTCCACATATCCCCTTTCGTTATATGCTTAATCCATCACGCCGCCCGTCATTTTTTTTTTCTTTTCATTCTGTTAAACATATCCTCCCCTCTCCCCGCCACGCTGCCGCAATGAATAAGAGTTTTGCTTTCTTACACCTCTGTTACACTGCCATTCTAAAAATCATTGATCCCAGTGATCATTGAACATCTCGAGCACCATTGACAATACGCAGCTGCCACATGGCCCGAGTCCAATATTCATTGGGAGGTTGGAACGTTACACAACAAATGGACGAGCCAGCGGAGGAGAGTTCAAGTGTTGTGGGGAAGAAGAAGAAGCTCGAATGGTTTTGACGTGTATCTTTCGGCTCCGAATTATTTGTATCAAATATACTCGATTTCACGTTTCTTGACTACACAGTTACCCGGTTGAGTAAGCTCATGGAAGAGCCGGTTGCGGGCTCTGAGGTCCGCGCTTCGGCTGGAACCCCGGAAGCTCCCAACCGCCTTGCAGGAAACGGGGCGGACTCACCCGAGACAGCAGTGCATCCTGCTAAGCGCCGCAGTTTCACCGAGAGAAACGAAATCACTGAGATCATGGAGGATATTGAACTGGAGTTAGATGGAGATACTACGAAAGCCGGGAACGGTGGGTCTGGAGGTGATCATAACGGCGATGAAGGCGGACCCTTCCAAGTCGTGTTGCGCAAGAAGAACAGAAAATCCGGCATTCCCGTGTACTTTCGGACGGTGGATCCTCTACAGTCGTTTTGGACAGTTAACCCAAACTCTATTGCAAAAGATATCGTCAAGGAGACGCAGGAGAAGATCCTACGTCATCGAATAACCAGAGATGGCAATCTGATAATCGTAGTTTCTTCTGAGGGATCCGCAAACAGTTTGCTTCTCATGAAGTCCGTGGCAGGGGTGGAGGTAGAAGTATGTGTGCCGACTGCCTATCTGAAGACAATGGGAAGAATAACCGATGTTCCAATGTGGTACACGGAAGATCAGCTGCTAGAGTACCTCCTTCCTTGTGGAGTAATAGCAGTGAAGAGGGAAATGGTCTTTTCTCGACAGGAGGACGGCTCCTCCATGCCGTACACCAAAAGGAGCGTCATACTTACCTTTCGTGCGGGTAAACATCTACCTCGGGAGGTAAAGCTTGGCTTCAACTGCCACCCAATCACAGACTACGTTCCCCCACCAGTGCGCTGCTTTAAATGTCAACGTTTTGGGCATATCGCGAGGGACTGCAGGGGAAACCAAAAGTGCAAAATTTGTTCGGGGCCTCACGATTTTAAGTCGTGCACAGCACGTCGAGAGCCACGGTGTGTGAATTGTGGAGGACAGCATGTGGCATCCTATAGGGCATGTAAAGCGGCCAGGTCTGCTGCAGCAGCCCATCAACGCATGGTTGTTGAAGGGGGAGAACGCGTTAGATCTTCTGCGAGACCTAATCCAGATTATGTCAAACCAGAGGTCAAGCATCCTTCACCAGTGCACAACGACCGACAGCATCAACGACCAACGGCACCATATGCAGATGCGGTCAAGGCAGTACCGGCTCCTAGGCCACTGCCGCGGAGAGGTGTAGCCAAGCAGATGCCCCGCCCTGCGGCTCCGGAAGACCCGGATAAAGTCAGTGGAAGCGTACATCCGAGTGTGTCCCGGGGTCCTCAGCGGACTGCACCGCACCAACCTAAAGCGAACGACGCGACATCAAGCGGGCAACATCAACGAAAGGGCCTTGTGGAGATGATAGTCCCCATGCTTTTTGCTGCCCTTCATGCAATAGTAAGCGGAATGCCGCACATGAGAAAGTTACCTGAAGTTCAGGCGCTTTTGGCATTTGAGCCACTGCTTACACGCGTTGACACTGCTGCTGTACTTTATAATGGTAATGGCAAATAAGTGTCCTCAAACTACGATTCTTCAGTGGAACTGCAGTGGGCTTTCCTCTAAGCTAAGAGATCTCAGAAATTTTGTGCATCGTCATGTCTTTCCGGTGGTAGCGTTGAACGAACCGCGAGTGCCTGGCACTGTTCGTATCTCGAACTATGTTATTCATCAGTCTCAACGCCCCGGGGGCAGCGGCCGCGCGATGCTTTGCATACGGAGGAATATTGCGCATGACCTCATCGAAACGTCCACGGATGATCAGTTTGAGTACGTCGTATGCTCTGTTCTTCTGGGATCCCGGAAGATAACTGTGGTAAGCTGCTACGCTGCGCCTTGTGTTGCAATCACTGAGCAACGATTCCTGGACTTGTTTGCATCGCTACCAGAGCCGTACGTTGTCTGCGGAACAACAACAACAACTTTATTTTCGGCCTTGGAGAGTGGGGAGTTTCATCGCAACAAGCGATGCTCTACCCCATTGCTGGGTGGAAGGGGGGGAATAAAATAACGAGCCCCTTCACAATAACGATCGAAGTCCGATGGTGTCCAGGAATGTCAGAAGAGCTTTGAGCGCAGAGCGTTGCTGGGCTGGATTGGGCCAGGGACCAAGCAATTTCGGTAGGGAGAAAGGGCGAGAGTCCAGCTGAGGAAGAGACTCGGAGAGTGTGGTTCGGGAAGGTTCGTAGTGAGGGCAATGAAGAAGAATGTGCTCCAGATCCTCAAGAGCACCACAGTGGCAGCAGGTGGGATAATCAATTTGTCTCAAGCGGTAACGCCACTGAGCTGTATAGGCCACATCGAGGCGCATGCGGTGGATTAATGCAGCATCCTGACGAGATGTGTTTCGTGGCATGCGGAAAGCGAGCGTGGGATCAACTCTGTTCAACATAGAGGGGGGGAAGAATGTCGGTTGTCCGCTGGCGGGAAGCCATGGGTGTCACTAGACGTCGCAGAATTGAACGGCGGTCTCCTCTGAGCAGAACGATACGGGTCCGGTTCCGATACGAGAGTGCTGCTTCTGCGGCGCTGTCGGCCTGCTCGTTCCCCACGACACCACAATGAGCTGGAACCCACTGGAGAACTAGCCTGTGGCCTGCGGCGTAGATAGTGTGGTAAGCCATTAACACGTCTGTGACTAGGGGTGCGGATGGGCCTCGTATGCCGGAATTTTCAATTGCTTGAAGTGCAGATTTGGAGTCTGTAAAGACTGCCCATTCCCGGGGTGGAAAATCAGCGATGTGTTGTAGGAAGAAAATGATGGTATAGAGTTCCGCAGCTGTGGAGGAGGTTGGATGTGAAAGGCGTCTTCCGTGCACGACGCCTTCGGATGGAATGACGAAGGCTGAGGCGGACTTGTTGTTTCGGGATGCGCCATCAGTATATGCTGCCGTAAACGTAAAAAACTTCTCGTCTACCAGAGCATGAAAATGGGCTCGGAGGACTTGAGGGGGGACCTGATCTCTTCTTTGCAGAAGGTTTGGGAGGCGTACAAAAGTGGGCGGTACCAGTAGAGACCAGGGGGCTTCCGGCGGTATAGTGTCCTTAGTTATGAAGCCAGTGAGAGTCTGGCGTGTCCTCTGCGCTACTCGATAGAAGTCGCTTCCAGGGCGGTATCGAATTTTCCTGAGTAGCGGGTGGCGGGGAATGTGAGCACGCAAACGGAGGTAGTGCCGAGCCGTTTCCCGTTCACGGAGAACTTCAATCGGGAGCTCACCAGCTTCAGCCAGTACTTGCCGTGTTTCAGCCATTCTTGGAACTCCGAGGCATCGACGAAGGCTTCGAGCAAACAGGGACCGAAGTGTATTTAATGAAGTTGTTGATATCCTGTGCAGAATAGGAAGGCTGTAAAGCACAGTTGCCCTCACCAATGCCGCGTGAACCGCGAGCAGGGAACGCTGATCACAGCCCCATCCTGAGCCAGAAAGATGTTGGATTGCGGGGAGCCATCGCTGCACTTTAGTTTCAAGGTGTTTAATGTGCCGAGCCCAGCGCAAGTCCGAGTCGATTACCACGCCAAGGAATAGGTGAAAGCGTACTGGTTCTAGCTTCTTTAAACCAAGCCAAAGTGGGAAATTGGCCATAGCTTTACGCGTGAAAGGGAGCTCGACACACTTTCCGGGTGAAAGGTTGTCTGCGGAGATTTCAATGCGCATAGCGCATTATGGGGAAGTGAGCATGCCAATGGACGGGGAAAGTTGTTAGAAAAGATAGTAGAAGATATGGACATCACCGTGCTCAATGATGGATCTCCGACATTCTTTCGCGGGCCGACATATAGCAGCTGTTTGGACATTTCATTATGCTCGCGCAGTTTTCCTCGTCCAATATCCTGGATGGTGAGGTATGATGCTATGGGAAGTGACCATGTCCCTGTTCAAATTTCTCTCCCTCAGGGACAAATGCTAACGCGCAAGGTTAACGTTACTGATTGGTGTCAATTCAAAAATGGGATGGAGGCAAAGGTGCACAGGGCCACCTCATTTGACGAGCTCAGCACTACAATAGCCAAATGCAAAGACCATGTCACGAAGTCAATCACTGCACCTTCGCGACATAGTGCTGTGGACATTGAATTTGAGAGACTTCGCTCCATCCGTCGGCGAGCAGAAAGAATGTTCCGCAGAACAGGGGAGTACGTCCACTACAAAGAAGCCTGCAGACTTCGTGGGATCATCCGACGTCATCTAGCGCGGCTAGCTCGTCAATCGTGGAGGAGCTTATGTGCGTCACTAACTCCCTCCACACCGGCTACACAGATTTGGCAGATTGCCATGAGTCTGGGTACCCCTGTTACCCAAGTGAACCCTTTTCAGGCTCTCGCCCTGCACAGCGGACGAGTTCTGTCAGTTAATTCTCAGCCCATCTGCCGCATCGTCTAGCAATGTCTGCGTGGAATCAGTGGTCAAGGCACGTCAAGAGTTAAGTGCTGCAGTTCATGGAAGCAGCAATGGTCCAGTGGACTTTACGCTATGGGAGTTCGAAGCAGGAATCCGTTCGTGTAGGAAACGCTCTGCACCGGGCCCGGATGGGATTACCTACAAGGCGATTGCGAGCTTTGGCCCTCTGGCGTTGAACTTGTTGTTAGAATTGATCAACAAGAGCTGGCGTGAAGGTGTCCTCCCGGAGTCCTGGAAGACGTCGCAGATCATTCCAGTCTTAAAACCAGGCAAGTCTCCACGAGAGCTGAGTTCCTTCCGCCCGGTCAGTCTGACAAGCTGCCTGTGCAAGATAATGGAGCGTTTAATTCTCCACAGAGTCGAATGGTACCTGGAGTCAAACAGGTTCCTTCCGGACTGCATGGCAGGGTTCCGGAAGTCCCGCTGCGCAATGGACTGCATACTCGACCTAGTTACAAGTATTGAAGAAGAACGGGCTAACGGACGCCTAACGGTCGCCGTTTTCCTTGATATTAAGAGTGCCTATGACAGTGTCATACACGTGCATGTGCTACACTCGTTGTATAAGCTGGGTTTAACTGGTAGTTCATTTCGTTGGATTGCGGCATATCTGCAGGATCGCAAGGTGTTCATGCGCACAGGCAACGGGGACAGCCACTATCATGCACAGGAAATGGGAGTGCCTCAAAGTGGTGTTCTTAGCCCGTTGCTCTTCAATGTAGTACTCTCGTTTCTGCCACAGTTGCTGCCACGGGGAGTAAAAATCAGTTTCTACGCGGATGATATCTGCCTTTGGACTTCAGGGAAGCAATGGCCGGCACTGCAGACCCGGCTGCAGGGCTCCCTTGACCTGGTGATGAGGTTCCTCACAGAGCGGGGGATGAACGTCTCTCCGGTAAAGACAGTCTTCCTTCCGTTCACGCGGAAACGGTTGCCGAGGTTACAGCTGGAGGTAAATGGACATGCTATGTCACGAGTTGCGCATCACCGGTTCCTTGGAGTCATCGTGGATCGCTCGCTCTCATGGAGACCTGAAGTCCTAAGCCTCAAGACCAAGTTGCATGCTCGTACCAATATCCTACGATTTTTGGCAGGTTGTCGATGGGGATCATCATGTACATCAATGCTTACCCTACATACTGCGTTGGTACGGTCTTCCCTCACGTTCCACCTCTCAGTTCTTCATGATCTAGCGCCGTCGTCGGAAATGTTCTAGAACGTGCGTTGGCCAAGAGCATCAAGATCTGCCTTGGAGTTCCCAGAGCAGCGTCCAATGCGGCTGTTGTAGCCGAGGCGAGACAGCCCCCACTTCCTGTGCTACGGATGGTAGAATCGCTTCGCCATTACGTTCGACTAACAACGAGATTTCGCCGGCACCCGCTCCCAAGAGCTATTTCGACACGAAGTTTTCGAGGTTCCATCAAGCTATTATGCCGTGCCGCACTTATGTCCCCCGGCATAAGCCATTGCCATTGCACTCCGGCCTTCCCTGGACTTTGCTACAGCCTCGGGTGTTCGCGAAAGTACCGGGTCTCACGGTAAGAAAGTTCGTGCCGTCAAGTGTTGTGCGTCAGCAAACTCTTCAGGTAATGCACAGTCAAAGGGACAGAGTGTGCATTTTCACGGATGCGTCTACAAATGAGTCAGGATCCACGTGTGCATATGTCGTCCCTGAGCTCTAAGGGCTGCGCACGATTGTCTCATCGCTCTTCGTCCACGGCCGCAGAGCTCCATGGGATGATCATGGCGATGTAATTTATAGAAGCACATGAAGACTCCAAATCATGGGTTGTTTACAGTGATTCACAGACCGGATTGCGAGCATTACAATTACCGGGCGGATCAGCAGGTCTTGCTTCAATCGTACACGACACCATTAAGACTTACAACGCGTGTGTAATACAAGGACACGACATCATCCTTCAGTGGATCCCTGACCATTCTTGCATACCTGGGAATGACGCGGCGGATGCAGCGGCTTCCCGGGCACATCAGTCCGGTCCGGTTCGTAAGGTGTATTTTACTCCATCTGACACCCGCTTAATGTTGTCTGCTTTGACGAAGAGACTAAGCAGAGACCTGTGGCACAGTGATTCTGGAAGACCGCCACTGACCAACATAGACCCAGACTTTTCGTTCGTGGTCCCACCCTCGCTTCCTCGGTCCATGGAGACCCTAAACCACCGGTTTCGTCTGAAGGTCCCATACAGCCGTAGCTTTCTACACATGATCGGGAGAGCAGCCTCCCCAAACTGCTCCATGTGCGGTGTTGTGGAAGATGTAGAGCACATTTTGATGTCCTGCGTACGATACACTGAAGCTCGTCGTCTTCTACAGTCTGAGCAGCAGTGGACGGCCGTCCGCTCAGCGTTTCAAAAGTACTTGGGCCCTGGAATCACAGTGTCAGACACCGGGCGTTCTCCGCCATAGTGAAATTTTTCCGGGATATTGATGCAGGCAACAAGTTTTGAGCCTATGTGTGTTTTGTGGGTTTTGCTGTTCGACTGTTTGCATGTTGCGTGTTTGCGCGTTCTGTGACATCTCAGTGTGTTTGTACTTTCTTTCTGTCGCAATCACCCGCACCCCACCACTAATCATCATCATCAGCATCATCATCGCCATCTTCCTGCTCACCTTCATTGGCATCATCATTCAAGGAGTTTTCCACCAAAGTAACTGGTGCAAGTGATGTGGAGTTGCGGGCCTGACATTAGTGAGGCCAAAATCTCCAGTTTATTTTTTCCTTAAAACCAACCAACCAACCAAGTGTTGTACTTACACATAACTTCATTTTCATATCACATATTTCGCGTGTAATGGGGTAGTGTACTGTTTTCCAGCGGTGAATCACCCCAGGCCATAGTCATGATCTATTTGTTGTTGTTGTACACGACGGATGGCACTTCCAGCATCTGCTCGTCTATCTACACTATCTACATAAGTTTGAGTGGCGACAGAAAGTATAATGCAAGAAATGATTTTAGGAATTTTAATAGCGTTTGAATTTTTCATTATCTGTAAATACGAATTTAATATACATTTTTGTACGACTGTGTAGCGGAGCATCCGAGTTATGATAACTGAAAATGGCGTGTAGCACCTGCCGTTCGTGATTCATTTCAATCGTCATTGGTGATGGTGACGGATAGAAGAAAAAAAAATGGGAAGGCGAGTCACGACTACATCGGACTGGCTGCCCCAGTACACCAGGTAGAGCAAAAAGAAGAAGCCCTTTTACCCCCAGCACACCACACCACCACCAAAAAGAAGAAAGAAAAGGAAAGGGGGAAAGAAGAGTTCCGTCGGTGAAAGAAAACGAAAAGCCACAATCAAGCAGAGAGTGTGTGAGCTCTGTGTGAGCCACAACATAGTGTCACGATTGTCACAACATGGTGTCACGGTTGTCCATCACAACAAAAAAACAACAACTACTACGTGAATGACGATGGGATGAGGTGATTCACCGCAACAATTGCGGTACCATAACTCAGTGCATGTGGGTTAACATATGAGGGGGATGACGATGAAAAAGATGACGCATACACACTCGCACATACACATGACACACGTAAATGAGAGGCTTCGGAACTGATGGGGATAGTAGTTCATCCGGTCGGCCACAGGAGATGTAATGCTCACAATCAACGCTATAGTCCGGTAGTTCTAATGTATAGGAGTCACAAGCTACAAGACACTGATCAACTTGGTTGAACAATCGTCATTGATTTCACTGAAATGCCAGTGTAATGCCATTGCGACAACTTTGCTACCCTAGCGTCTCTTTGACCACCTCTGCTCTGCCCGGTCGTGCACAACCAGCAAGCGGTTACGACTACCCTCGTGAGCTGTCTGCGTGCCACCGGCCTCTCGACCAGCCTCTAAGGCCCCTTTTGTGTACGTGTTTCTTTTTTTTTCTATTTCTCTTTATTTTCTTTTTTTCTTAAAGATATAGCAAATCAGCCTTCGCCTGACTAACCTTTCCTCCTTTTTTTTTTCAATAAACATATCCCCGTCCCCCCAGTATGACAGCGATATTCCGCAATTGATTAATTGATTCGTCTTGACATATTGTAAGAAAACCGTTCATGAAACTCTGCCTACCTACATAGCAAAAGCGACTACGAATGAGCGTGAGAACTGTTGAGTGGCTAAAGTTTACAGCTCTGGCGCCCCGGCGTTAGAAACAATGCTGTTTTTGTCGAATTCTTATCGGCAACAATAACCACATACCGTATTGTAAAAAAATCCCCCCCGACTCTCTATAATAATAATAATAATAATAATTGGGGGGTTTAGGTCGCGAGACAACTGAGCCCCGACTCTCTGCATGACATTTTCTCCTTACTGTTATGCATTGCAAACTGTCTTGCCTCTCTGTGTTTTATGATATTGCGTTCATTTTTCATTATCAGGTTCGTACTCATTAGCTATAAATATATTCCACTGGGTGATCAATTTTTTTTTTCACCCGATGAAGTGAAAATCCTACACGTGAACTTGTCAATAAAACTCATAACCGTTTGGACTCGATCCTGAACAGGAAAACAACTTTAAGCTATGAACCTCGGACGTGTGAACAGGTTATAATCTGTATTTCTGCACCTCGTGAGTTATCATTCAAAAAATCAGGTGCGATAAAGAAGACCACTCTAAGTTCATCAACGCTTGGATGTCGCTATCTTCCACGTTTCTCGCCGGCAGCAGGCTGTTACGAACGGTACAAATCTGCGGTGCAATTAAAACACTTACACAACTATTACAGACTATTCTTCGTGATATTTTATAACTGCAAGCGTTTTTATACACTATTTTGATTAATTACATCATTCGACGATACGAACTACGTTCGTTTACGCGCTACCTGATGACAGGCTTCCAGTAGCGTCTAGGGTATGAGCACGCCCTCAAACTCCATCTCCCGTGTTATTCTACTTTCTTCTACAGCCTAAGCTCAACGTGAATGTCCGAAAGACGACTTGCTAATATCAGCATGGTCACAGATAATGTCATCATAATTATTTTTTGCGGGCCCTAATACGCATCTGAAACAACAGCAACTACTACTTTATTTTGTGATTATGCACACCCTGCGTTCTCCAAATTAACACAAAACCAAGGTAGGCCAAAAGCCGCTTCTTCCCGTGCTCTTTCCACGTCGCAGAAAGTCCCATTGCAAAGCCGCTATGAATGACGGTATGAATTGCTTGCAACAAAATTAACAACAGTTTCTCGTGTACACAGAGGACTTTCGAGCTATCTCTTCTCCCATCTTCTATTTCGAACCTTTCAGTAGCAACCTGCAAGTAGGCTTTCTAGGCCCCTAGTATATGTTACTTTATGAGCAACTGAACATATGGAACAGATCGTGTGTACTGAAGTGCGCCGCTGCTGTTTCCCTTTCTATATGAGTACCTCTGCTCCACGTGGTTTGCTATACATCGGCAATGAAGAGAAGCATGGGCTGAAGAAGAAGGGCTGGGTGGGGAACAAGGAACAACCCAGCTTGAAAGTGTCGGGAGAGGCCGAATCACTCCGTTAGCTCGAGGGCGTGTAGCTGAAAGGTCATTTATCACGACTGACCCGGCAGAACCTCTTGGATTTTCTGTTCAGCCTTTCTCTTCCGCTTCTGTTTTTCGTTTCCTTTTTTTTTTCCTTTTGAGCCGGAACAGCTACATGGTGCACGGGAACGGTAGTTGTGACGTACCGCAGCTCTGCAATGCTCACAAAAGGCATTTACGCATCACCTGATTGGCATTTGTGAAATACGTGGCACTAAATCCACAGAGCAAGAAGTGAGAGATTTTGAAAATCAAAAGTTACAAGAGAATTTCCTGTTCACAATATATTTAATGAACGGTTCAAAAGCATCTACAAACAGCAGAATGCAAGAATGCAAAACCATTAATTTCGTTTGAGCAGAATTCTACAATTTCTTACCTATATAAGGTTGCTCAAACGTACATCTCGCATTATCTATACTTACTTTTATCGTATGGGAAAAGAGAGAGAGAGAAAAAAAAACTTCCTTAATTAAACACATCAGACGCCAAGACAATCCAATATCGCGTCAGCGTCGACCCAGTCCGTAATTAGTGGAACTAAAGAAAAAGACGAAGTAGCGGACGAAGTCATTAGGTCGAAAAATCCGTGTCACGCTTCGTGAAAACTCAATTAGATGCAGTAGATTCGCGCAAGACAGGTTTTATAGTCACTTGATTAGTCCATTGGAGTAGTCCAATTAGTCGAGTAGTCCAATTCATCATAGGGAACAGGACGACTTCTTCAAAACAATGTGTTTTAGGGAGTCTTCCTTCGATGCCATTTCACTGCCTTCTTTCAGTGTTGAACAAAACATAACGGACATTTCAATTAGTTTTTTTCTATACAATCCAGATACATGTTCTTTATTGGTCTTTTGTTCAGCTTTCGTCATGAGTAAATTGAGCCCAAAACGAAAACCTATCAAACTTGTGTTATAGGCACAAATATTTCGTAACATAGCTGTATATTTACTACAATAGCCTTACTCTGAAAACAACATTATACCTCTCCCGCCTAAATGGGCATGTTTTAGGCTAAATAGGTACCACTTCAGGATATATGATGCTCCAGTACATTGGGCTGAGTATGACCTATTCCTTCTTGAACGTTTAGGAAAATTCATCCGTTACGTTTCCCCTAATTATCCGCTAAATTTTTGTGTGTCGTCATCAAGAGTGTCATCAGAAAGTGCTGGGCGTTTCTTTTTCTTCCTTTCGTTTTCCTCTACTAGATCTGGAGTAGCTTTTCCCGCGGTGAGCGGGCTCACATCTCCATATTTTTTTCTTCTACGATCATCATCATCATGGTCATCAGTGTATTGTCATCTGATCTGGAGAACCTACCTATCCCCTTATCCCCTAAATTTGAACTCTCTTTATGCTGAAAATAGAGTACATAAATGGGATAACACGTTGTAACATAAAAGACAAGCAATGACTAAGTCCACGTACAAAAATAAGAGTGGTTATACAGTGTACACCCTTAAAAAACAAAAAAACAAAAAATAGAGTACACCCAACGCTTTTGCCAGTGCAAAATCTCTGTCACTGATCACTCTTATGCGTAGCGTAACGTTTACTCTTTCCTTCTTTTTTTCAGGAGCGGAAATCTAAAGCTGTCGTCCAGGAGAGCATCATCACTCTGTAAGGGAGCCAAAATTACTCTGCGGAGATATGGAGTAAATTTATTTACTGTGGTCCTTAAGCGGTCTAAACATATATATCCACTCTTCCTGGCGAGAACTTTCCTGCCTTTCCTATTCCTTTTTCATCCCGCAAACACAGCTAGTGTCCCAACGGCGCGAAACTCATTTGCGTAATTTGCGCTTCAGTTTAGCCGAAGTAGAAAAGATGGCGATCGCAACTTGGGGTGTCGCAGATGCCCATCGGTGCGAACGCCCATTAAGGGCACTGGGAGAAGTGGCATTACCGACGATCTGCAAATCCCCACCCTGATGGGTTAACCAGGTGCGCCGCCTTGGAGATGGAAGCGTTCATCCGAACACAGTTTGCGTCACTTTCCGCTTGGGCTGTGCCGGCATTTAGACCCACACACTGTTATTTCGAATATCGTGCGCTTCGCTGACTGGTGTTGACTGGATAACTTATCTCGATCATTGGGAACGAAAGATTAGACAACGGTGGACTTCGTGAAATCATTGTCCATCGAGCGGAGTCAAGGAAATTTCGACAGAACTTCGAGTTAGCGTCAGTAATTAGATGCCAATCATACGGGTGCACATCACTGAAGCGATAACCGAAGCGATAACTAAAGCATTCACAAAATTCCAAATACGTGCTTTCAGTGTTGTGTAGAGGTTGGAAAGCAGAGCCGCGCCACTGGAATCTATCGACGAATCGAATTAACAATAACAATTGAAAAAAGTAACACGCATTAATCACTTGCCGCCTTTCAGATTAGGAATAGGTTTTACACGCAAGGAGAGTCCGATATTTATCGATTTCACGTCATAGATATCTCCTGCGGCTGCAGAGCGTACCCGATGAATGCTTACATTCGAATGTAGACAAAAGATGGTCTGCGATAGCTTGGGTCATTCCGATTCCAAGATCTATCATAGACTGTCCTATGTCTATAGACATGGATCTATGAGGGGTGTTCAAGTCAAACCGGGACTTTTCATTTTTCGCAAAAGTAAAATGAACTTACAGGCGAGAACTTAGTTTTATTTTTCAACGTAATCTCCAGTTGCACTAATGCACTTGTCCCAGCGTTTCACGACGGCTTGGATGCCAGCAGCGTAGAAATCCCGGCGCGTAGCAGCCATGATCGGATCGCATTCTTGACCTCGTCATCGCAGCTGAAGTGGCGGCCCCCAAGGAACGCCTTCAGTGGCCCGAAGAGATGGAAATCGCTGGGGGCAAGGTCTGGACTGTAAGGGGGATGTGGCAGCAACTCCCAGCCAAGTTCCTGTAAGGTGCGTGTCGTGAGATGGGCGGTACGCGGGCGTACATTGTCCTGTAGGAGGAGGACTCCTTTAGTGATGAGGCCCGGCCGCTTTTGCTTCAGCGCCTTATGCACATCCCTGAGAACCTGGCATTAATATGCACTATTGATGGTGGTACCAGAGGGCAGAAAATCAACATGAACAACGCCAGCCTTGTCCCAGAAAACCGTGGCCATGACCTTACCCGCAGACGGGGTGCTTCGGAACTTCTTGGGAGCTGGCGAGCCCGGATGCTTCCACTGTTTTGATGGGCGTTTAGACTCAGGAGTGAAATGGTTCACCCACGTTTCATCGCACGTGACGATCCGATCAAGGAACGGCTGTCCTTCAGTGTCGAAACGGTACCTTAGCTCTTGGGAGATTTCCAGTCTTCTCTGCCGGTCAAACACGGAGAGCTGCCTCGGGACTCGACGGGCACTAACTTTCCGAAACTGGAGGTGTTCATGAATGTTCAACGTTTCCACAGAAAGGTCCGTATTTCGAGCCAGTTCGAGACATGTTATCCGTCGGTCCTTGAGGATCAGGCGCTCCACAAGTTGGATGTTCTCAGGAACTCTGACACTGGGCTCTGAGCCGCCTCGGCCGGGATCGTCCTGCACTGATGTACGGCCGTCTCGGAACCGTTTGCACCACTCAAACGCTTTGCTGCGGCTAAGTGTATCGTGGCCATACTGAGCCTGAAGTCTTCTCTGAATTTCAGATGACTTTACGCCTTTATTCACGAGAAACTTCATGACAAGAGATTCCCTTCAGATGACGCACCCCGAAAGTCGCTGGAGAGGCGTGTTAGCTTAGCTCAATTTGGTAGAGCCCTGGACTGGTAATCCAGAAGATGTGGGTTCGATCCCTACAGCTAGCTAACCTTTTCAGTGACTTTCATCTTTCATCGTTTCATCTTTCAAACTTCATGACAATTCGCTGTTCGATGTGCGCGCTCACCTCGTTGTCGGCCATCTTGTCCAGCACGTGTCTTCTGTTTTGCACGAACTTTGGAGCACCACGCGGTGAACGCGGAGGCCTGTCGCGTGTGAAAATGACGAAAAAGAAGTAGCGCGAGCCATTTCTACACTCAGGTGACAGAAAGTCCCGGTTTGACTTGAACACCCCTCGTAGCATGACTATCCTAGATATCTAGCATGACTTTTCCGCAACACGTGAAAAAAAAAAAAAAAAAAACTAGCGAAGAAACATTGCAAAGGGAGTTGGAGTCAGCCATTTGCTAAACATGTATTATGCGTGTAATTTTATGAGACAAAACGGAACATAACTGCTACCCAATGCATCTGAGCACGCCCTTTCGATAGTGTAGGTATAGCGGTCACCTGATGTTGTCTTGTGCTCCATAAAAAAATGTAGGAAGTCCTTAATTCTCGGTCCAGCTGTGACATAACCGAAAAAAAGAAATAATAATAATGAGGAAGCAAAAAAGGAAGTAAAGCACTCAGACATAGACACAGGGGTGACCACCCTATTGTCGACTTTAAAGACGCATTCACGACAATCGAACGTAACCCCGCTTCACAACGCATTTTATCCCATTCCATAGCGCCTTCGCGCTCTTACGCTCTTTCCAAACAACGATTTATGAATCCTGATGTATGAACGATTTTTCTAGAAACGGCGGCTGTTCATAAATGGAGGTTGGCTGCATACTGAAATGTCGTCTTTCCACGTTTCAGATAAATCTGTTGTTCCCGAGCTCTTTGCTCCCTGCACCCCTATTTCTATTTATCAAAGCGTTGTTGCCTCCTATATTGAATCGAGTGTAATGCACGCATAAAAATTGAATTTTTTGTTGCTCGTCAAGGGTATCTTGAAAGTATTGTTGTTTTATTTCATTGTATTTTTCTAGGAGACCTTGGCGCGAGACAGCCCTTCTTGCATCGTGCACACCTGGGAGCCGTCGTGACACACTGCGAGGCGTGTTGAAAGAAATGCCCTATGACTGATACACTACAACGGAGTGCGCTCAATGACCGCTTGGAGACGAATTTACATGATATCGTTCCGCGGTGACACCCTCAAATTCCAGCAAATGGAAATTCCTCCCTGGCTGAGATCCGCTGCTGTAAATAAATAATCGGGGGTTACGTCGCGAGACAACTGAGATCATGAGCAACTCCACGGCTGTCGGTCTGTGGAATGCTTTTGCCCACCTGACGGTTCTTTAACGTGCGATGAAATCTCACTACACGGCACCCCGTATTTAACGTCCCTCGCAGAAGACGGCGTGTCTGAGCACCTTGTACCCTGCCATCAAGTTGCTGGCGTCGTCGGCCGGGTTCGAACCCGCGATCTCGGGATCAGAAGGCGAACGCGCTACGGACTGAGCCACCGTGGCCGGCAGCCGCTTCTGTGATAAATCTTATCAAAAATTCATACAAATTCACATCCCCATCCATCCGACGCAGAACTCCAACCTGAAATCATCCGTTCTGACAATTATACTACGCTATGTGCATAATAATCGTGCAAAACTATCTTTCTTTCAGTTATATATATCCCTTTACCTGTTCAGTACAGCGTGCCGTAAAACACCGAATACAATTAAGCTTAACGCAAACTCAATGGAAACACGGCGCGTAAGTGCGAGAGTTAGAATTTTGTCTAAGCTCCCGAGGTTTCTATTCAAGCGCGAATATTTCCGGTTGAACAACCGCCAGCGATAGCGTGAGGAGGCACTATATTCACTAGTATCCCAGAGCCTCCGAACATTTATTCGTAGTCGTCTGGGGTTGTAACACAGAGAATCTCATCACGGCTAAGTGCACCTCGTACTGCCGGTATTACTGTGGCGCCTAATGGCCCCTTAGTCATGCGAAATTTTTACTGCGCACAAACGGGTGACATCTCACAATGCCTCCTTCTTTACAGTCGAAAATGTACCACGCACATGGGCACGAAAATGACATGAAGTGCTTAATGGCTTCAGTATTAAAGGAGCATTAAAGTGGTATCTAACATGGCCAAAAACTGAGCTGTCATCTTGTAAAGCATTATGTGAAAGGTATTCCCACAAAATATTTCTGTCCAAAGTTGTTTCACCACGGTGCAATTAATTTGGAAAATCGCTGCCGCGGTGACAGGCCGGAGCGCTCCAACTGCAGACCACACCCACTCTACTGTGACGTTGGTGGTAGACAGCCCCTCATTCGTTCGTGGGAAAAACCGCCTGCTACGAACATTGCGAGCTGTTTCTTGTTGACTTCTAGTCTTTATATGATTTATTTCACGTTTTCTAAAAAAAAAAAGCATATACGCAGCCTGAGAAAATAAGATTACGATCACAAGAGTAATATATCCGTGGTTTCTGTGCAATCTCAGAATTCACAGTAGCAGAAAGCAAGTGATGGCGGCGGTATTGTCGCGCCACCTGTTAGCCACTGAACCAACTGCGCGGTGAAAACGGTCGGACAGGCTGCATACTGTCTGGGAGCACGGGTTTTTCGCTGTACAAGCGCAGTTAATTTCGAGCTGCACCACTCGTTCTTCCCGTGGTGCCTGCTGTCCCAAAAAAATCGTGGTTGTGTCGTGGACAGCCTTCAAACCTTCCGTTTCGGACATCACGTAGCCGCAGAACACATGGCGTCTCCGAAGCGGTAGCAGACGCTCCGGCCTGGGAGTGACGTAGTGAAGCGAGCGAGGTCTGCCTATCCAGGGCGATGTTGCTCACCTCGATCATGTGATCCCAGGTCCAATGAGGAGCTTCCCCACCACTTGCGTCACATAGTGACGCGCGTGGTGGCGCTCATCACGTGTCTATCGTGAAGGCGAAGGAGGGTGTGTTCGATCCCTACAGCTGGCTAACCTTTTCAGTGACATTCATCTTTCAGCGAAGGAGGGTGTTTCGCGCACGGGAGGTTCGGGGAGCTATTGCAGGCGTCCCAATTTCGCTACGGTGGCACTAATTGTGGAAAAACTGTTTTCGGCCGCCTAACATTCCATACTGACCAAAAACAGAAACAAAGTCGTGGGCCTCTAGACTGCTCCTTTAATGTCATTCGCGCGGTGCCACACGGTGTAATGACACGTGTCTGAATGACAGTTTCTGCTTAATGAGATTGTCACAACTCATTCGCCGATGTAGGCACTACTCCCACACCCATTGCCCACGCGGAGTAAAAATTGTATTCTTGCATAAAACCACTTATATACTGTGCAGGACAAGACTACTTCATAATTTGAAGTATTCTTTCATGAAGGAAATGCTGGAGTTGTTTTAAATTTTCCCGGACAAAAGTAAAAAAAAGCAAGACTGTGCCAAAGTGGCGGTATCGACATCATGGCGTTTAATGTCATTACAAACTGACGTGTGGCACGACCTTCGCGGATAATGCCATTCGGAACTCTAATGGCATTAGACGACAATGTCATTTGTTCTGCCCGTGTGGCACAGCTTTGTAACATATGCGTGCATGGGCAATGTTTGAGCCTGTTTCATGTTTTTGTGCCGCTTGCATTTGCCGTACCAGGTTCTGTACGGAATCTTTTTTACTCTTATTACTATTCGATGCGATCGATGTGGGATATCTCGACGTGCTACCGGGCACGTCCTCGTCCACTGTGCTGCTCGCGGACGACAACGGTCCTGTTTGTGTTTGTCAATAAGCAAAGTTACAACAAGTCCTGTGACTTTGACGGTGCTACATAGCCCTTGGGCAAGCTCATCGTTGCAGCGTCGGACCAATGAAGTTTTCATCGAAGTACTTCTTGAGAAGGACTGTGGGAGTCGTGGAAGAAGACCGCTGGCAGTCGAGAAAACCTTCAGCGTCTCGAAAAAGTGCCGCTGGCAGTCGGGAAAAGTAATCTACATCATTGTGTTCGTCTCGAAATGCCCTTTCTTCTCATAGAAAGTACATCGTATTGTGACTTGGGGCAATGCATCCAACAGTCTTTTTGTGAGGGGTGTCTACCGAAAATGCGTGAATTCGACAGCTCGCATCCCATATATTCCACTCGTGACATCGTTCATATTACTCACAAACGTTCTTCATGATGACTCAAAACAGCACATAAAAAAAAATGCTTCAGAGATGGTCGAAGTTACGTTGCGAACGACGTTGCGTTACGAACGCAACTTTGACCATCTCTGAAGCAATTGTTTGTGTTTTTTTTATGTGCTGTGTTGAGTCGTCATGAAGAACGTTTGTGAGTGATATGAACGATGTCACGAGTGGGAATATATGGGATGCGCGCTGTAGAATTTAGGCATTTTCGGTAGACACCCCTCACAAAAAGACTGTTGGTTGCATTTCCCCAAGTCACAATACGATGTACTTGCTATGAGAAGAAAGGGCATTTCGAGACGAACACAATGATGTAGACTACTTTTTGGTGTCGCAATTGGGAGACGACTAATGAGGTTTTCAAAACGTACCATATTTTACAAATGAGGCAACTTTGTGATTTTTTATCGCTTTAAAGGCAAACCATAGAATCTTCAGAACTTATTAGGATGCAATGCTTCTCACCACGACCTGCTTCTGGCTTCGTGCTTCTGGCACGACCACAATCCTGTTTACGAGTTTAGTAGAAAGCGAGAAGCCATATCACACCCTCTCTCGCGGCTGCTCCTTATCTTGCGGCCCCCCCCCCCCCCCGCCACGCGGATGAACACGAATTTGAGCGCAGGATAGTTGAGCGCAACAGCACATTCCTACACTGCTCCGCGCAAGAAATTTGTAAACCGAAACCAGTTAATTACTCGAAAAAAATCACTAAAAGGCTTAGGTATGTTTTTACTATCTTGGCACTGCCTCAGACGACTATTGCTACGGCACAGGTACAAAAGCCCGGCGAAGTAAAACAAAAAAGTCAGGATGTTTAATTAACGAGCGCATGCAAATGAGAAACTGAGCGGCCAGTTTGTGGCCGGCGCATCAAGGATGCTAAAAAAAAGTTTTCCGATAGGTGGCGTCGTTTTCGAATTATTCAGCCGGGGGATTTTCGTGAAACACCCTGCATAAAGCACAGAAGGTTAATCTAGGAGATAAAGACATCCTCTGGCTTCCTACCTTCGTTTTAATAACGTGTCACCGTCCTTCCTTCTTTGTTGTTGTTCTTTCTTTCGTTCTTTTTTCTTGTCGTTCTTTTCGCATCTCGCACAAAAACGACAAAAAGAAAAAAAGAGCGAATGCCTTTAATAAACGTGGGGGTCTAAAAGAGATGTGGGGAAAGTCGATAACGCCAACCTTTCCATCATCGCCTTTCCACAACCTGCGATTAAAGAAAAAGTTGGGGAGAACAAGAGGCCTATATAGAAAACCAATTTTCGTACTCGCTTCACCGGCACCAAATACAGGCCAATGCTTGTCCACAACTTTCTTTGTCTGTCTGAACGTCAACTCTGAAGAGAAACTCATCGTCCTCCAGAAACTTGAGAGTTTCCATTTTACGATTGTCTGTGCGTTAGGATATGTATGTATGTATTTTTCTTCTTTGATGCTCAACGTTGCAAAATAGTTTTGTGCGCAGAGAGAGAGGGCGTGTTCTTTCTTTTTTTTTGTTTTAACGTACCTAAAAAAAGCTATGAGAGCAGCATGGATGCTATTTTTTTTGCGGTTGAGTTATGCTACTAGGCGGACATCCTCTCCAAAAGAGGATGTAACTGCTAGAGCAATAATTACGTCAGATTAATTAACTATAATTCCGGGCTTTCATGCAAAAGCGCGATAGCAGAATGTGAGGCAACCCTGGTAGGTAACATTTCCTTGAATATGAGGAGACGGAAAACAATTAATTATCTGGACCGCAAAGCGGTTGATCTGGTCAGCAGATCAGCACCTACTCCGGTCATCTCTGACGCTCAAGTACACGTGGACCTCTGACGTGGAATGAGCGCTGTCCAGCTTGCGCTCCTGATCCATTCAACGTACGTGCTCGTCTCAGGATTTTTAACTGATGACTTTCAACGAGAATTGTCTCCCAATCTGCTATGTCACTTTTACCCGAAATCTCCTAATTAAAGAGTTAATTAATGAATTTTATGTAATTAGTCATCCGGAAGTTACGTACTCTCTTCGAGAGGACGTCCACCTGGACGTACAATCAACTTGAAAACTGCATCCATGCCGCTCTCATAGCTTTTAAAAAATTACGTTGCGGATAAAAAAACAACACTCAGCATATCTTGTAAAATGTTACCAAAGCGCGTTTCCCTTTCTGGTTTGTATGTGAAGTTTTCATTGCTGGACGCTATGCCAACAAATAAGAGGAACTCGCAATGTAAAATGCAACGCACTCATAGTCTCTATCGTAAAGCTGACCAGAAACCTTGTATGTTGTTCATACAGAAGAGTATTGCGTACAGAAGCGATAGTGCATTGTATAGATTTCCAAGAATCGTGATGGCAACACTGAAAACTAGAATTGCCGCACTAGTTACTGCGCGGAGCATTTTCGGTGCATATCTTAGGACCCTGCTCTTCCTAACTTGGCTTAAATTTTAGGACATCTACTTCGGACATCTACATCATCTTCCACGGACATGACGGTACAGTTCCCGACGCAGTCAGTATAGGACGCAAGAGCCCCCAGGCACCGAGACTATCAAGCAGCGCTTGAAGAACATACAAGGGTATTTGAAGGTTGACAGAGACTTGCATTTCTTTAAATACAATGGAAAATTCGGAAAGCACCGAACTAAGTCAGTTTTTCAAAGTATTCAGCGTGCGCATGTAGACACCACTGCCATCGTTGTGGCAACTCTTTGATGCCTTTGGCATAGTCGAAGAACGTAGAGAGTTGAGTCAAGATCCACTTGGCAAGGGCAACAACAAAACAGTGAAACACTGACTGCTGTCGTAGCCACTACAGGACATATTTCTGGAGGGTTTCACCTGTGGGGAACGTCTTTCGTCCAAGGTGCTCTTTAAGGGGCCAAAGAAATAGTAGCCACTTTGGGTTCATTCTGGCCTGTAGGGGGATGAGGCAAAACCTCACAGCGCATTTCGTCAAACTCGCCGTGTAAGGCCGTGCATTGTCATGAAGAGGAATGACCCTTCCGTACAATATATATCCCAAGCATTTTCTTGCGAATTGCGTTTCGCACATCGGATATCGGATATCTCATGGACAGCAAGAGATGTTGTCCATTCTATGTTGTCTTGTTGTCTATTATATTTCACTGTACTGGGTCATTTCAATGTCCAGAAGTATCAAAACATTAAGGAGGCGTGTTTGTGTTTCACGTCCTCTCCACTTGTGTGTTTCACTTTGCTGTAAACTTCGTATCAGCTTCTCTCTCCAAAGATGATCATGAAAAATGAACGCATTGATGGTACTCTGAACACTGGATTTTTCCTGCTTCGCTATAGCTGGATTAGGTCCGTGCAGCTATGCTGTTGCATTTCCTATTTTCATTTCCTTCATTCTAAAGTTTTTTTTTAAACTTTAACACGAGAAAGAGATAGAAGAAAACGCTGTATTACTGCACCAGAAATTACCTTCGTAGCGCCAGCCCCAAGTGACGCATAAAACACTCCTTTATAGTCTTTTACTTCCAACTTTTATGAAATGACCTACTTTTTATGAAGCACTGATGTACTTTCGCGAAATGGTCTATTTTTCCTGCTCCCCCCCAGCAACGCGTCCGTCGGACTGACGCCGAAGGCTGTCTTCTTAGAGCACGTTCATGCCAAATACGGCGGTCTCCTTCTTCAGCCTTTATTGTAGCATCTGAACGCGCGCTGAATGTTTCTCTATCGGGCTCTTTTCATGATCAACAGGCCTTTTAACTCCGTCTGGAAGCTCGTAGGATGCTGTATGTATTTGTGTTTTCGCGCCGCTTAGCAAACATGCACACTATTTATTCGACATACACAGTATAGTATAGATTTTTTCTTTTCCTGCTTATGAGAGGATTCTAATTTATTTGTCCCATATGTTAAAGGGGCACTAAAATGCAAAAACAATTTGCTCTCAAATGAAAGTCCGTGTATCAATTAGTATATTACAAGCAAATTGGTTCACACAGCGCTACCGTTGTAGACCGGCGGTGATGGTATGCCACGGAGAGGCGATGACGGAGGCCTATCTCCATGGCCGCGCCGGAGAAACTGAGAAGCGAGTGCTCCAGGCACGTGTCCATCCTCGTTGTTGTCCACCGGCCGCTACACCGTTTAGAAGAAAAACGATGGTGGTGGTGTGGGCACGTAAGTGGGCAACGTCACGACTGACGCCCTGGGGAAATGTGCGTCCTGGGCCGACTTCTAGGGGAACTGTGGCGACATATGTCTGAAAGCGACTGAGGAAAACCCAGGAAAAACCCCAGACGAAAAACGAAATGAAAACAGAGCTGTCTTTGGCGGCAACGAATAAGATCCCCAGGAGGCAAAGATTGGCAGCATCCAATGAGACAGCAGCAGAAGCGTGCGCATACCTATAGTAGCCGTGTGGATTTGGAATGGGTCCGATCGATCGTAGTGTTCCGTGTATGAGCGACATAATGCGTATTGCGCATTTTTCAATACCAATTCCATACCGATTCACTAAATTGTATCCCGCAACAGCTCTCGCGAATGTTCTACTGACAACATTTATCTTCACGTACTTGAGTCAGCGACGCCAGTCCGCTTCGCGACGCCGTTTCACCGGGACTATGTTTTTCGCCGGGACTGCTCCATGGCGTGGCACGCGCGTGCACGCGCAGCATCAACTAAGGACACCGATGCACGAGCTGAAACAACGTTCACTCCGAACGTTCGTTCCGAAGCAAGAAAAAGTCCGGTATAATTTCGATTGTAGCTCCGTAACGGAATCAAAGTTTTGAATTATATTAACAAGTACGAAATTAACATAGCGTGTAACGTAGTTTGAAGTGAACTTGTTTTTGCATTTTAGTGCCCATTTAAGCCTCGAAACGACACCCACCGGTCTTTTTTACAACCGATAGCGCTTAACTATCTTAAACGTATCTTAAATACATTTTGAAGTATTTGGTAGTTTATTTTAAATGCTTTTGGTTTCAAGTATTTTGAGCTGTATTTTAATTACAATCGGTTCTCAGTATTTGGTGTCTTAAATACATTTGTGCGGTACTTTGTACATGTAGGGGGATGGTGATGGGAGGAGTACTTTTAGAGATCCGTCTCCAGTATACCGGTGGAGCGCAAGAACTCCGCAAAATCACGAAGGTCTTGCATCTGGTGTGCAGCGTTCGACCACGGTCCAAGAATTTTCGCGAGGTTGACCGGCCATTGGTTAATACGTTGCATAGCAATTTTCATGAGTGCACGCTCTTGGTGATATTGCCTACAAGCTAGGATAACGTAGCACAGGTCTCCGTGCAGTCCACAGGTGGGGCAGAAGGAAGACGAGGTGGAGCCAAGACAGTGTTTAAAGGGCGATGTAAAGGCAACGTTCAGCCACATGCTGTGGAAGAGTGCAGTAAAAAGGGGCGGTAGCCGCTGAAGAATAAATAAATAAAGCGTGGTGTCTACAACAGAGAGAAGAGAGTGCGTTACGTCGGGTTGCCATTGGGTCTGTATCTTGGGGCCGGTGAGGGTCAAAAGGAAATATCTACGGTCACCGGGAGACATCCTTATGAAGGAAAGAGCTGTGTGCTGATGGGCGCTCAAGGCGGCTCTGTCTGCTTCTTCATTACCGCGGATGCCAACACGTCCGGGGCTCCACACTCTTAAGCCCGTACCTTTTATTGTAACTTTTAGAAACATGTAACTTCTATATAGACGTAGATTTCGAGATTTCTTATAGGTTACACCACTGTAACGTATATTTAGAGGTTAAAAGCGACCAAAGTCATGTCTTTACAACACGAATAGAAGTTACATCTCGGAAAAAACAAAAACAGATTGTTGTAACTTATAAATGTACCCTCTACTCCGACACTGTAACTTCTAAGCGAAATCTCCAACGATAATTTCTTTATTAGTTTCTTATCGTTTGTTTTCCTTCTGTTGCGAATCTACGCTGTTATTTTTTATCTGTTTCAGCGTCATCTAAACGTCGACTACATGTTATCAATGCTGTATGAACACAGATTATAAGTTCGCAGTCTGGAATACTGTTCGTATGTTTCTTTCTAAAGGGTATTCTTTTTCGTTGCGTAGCCGGGCCTGGTCTAGGTCTATCCACACTGAGAGCGGTTTCCTTGAAACGCTTAACGCTCGTCGTTCGTCCGTTAACAAGTGTAATCTGTTTTAATCAGTGGTACTCCTCGCGTTTATCATAGTATCGTCAGGAACCACGGAAAAGCTAGATGTCGCTAGCAAACAAGCATATTTTCGGTGTTCTCAGGGGAAAGTGTAGTGAGTGCGAAGATTGCAAAGAATATATAACCGAAACCGAACGTCATCCACCGCAGCCCTAATTCACACACTTCATACACTGGGTAAGTGTACATTTTGTGCTAGGTACGTGCGTTATTTTGATAGCAATAGCTCTTAGCGCATGTTTGTTGTGATTATGGCAAGCGTTTTGCGGTCCTGCATATGAACGCCACTTACGCTTGCTACTTTCCTGCTCTTACTTGGTCTCCAAGTCAATACACTGGCGTGCATTTTGCGAGCTGCGGATATATGCATCGAGATATATAATTCGCAGCTTCCTACTTGTTGTATTCTTACGATATTCTAAGACTCAATCGCGGAGTGAACGCCTTCCCGCATTTATGCTGCTCTCTCAGTGTACCTTGTGCTTTGTACGGATTTGAATGGTTCTGTAAATGTTACTCTCATTGCCCAAACTTTTGTACCCAGGATCCCACATGCAGGTTCACATACCGTCACCAGCGCAATGCAATACCTCACAAACTCGTCCCAGAGCGCCTCCAACGCTGATAACGCAGTTATGCGGTGTCTCCTGCGTTACTGTGCACTCATATTCCTCAAGGTTGTGTGCGTTTTATGTAATACTGTATTCCCTTTGTGCTCGCCTCTGTAACACGAATGTGGAATAAAATTTTTTTCTGCTGCAATTCTCCATTTCGTTGGGTCTGTTCAGCTTAACAAACATAGGTCAGTTGTTTTGAGTCGCTGGCTTCCTCGCACTTTTATTTATTGCTTCTCAATTAGAAGATAGTTCTTTTTTCCACATACCTTTGGTAAAGCGACCATGGTTTCTCCTCACATCAGAATCGCACTTGTGCACAATGTGTCACCTCTAGATAGACTTCTGTTTTTGTAATATACATATATGCAAGATCTCCTTTTCTGCTGGTGCATTTTGGTATCTTGGTGTGGTCTGTAAATGTCTGTCCATATCCCACGCACAGGGTGTTTGTTTTTATTAGCATATAGCAGCGCTCATTTGACAGGTGGGTTATGTTAATTTTCGCAAATTAACCCATCCGTAGTTACAAACATTTCCGACATTTCCTGACGCATGTGTTTGTAACTACAGATCGATTAATTAGCAAAAATTCACATAACCCACCTGCCAAATGAGCGATACTCTGTTGCGAATAAAAATGAACATCCTGTATAAAAAGCCGCACGTTGGCGTAACCTTTATGGGCAGGTGCTGGATTGAAGGCCGTAACCTCTAATTAGTGGGTTTCCTTGTAACTTTTATAAAAGGTACTGCTCAGAGGGTAGTTGGTAACTTCTGAAATAGAGGGTAAAATATTGCGATTTTTTACCCTTTACTAAAGGGTACCGAGTTAAGAGTGCACTGCTATGCGACAGTGTTCCCTGCAACGGCCGCCTTCTTATAAACTTGCGGAATGTCAAAATACTAAAATGTTAACTAAAGTATAGAGTACTTCGAGTACGGTATTCAGGATACGTACAGCCCACGAGACGTCAAGACACTAGGAAGGATTCAATGAATATACCGCGAACGAAAGAGAAGAACAAGATCTCTCACTTCAAGATGCAGCAGCAAGGATTCTCCAAACTTCAAGTACAGCGCTAGATTTCAGAGGCGACCTTGTGTAGCGTCACCACCTTTCATATGCTCGCTTCACGTCTGTGTATTAAATAGCAAGCACATCGTAGGGAGGCAGTGCTAGGGCAATTGCTCCCCACCGTATAGCATTCGCATTAATGCATCTCAAAGTAGTCAGAGCCAATGCTCAAAACCACAGCGCTGGAAAGAGGCAAGGGGTACAAGCTCTATAGAGTACACACTTCAGGAATGAAGTAGCAGCCGTTTTATCGCGGCGAACAGCGGGCCGTATTTTTTCCGGCAGGGCTTTCAAAATAAGCCCGAGAAATGTTTTATGAAGGAAGGTTTGCGGGGACGCATAAATCATGATTAACCTGGGCCCGTTTTCCCTCCGATCGTATACGAGATCAATATTTATCATTAGGTCTATTGCGTAAATCGTTCGCTGCTGGAATACTAATGGGCATAAAGTATGCATGAACGACAGTTTTGGTTTGCTTGTGTAGAGCGCATGTACAAGCTTATCTAAAATGGGCTTTTCACGCAGTTTGGAAACGAAACATTCTTGACAGGACTAGGTATACTAGGAAGTCTTAGTGAATTGTTTTCAGCCAAACGGCTCGCGAACGTACAAAAGCGGACGGTTTGCTGCTGCCCAAACAGAGGGTTCCGCTCTGAATCACTCTCGCTTCTCATTGGCCCCCGCGGTAGCGTTCGCTAATCGTTTGACTGAAAACGATTCACTAAAACTAGCTAACTCGTACTGAAATTGGACTTTGTGTTATTGATATCCCAGCACATTTGCTAATTGATTGGTAATTCATCGCCTTACGTCGCAAGTCAACTATGATAGTGAGAGATGCCACAGTGATTTATTTTTGCCCATGTAAACGATATTACACTTGACTGATTGGTTGATATTATACTTGTATTATACTTCCTACATACGAAATGCAATATTTAAATAACTGAGTAATTTATTAGAAGACAAATAAAATTAAAAACTAAAATTACTGTTACGTTTCAACGCGGACGTCTCTTTTTCAACACTAAGAACGCGCAAATGAGGAACGCTATACCTACGGAACTACACATTAAAGCTTAACACTCCTTTCGAGAGAATAATATTAGCGTAATAATAAATGCAAAATGAAGTCAAACAGCGACAGGAATCGAACGACGCACCTTTCAAGGGCGCTAACTACTACGCTACGCTGGCAACGGCTTACCGACGACTTCCCAAGGGCCCTCACAACTGGACATGCACTCACTCTCTTCGCGTTCCCTCCTACTATGTTCTCATGCACACACGCATATAGGCTATACATACGACACAGGAAGACACACCTTGAGGCTTGTGTTGTGCTCGTCTGTTCGTGCTACAGCCTCAGAACGGTTACTTTCCATCGTGCGAAGCCTTGTCACATATGTGCTTCGAGAGCAGCGCAGCTTTATGTGACGGACATAAACGATAGTGAGAGAGGCTTACATGCGATAGGTTTTCAGATGGAACAGGGATCGTAAAGCGTAACGCGCTTGCCCAATTGAGCCCAACCAAGGAGAATAAATAAAGGCACCCAGCTGAAGACGGCACTTGTAAAGGTACGAAGGAGGTCGATCACCACAATACAAGTAAGCCCAGTAAATGAGGACGGTCACCCTATAAGTGAATGCATCTGGATATTGATTAAGGTTAGTCATCACTCATCAGATGTCGGCACTTGTGACTCCATGTCAGCTCCTAGTTTGCTCATTCATGCTCGCTCACTCGCAGCTCAGCTCTCCGGCCGCTCACCCATGCGCTCCCCGTCCAATTCTCCGTTTGCTCACTCACGCTCAGATCATTCGCCACACTGAGCGTGAGCTGGCACGAGCGAGCGTGTTCATGAGTGAGTTTTGCTTAGGTATGTTGGTCATACGCGTCAGTGCACTACAAAGTCACACGATAGCAGAACTCAGACATCTGCTTTGACACTTCACGCATCTGATTGTAGAAAAAGGAACAAAGGAAAGAACGTTATTTTCCAGACTAGCCTTTTTATTATTATTATATTGCCCGGCGATGGTTAGACACTGATGTGTGTTCGCTAATCGGAGCGACGAGCCACGCTAGAACATGGAAGTTACATCAGGGCCAGAGTGGCCAGTGGGGCGCGCGTGCCCACACTGCCAATCAGCCGGAGGAAGGGGGACCACAATCGATCGGTGCATGCCAGTCCGCAGCGACGGCACGTGCCCACAAGGCATGGGGCCGGCTGTGAGTTCGAAAACTGGTCACAGCGCAGGAAAGAAGCGAGCGTATGTAGTGTGTTTAAATTGGCACGCATCTGTGGGTATATTGGCACTCCGGGCCAGCGTTGCTTAGAATGCAGGCTGCTGTTGAACCTATATATAGAGCGCTGAAATTGGGGCTTGGTGCCACTGATAGGTGCTCGAAAACTGAGAAGTGAACAAGGAAAGGCTCTCATCCACAACTATTTTCGGTCTACTATAATGGAAGCGTGGCTGTTCGCGCGCCTTCTGTTTCAAGAAGCAGTAGCGCCCTTGTGGAAGGGTCAGGGTTTTCAGGGCAACTCACACAAATCTGTTTTGTTTCTTTATTTATTCGAGCAAGCGCTTCCTCCAAGCAATCGGGGTGGTCGACGAGTTCTGACTGACACTGTCTTTCTGTGTCTGTGTTGTATTCACTGTTTTGCGCTTCATTGTTTTCAGTTGCGATGTTCTCTTCTTCTCTTATATTGTACCTAACCGATAAGTGCAACACAGTTTTTTTTACCAACCACCAACCCAACCAAACCCAGTTTTTGCTCTTTGTGCAATGGAGTTGCCGGCATCAATGCTGATGGAAGCCCACTTCTCCACATTAGTTTCGTTTGAACTCACTAAGACACTTATTGGGAAGAGAATGATGATAGCAATGACCCATTAGATCTCAAATGTGGAGTGGCTCCGGTATAATTCTTCCTTGTATATTAAATGCGGGAAATAGCGAGTTTAAGCAGATTTGATTACGTTCACGGTGACATTTTCGGGAACATGATGTGCGAATCATGCTGTTAACTTGAAGTGCGTGGCATCACATCCATCTCGAATTTAACAGAGTATCTAGTACATGACGAAGACGAAAACCGAGAGACACGGCAACAAGGGAAGACGACAAACAATTTCTTACACACAGGAACGTTTAATAATAATGGTGTAGTGATGTTACACGTAGCGTTTGTCTGCCTAATGTGGTGACATGATGCATGTGCCACAGGGTAGGACTGCGGATAATTTGGACCACCTGGGGTTCTTTTGACGAATGCCGGAAACCTCTGACACACGGTGCTGGAAGCAATGGCTACCCCCCCCCCCCTTTGCACCGTATTCGGCCGGGATTGACCCCGCGAACTTGAGCTCTGCAAGGAGGGAGAGGAGCAAGAGAGGGCTTGCTTCGTAGCATCGTTACGTTCTTTCAATCTGCCGAAACTCGCTAATGTTCCCCAACCCTCCTGAATGCACAGGTGAACAGGGTATTCAACGTTCCCGGCCTCTCTTTGTAGCATCGTGTCGTTATATATCATTGATTTCTTTCGTAATGTCCTCCTTAATATCATGCGACGTCCACTTTGTGTGTGGCGTAGGTCTCTTTTATCACAGAAAGATACTCAAATTAAAAAATACATTCACTCAAATTCTTCAGTCGGTGGCCACAATTGCTTAGGAGTTCCCCGTTTGTCGACGAGTCTTTGGGCAACCGTCGTTATATTCATTATAACGTATGGCCATTGCGTGACACGTGAACGAAACTGCTTGTGCTCCCCGGTTGACAGCAAAAGGAAGTGGAAGGAAATATTCTTGTACAAATGAGTAATTTTTTATAGGGTTACAGATTATTGCCTGACCACTGCTCAGAATTTCATCAACTGCTTCGTACCATGCGGCTCCTGCCCTTCGCTAGAAGGTATTACGACGGCACAGCCCCGAAAGCATTACAACCGTACTCAGAGAAATGTCAATGTCTAAATCAGGATCTAAGCTATCTTCCACACGAGATGCCATTGCGCGACTACCGTTCACAGATAGCGGCGCTTCATAGGTTTTCTCTTTTTTTAAATGACATTACTCTTTTACACACGGCAAAGAAAAAAAAAAAGCACTGCTGGAACTTCCCCAAACAGACCTTCGAATTCTCACCATAACTTCTGCGTTCACATGCCTTTCCTCCGCTTAATCTTACTACAGTGAAAGACCAAGAGTGCAGTCGTCCCTGCACTGACCACTTGTGAACGCCTTTGACGTCACCGCGCAACTGTTATGAAGATTCACTTGTGAAAAAAAGAAAAACGCACCTTGGAAAGTTGCCAAGAGAGCTGCAATCCAGAGTACAGCATGAGGGAAATCCATTGTGAGCAAACGATGACACCCATGAACGCAACACACTGTCTTCCGTTGTCACTGAAACACGAGCGCACAGAACGAGACCCAAGACCCAACTCTGTTTTTCCCACCGACCAACAAAAGCCAGTTCTCCTTTCTCCCTCCACACTTTCCTCCGTGGTTTCCGGCATCGAAAAAAAGCATCACGCTGTGTCCGCAGTGCCGCCAAGTTCGAAACATTCCCCACTCAAATGCCACTTCCTGCTTGCTGAACTTTCGTTGTAACTGAGCGTATAAATTTTTTTTTTTTTTTCGCCAGCTTACCGTGCGGCGAGTTGCTGAAAACGTTGTCTATTCGTGTCAAATTCGCTCTATCGTTTACAAAACGCGTTTGGGAAGGCATCCACTTATCATATCAGTTAATATCGTTAAAGGCTGTGTCGAACCATCAGGCGCCGTGTTATCACCAGGCTAGATAAACGTTGCAGTTGCTTGCAGGGGTCATGCGGGTTGACAAAACAGCATCTCCGTCGGAAATGCCAACGTGGGACGTTTTGGAAAGGATAGTGATGGCAGTAGATCGGCGTGTCCCAGAAAACGTGTCATTGAATTATAATAAAAAAACTACACCACCTAGAGTCATGCGGTCAACGGCATTTGTTCTTATTAGGTTTTTGCCACCTCCTGACGTGAATGTTGTGTAACGTAAATTTAATTATGTAATTTTTTGCGAGCTTAAGTCGGAAATTTCCCAAGTAAAGGTCACTTTTTTACCCCACCAATGTGAAGAGCGTGTGTAATTTAGTGAAATTAAAGATAAATGACAGGGATATTCAGGAGCTATCCCATCGGAAAAAATAGCCGAACATCATGCTCTACGCAGCTCGCGCAGAATAGCGCACGATGAATTTTTCAGCGCAATCTTTGTCGGTCCGACGAAAGGAGGTTGGAAAACCCAGCCCTCCCCGACATCGCAGAAAGAGATAAAATCCGGAACGGCTGATCACGTCCGACTTTTGGTGGGATAATGCTTTCCCTCTCCCAATTTTAGGAACTGTTACTTTTTCTACTATCACTCTGTGGGCTGGCTTCGGAACCTCCTCTCGTCGCACTGAGAGCGATTGCGCTCAAAAAGTCATCGCGCGCTATGGTCCGGTGCTCCGAAAAGCATGATATTCGGCTATTTTTTCCGATGGGGTAGCTCGTGAATACCACTGTGAATTATCATGAATTTGAGTGAATTCCGCACGCTCTTCATATTGGTGGGGTAAAAAAGTGACCTTTGCTTGGCAAATTTCCGAGTTCAGTTCGCAAATATTTACATAATTAAACTTGGAGTACATGACATTCACATTAGGTGGTGGCAAAAACCTAATAAGAACAAATGCTGTTGACCACATGATTTTAGGTGACGTAGTTTTTTTATTATAATTCAATGACACGTTTT
This sequence comes from Ornithodoros turicata, assembly GCF_037126465.1. Taxonomy (NCBI): domain Eukaryota; kingdom Metazoa; phylum Arthropoda; class Arachnida; order Ixodida; family Argasidae; genus Ornithodoros; species Ornithodoros turicata. The sequence goes on from NC_088202.1 coordinate 104,605,990, forward strand.
CTGGGACACCCTGTATAGATATACAGGGTGTCCCAGAAAACGTGTCATTAAATAATGATTAAAAAAAACTACACTACCTAGAGTCATGCGGTCAATGGCATTTGTTCTTACTGGGTTTTTGACACGTCCTGATGTGAATGTCGTGTCACGTAAATCTAATTATGTAAATTTTTGCGAGCTTAAGTCAGAAATTTGCCAAGTAAAGGTCATTTTTTTACCCCATCAATGTGAAGAGCCTGTCTAATTTACTCAGATTAATGGTAATTGACAGAAATATTCAGGAGCTATCCCATCGGAAAAAATAGCCGAAAATCATGCTTTACGGAACTCCCACAGAATAGCACACGATGAATTTTTTCAGCGCAATCGTTGTCAGTCCGACGAAAGGAGGTTGGAAACCACACCTGCAACGCAGAAAGAGATAACACAGGTACGGTTTATCGCGTCCGACTTTCGCTGGGATCGCACTTTCCCTCTCCCGTTTTCAAGAACTGTCACTTTTTGTACTATCACTGGGCTGGGTTTGGAACCTCTTTTCGTCGGACTGCGAGCGATTGCGCTCAAAAAGTAATCGCGCGTTATGGTCCGGTGCTCCGAAAAGCATGATATTCAGCTATTTTTTCCGATGGGATGGCTCGTGAATATCACTGTCAATTATCATGAATTTGAGTGAATTCGGCACGCTTTTCATATTGGTGGGGGGGGATATGCAGTCTTGGGTAAGTTACTTCTGAAAAGTAACTGAGTTACAGTTACAGTTTATCTGCCAAAAATAGTAACTAAGTTACAGTTATAGTTACTTTCCTAGTCGAGTAACTAGTTACAGTTACAGTTACTGAGAGAAAGTAACTTAGTTACATTACAGTTACAAAATGACCGTGAGAGGGTGATACAATTGTTAAAAACATACATTTATTTACATTTACTGAAGTACGATGAAAGTTCTCTTCCATTGAACCAGAAGCAGTATAAGTTAAAACGCGGTTATTCCACACGGAGAAATACGACATGTGCATGCGACCTGGCGGATCGCGGTGAAAAAGAAGAGCACGGTGACACGCGTTTCGTAGCGTGTAGAGAGAGAGAGACATACACAAGAACAAGGAACACGCCTCATGATGCTTTTTTTAGGTTTGAAAGTGACGTCCCGTTTGCCGAGTGCGTCTTATTCCATAGCTTGCACCTTACAATTAAATTATTCTCGTCCTTCCATGATAAAAACTCGAAGGTTGCTTCATTGAGCGGCCACGGAAGCTTTATGGATTAGGAACTGGAGCTTTATGGAACTGGAGCAGGATTAGCCATTGCACTGGTCGGAGCACAAGTGAGCTGACTGGATAGTTTCTCTTTGTGCATAATCATTCCCTTGTCCATATCCAAAGAAGGCAGGATCCCGTGCTAGGGCAGTGACACTATTACTCACATATGGCTCACTGCGACCGTTGAGGGTCACTAACTTCAACTAATTTCTGTTCGCAAAGCTGGAATTCCCCACTTGGTCAAGAGCCGAAGGCATGGGGCACATACCGAGTACGGATAAAAGCAAGGAAGACAATGTTAGGGAGAAGTAGGGGAAGGTAGAGTAAATAAAAAAAGGAGCGACACTTATTTGAGTAACTAGTTACATTTTGCAGTTACTTTCACAGAAATAGTAACTAGTTACAGTTAAAAGCCTCTCCTCTGGAAATGTAACTAGTTACCCCCAAAAGTAACTAGTTACAGTTACAAGTTAAAAGTAACTTAGTTACAACCCAAGACTGGGGATATGTTTATTAAGAAAAAGAAAGGAAAGGTCAGCCAGACGAAGGTCGGCTTGCTATTCCAAACAAAAAAGGCAAAAGAAGGGGAAGGAAAGAAACGGGGACGAAAGAAAAAATAAGAAAAGAAAGGGGGAAGAAAGAACAAGAAAAGGGGAAGGAAAGAAAAATAAGAAAAGAAAAGGGAAGAAAAGAAGAAGAAAAGGAAAGGGAAAGGAAAGGGAAGGTCACTGTTTTACCCCACCAATATGGCACCACCTGCATTATTGGCGGGGTAAAACAGTGACCTTTACTTTGCAAGCTTCTGTTCGCAAATATTTACATGACATCCACATCAGGAGGTGGCAAAAACCTAATAAGAACAAATGCCGTTGACCGCAAGATCCTAGGTGGCGTAGTTTTTTTATTATAATTCAATGACATGTTTTCTGGAACACCCTGTATACCTATATTTGATAATATATGGCAGCATTATTACTTCCTTTTTGTCGGTATGACACATTGTTCAAAATTAAAAAAAGGCAAAAGCAGACATGTTTCGAAAGAATTCTGCTACTTATGAAGGACTATTGAACAACTGGCACAGTTATCATTGTAGATCTCGCCATCTGCCAGCCATTCCAGAAGCGGAATGAATATGCGAAGCTGGTTTTTTAAGTGCGAATAATGGAGGCCTATCGGAAAAAAATCGTTATTCCACAATGATATCTGCATGCAAAAGTCGTTTACATATTATCGTGGAATCGTCAACGACTGTACGAGTAATTCGATGCAACCTTGAAATGCATCACTGCCCATGCGAGCTCTCAGATGTTAACTTCACATTTCCATTTCAAAAGCGCGGAATCTTCGTGTATAAGTCTAATCTTTCGTATTTTCAATTTATTGAATGTAATGCTGTATCTCGTTGTCTATCGTTGTACTTCTCATAATTAGGCATCACAAAGAGGCAGCTAAAGGGCTTATGGACAGAGAACCCGACATTGTTCGATGTCTGGCAAGGTGACAATATCGTGTGAAACGCTTCTTTACATGAACACAAATACATGCAGCAGAAAGACGCACGCCATGTACATATGTTGGCCTCCATGGATGTATAAGCTGGAAAAGTAGAGAATCAGACGACCCCGGAGTACCCGGCAGTGGAAGCTTCCAGAAAAACAGCTGTAGAGCACCTTCAAGCAGCACGAGACAGGGACAAGAACACGCACAACCATACGGTCTCTCTTGTCTCCTGTCTCTTGATGCTTGAAGATGCTCGCTCAGTACCAACTACCCCACTTCGCAAGTTTGCAACAGCTGTGGAGTATTACTTCTATAATGAAATATGACGGAGCAACGCGAAGAGGACGGGGACCAACACGAATAGCGTTGCTAAGGGCAGAAATGCAAGAAGATGCGGAGCGTGTTGGTTGGTTTGAAACATGACGGGGCAACGGAAGTGGATGAGGACGTACACGAATAGCGTTGCTAAGGATAGAAATGCAAGAAAATGCCAAGCCTGTTGTTCGGTTTGAAACATGACGGAGCAACGCGAAGAGGACAGGGACGAACACGAATAGCGTTGCTAAGGACAAAAATGCAAAAAGATGCAGAGCGTGTTGGTTGGTTTGAAACATGACGGAGCAATGGCAGTGGATGAGGACTAACACGAATAGCGTTGTTAAGGATAGATATGCAAGAAGATGCAGATCCTGTTGTTCGGTTTGAAACATGACGGAGCAACGCGAAGAGGACGGGGACGAACACGAATAACCTTGCTAAGGACAGAAATGCAAGAAGATGCAGAGAGTGTTGGTTGGTTTGAAACATGGCGGAGCAATGAAAGTGGATGAGGACGAACACGAATAGCGTTGCTAAGGATAGAAATGCAAGAAAATGCTGAGACCGTTGTTCGGTTTGAAACATGACGGAGCAACGCGAAGAGGACAGGGACGAACACGAATAGCGTTGCTAAGGACAAAAAATGCAAAAAGATGCAGAGCGTGTTGGTTGGTTTGAAACATGACGGAGCAATGGCAGTGGATGAGGACCAACACGAATAGCGTTGCTAAGGATAGAAATGCAAGAAGATGCAGAGCCTGTTGTTCGGTTTGAAGCATGACGGAGCAACGCGAAGAGGACAGGGACGAACACGAATAGCGTTGCTAAGGACAAAAATGCAAAAAGATGCAGAGCGTGTTGCTTGGTTTGAAACATGACGGAGCAATGGCAGTGGATGAGGACTAACACGAATAGCGTTGTTAAGGATAGAAATGCAAGAAGATGCAGAGCCTGTTGTTCGGTTTGAAACATGACGGAGCAACGGGAAGAGGACGGGGACGAACACGAATAACCTTGCTAAGGACAGAAATGCAAGAAGATGCAGAGAGTGTTGGTTGGTTTGAAACATGGCGGAGCAATGAAAGTGGATGAGGACGAACACGAATAGCGTTGCTAAGGATAGAAATGCAAGAAAATGCAGAGACCGTTGTTCGGTTTGAAACATGACGGAGCAACGCGAAGAGGACAGGGACGAACACGAATAGCGTTGCTAAGGACAAAAATGCAAAAAGATGCAGAGCGTGTTGGTTGGTTTGAAACATGACGGAGCAATGGCAGTGGATGAGGACCAACACGAATAGCGTTGTTAAGTACAGAAATGCAAGAAGATGCAGAGCCTGTTGTTCGGTTTGAAACATGACGGAGCAACGCGAAGAGGACGGGGACGAATACGAATAACCTTGCTAAGGACAGAAATGCAAGAAAATGCAGAGAGTGTTGGTTGGTTTGAAACATGGCGGAGCAATGAAAGTGGATGAGGACGAACACGAATAGCGTTGCTAAGGATATAAATGCAAGAAAATGCAGAGACCGTTGTTCGGTTTGAAACATGACGGAGCAACGCGAAGAGGACAGGGACGAACTCGAATAGCGTTGCTAAGGGCAAAAATGCAAGAAGATGCAGAGCGTGTTGGTTGGTTTGAAACATGAGGAGCAACGGGAGTGGACGAGGACGAACACGAATAGCGGTGCTAAGGATAGAAATGCAAGAAGATGCAGATCCTGTTGTTCGGTGTGAAACATGACGGAGCAACGCGGAGTTTATGAGGAGGAACAGGAATAGTGTTGCTAACGGGAGAAATGCTAGAAGATGCAGACCGTGTTGGATGGTTTGAAACATGACGGAGCAACGCGAAATGGATGAGGACGAACAGGAATAGCGGTGCCAAGGGCAGAAATGCAAGAAGATGCAGAGCGTGTTGGTTGGTTTGAAACATGACGGAGCAACGGAAGTGGACGAGGACAAAGAGGAATAGCGTTGCTAAGGGCAGAAATGCAAGATGCAGAGCGTGTTGGTTGGTTTGAAACATGACGGAGCAACGCGAAGTGGACGAGGACAAACAGGAATAGCGTTGCTAAGGGCAGAAATGCAAGATGCAGAGCGTGTTGGTTGGTTTGAAACATGACGGAGCAACGCGAAGTGGATGAGGACGAAGAGGAATAGCATTGCTAATGATTGAAATGCAAGCAGATGCAGAGCGTGTTGTTCGGTTTCAAACATGACGGAGCAACGCGAACAGGACGGGGACGAACACGAATAGCGTTGCTAAGGACAGAAATTCAGGAAGATGCAGAGCGTGTTGGTTGGTTTGAAAAATGACGGAGCAAAGCGAAGTGGATGAGGATGAACAGGAATAGCTTTGCTAAGGGTAGAAATGCAAGCAGATGCAGAACGTGTTGGTTGGTTTGAAACATCACGGAGCAACGCGTAGTGGATGAGGACGATCGGGAATACCGTTGCTAAGGGCAGTAATGCAAGAAGATGCAGACCGTGTTGGTTGATTTGAAACATGACGGAACAACGCGAAGTGGATGAGGACGAACAGGAATAGCTTTGCTAAGTGCAGAGATGCAAGCAGATGCAGAGCGTGTTGGTTGGTTTGGAACATAAGGGAGCACGCGAAAAGGACGAGGACGAACACGAATAGCGTTGCTAAGCATAGAAACGCAAGAAGATGCATAGTGTGTTGGTTCGTTTGAAAGATGACGGAGCAGCGCGAAGAGGACGAGGACGATCACGAATAGCGTTGCTAAGGATTGAAACGCAAGAAGATGCAGAACGTGTTGGTTGGTTTGAAACATGACGGAGCAACGCGAAGTGGATGAGGACGATCAGGAATAGCGTTGCTAAGGGTAGAAATGCAGGCAGACGCTGAACGTGTTGGTTGGTTTGAAACATGACGGAGCAACGCGTAGTGGATGAGGACGATCGGGAATACCGTTGCTAAGGGCAGTAATGCAAGAAGATGCAGAGCGTGTTGGTTGGTTTGAAACATGACGGAACAACGCGAAGTGGATGAGGACGAACAGGAATAGCGTTGCTAAGGGCAGAAATGCAAGCAGATGCAGAACGTGTTGGTTGGTTTGAAACATGACGGAGCAACGCGTGGTGGATGAGGACGATCAGGAATACCGTTGCTAAGGGTAAAAATGCAAGATGCAGAGCGTGTTGGTTGGTTTGAAACATGACGGAGCAACGCGAAGAGGATGAGGACGTACAGGAATAGCTTTGCTAAGTGCAGAGATGCAAGCAGATGCAGAGCTTGTTGGTTGGTTTGAAACATGACGGAGCAATGGCCGAGGACGCGGACGAACACGAATAGCGTTGCTAAGGACAGAAATGCAAGCAGATGCAGAGTGTTGGTTGGTTTGAAACATGACGGAGCAACCCGAAGTTGATAGGGACGAACAGGAATAGCGTTGCTAAGGGCAGAAAAGTAAGAAGATGCAGAGCGTGTTGGTTGGTTTGAAACATGACGGAGCAACGCGTAGTGGATGAGGACGATCAGGAATACCATTGCTAAGGGCAGAAATGCAAGATGCAGAGCGTGTTGGTTGGTTTGAAACATGACGGAGCAACCCGAAGTTGATGAGGACGAACAGGAATAGCGTTGCTAAGGGCAGAAATGTAAGAAAATGCAGAGCGTGTTGGTTGGTTTGAAACATGACGGAGCAACGCGTAGTGGATGAGGACGATCAGGAATACCGTTGCTAAGGGCAGAAATGCAAGATGCAGAGCGTGTTGGTTGGTTTGAAACATGACGGAGCAACGCGTAGTGGATGAGGACGATCGGGAATACCGTTGCTAAGGGCAGTAATGCAAGAAGACGCAGAGCGTGTTGGTTGGTTTGAAACATGACGGAACAACGCGAAGTGGATGAGGACGAACAGGAATAGCGTTGCTAAGGGCAGAAATGCAAGCAGATGCAGAACGTGTTGGTTGGTTTGAAACATGACGGAGCAATGGAAGTGGATGAGGACGAACACGAATAGCGTTGCTAAGGATAGAAACGCAAGAAGATGCATAGTGTGTTGGTTCGTTTGAAATATGACGGAGCACGCGAAAAGGACGAGGACGAACACGAATAGCGTTGCTAAGGATAGAAATGGAAGCATATGCAGAGCGTGTTGGTTGGTTTGAAAAATGCGGAGCAATTCGAAGTGGATGAGAACGAACAGGAATAGCGTTGCTAAGGAGAGAAATGCAAGAAGATGCAGACCATGTTGGTTGGTTTGAAACATGACGGAGCAACGCGAAGTAGATGAGGACGAACACGAATAGCGTTGCTAAGGATAGAAATGCAAGAAGATGCAGAGCGTGTTGGTTGTTTTGAAACATGACGGAGCAATGCGAAGTGGTTACGTGGGAAGCGCTTTGTGGAAACATTTTGTGTGTGTGTGTTTTTTTTTTCTTTTTTCGGAAGTAGGAGTTCCCCAGGAAGAGAAGAGTCCAACCGTGTGAGACTGCTTCCGTAATGAAGCACTTCAAGAAAGAAAGAAATGAAAAACAGAGAACATGATGTAACGTTTACCTAAGCATGCCAAACGCTGTAAGTGATCAATTGCTTTAAAGTGAATTGCCTGCGCACTGCCGCCAAGCAAGTGTTCAAAGGTCATTATTAAGCATGTTTGCATACACTGACTCCCAAATAATATTATTTATTCGCTCCCTCTGGGTCACCGACATACGGTGTAACGTATTTAATGTGAGGCAATAAATAGATCGCGTTCGCCTACCTGTGTAAGGTAAGGCAATTCTATCTTGCCAGAAATGCTTCGCCTGCGGCATAAACACCTCAAAGCGAAATCGAGGGTGCATTTGAAGAACAATGACTATGGCGATATCTCGCTGCGTTCCCAGTATATTGCCGTATTCCTGTTCCAAAAGACACGACACTTTGTTTATCTGCCCCGAACAATAAAGTTGCAAAACACAATTTGAAATGTGCTACCAAAACGCTCACACTAGTTTCGCAACTGATTGTGTCACGGCAACTAGCTTTGTAGCGCATGCGGGATATTATACGTGCCTGTTTGTGTCTTGCAAATATAAGCTAAAAATTTGCAATCCAGAACTGCGTCTATTACAATAATAATAGTGAGATTTTGAACAGCCGCCATCTGCAGTCTTAGCCGCCACGCATTACGGAGGGCCAGGCAGGACGACAGGACTGGTTCTCACAGCTTCCCTCCCTTCCATCGTCTGTCTTTTGCTATTTGTAGTTTTTGTACCATGTGCATATGTGTGCGAACACATGTAATGCCGTTCAAATGAATATCAACAAACTCCATAAAGTTAAAAAAAGGTAAAGTTCCACGTCCTCCATACTATGAAAGGTGGCGGAAGCGGAGAAAGAGTCCGCCGCTACCCTTATTTGTAGCGGAAATCCTTTTTTCGTTACCAATTTGAAATATAGCGGGATTGCCACTCCGTTACTGAAAAAAGTAGCGAATGCGGTAGCGACGCTACTAGTAGCGCTATGTGCAACACTAGTACTACGTCATACCAAGATTTTGCGAGGAGTAGTCGAGCCAAGAGCTCGAGCCAAATGATCTCCTCATATACAAAGTGCCATAACTCTGTGACGCGGGAACGCAGCGCGAAGGGGTTTCGACGGAGATGTTTGGCGCCCATAAATCTTTATTTCAAACATGATTTCGTGCAATAATCGGGATTCGATTCACGACCCTCACTGGGATTCGTCAGTACGCCGGCAACGGGGGGCGTCATAAGCACGTCAACATTATTTCTCCGCAGATCGCAATGTACTGCAAGGTAAGAGCATTTTTTCAAATCAGAAAACACGGTATGCGATGTTCCACACAGCTCACGCAGGAGTGACTGACGTGTCCATGCCCTTCCATAGTTGCCACTGCTGTCGTTTTGTTCCACCTCTGGCAGGAAAAAACAATCCACATTGTGTGACTTCGTTATACAGAGAAAAAGTGCAAGCGATACATGATAAAAAAAACTGCAATACTTCAGCTACGAACACTAGCATTGGGTATCTCTTCGTGAACAAGTATTGACTTGACGATATCCCTATTGGAAGAGCATTTCACTTCAGAACCCGTGCGCTTTTTAACATTGAAGTCCGCCGAATGGAGCAATTTTATCAGCCGAATTGAATGGGTTTTTTTTTTCGACACCGCATAACACTATATGGATACAAAACTGAGCTCTCCAAACACTTCGATTCAGGTACAGACACTTGTATTTTGGGAGACAAACTTGAACCAGTCGGTTTCCGCATCTAGAACCGCTCGCTTCCGCTGTTCCCTTTCAACAAGATGCGATGGGAAACAAAAACGGACGCCTTAATCCTACAGGGACGCTTCCCTACATCACACCCAGTTACACGGCATATCTTAAGCATGCTCGTACGTAATTTTGTAAACAATATGAAAGCAATAATCATGAAATAACTGTATAACGATAAAATGTTGACTCGCGACAGAGCAATTATAGGCAAACACTGTTTCAAGATCTCCAGCTTCGTGCAGTAACCCAAGACGCCCGTTTTCGTATAGGCGCAACCAATGGACCCGACTTCTTGGTACTACTGTGGAGGCTGCGATTTACAGGAAGTATATATATATATATATATATATATATATATATATATATATATACGTACAAAACAACAGGGACAATACTGTTCCCTCAAAGATCATCTGCTCTTGCATTGTGTAGTAAACGTTGGGGCGGAAAGAGCACCCATGGGCATGGGAAAATAGAAGAAAATTAAAAAAAAATATCGTCCTCGAACGATGCGGTCGCCCTCTCGCGACACTTTCGGTCCCTAGGTGACATTGCTCCATTGTACTCCATTGTATTCGAATGGACTTTCGTGACCAGAATCGAGGGACCGTAGGAGTAGGAGGACCGTGGCGGCTTCTGTCCTGAGGCAACTCCCTTCCTACATCTCTACCGGTTCGCTGGATTTCTACCCATCTACGTAGGAGTACATAGTTCGTGTACAGTCGACGTTGCGGCGGAACTCCGCCGGCTCTGTTGCTCCTGAGGAAGCAGCAAGCCCCCCCCCCCCCCCAGTCTGGGCTAGCATCTCCCATAAGCCCCCCAAACCAAACGAACGAACAAGGAAAATAAGTCATATCATGTCAAGTGACGTCACGTCAACAGTATTCCTCAAAGATTCCTCTTTTTTTTTTTTTTTTCTTTTTTCAACGGTATACAGTCGCATTGTATCTCAACGAGTTGTTGGAGTGAAATAACATCTGAAAGAGAGAATTCGTACTTTGTCGTTGAAATTCGTAAAATAATTCGCAATTCAAGTGGCTCTTGAGATAGAATTTAAAAAAAATCACAGAACGGTTACGGTTGTGTAACGCGAATTTCAGCGACAGCATGGTCGGCATTGGGCCGTCATTTTAACCGTCCAATTCTAGTCGCAGAAGTGCATGGCAAGTCAACGGCAGCGCTGTGAGGTCATTCTTGAACCACAAGCGGTCGCACACCGAGCAGCTGTACCAGAATAGGTCCTCCATGAACTGCATAGTAAGCCCTTCGTGGCTCCTTCGGATTTCGCTTGCCTCTGACGCCTCTTTGCCTCCGCTTCGGCGGCTAATACTGCAGGCTCTGTCGCTGAATCCGCCGTGCCTCTGCTTCGGCGGCAGGCACTGCATGGTCCTCGCGTCTATATTGTTTTCCCTCAGCTTTGGCGGCACGCACGTTGAGATCCTGACGTCGCATTTGTCGTCCTGTTATTTTAGTTTTTTTTTTTTTCGCCTCTGCTGCAAAACGAGCTGGGTCTTCGCAAGCCCTACGCTTCCCTTCGTTCTCGTACCCGCCGCAAAGCTTGTGCGTCAGCAGGACGCGGTATCTCCGAAGCAGAATCGCAGAAGCAGAAGCGTCCGAAGCAGAATCGCTAAGGGTTTGATGTGATGTGATGTGAATAAAGAAAAAATGGGGATGTTAGTTTCGACGAAGTCAAACTGGCTACTAAACTGGCGCCGCTACCCTTATTTGTAGCGGAAATCCTTTTTTCGTTACCAATTTGAAATATAGCGGGATTGCCACTCCGTTACTGAAAAAAGTAGCGAATGCGGTAGCGACGCTACTAGTAGCGCTATGTGCAACACTAGTACTACGTCATACCAAGATTTTGCGAGGAGTAGTCGAGCCAAGAGCTCGAGCCAAAGGATCTCCTCATATACAAAGTGCCATAACTCTGTGACGCGGGAACGCAGCGCGAAGGGGTTTCGACGGAGATGTTTGGCGCCCATAAATCTTTATTTCAAACATGATTTCGTGCAATAATCGGGATTCGATTCACGACCCTCACTGGGATTCGTCAGTACGCCGGCAACGGGGGGCGTCATAAGCACGTCAACATTATTTCTCCGCAGATCGCCATGTACTGCAAGGTAAGAGCATTTTTTCAAATCAGAAAACACGGTATGCGATGTTCCACACAGCTCACGCAGGAGTGACTGACGTGTCCATGCCCTTCCATAGTTGCCACTGCTGTCGTTTTGTTCCACCTCTGGCAGGAAAAAACAATTCACATTGTGTGACTTCGTTATACAGAGAAAAAGTGCAAGCGATACATGATAAAAAAAACTGCAATACTTCAGCTACGAACACTAGCATTGGGTATCTCTTCGTGAACAAGTATTGACTTGACGATATCCCTATTGGAAGAGCATTTCACTTCAGAACCCGTGCGCTTTTTAACATTGAAGTCCGCCGAATGGAGCAAAGCTTGTGCGTCAGCAGGACGCGGTATCTCCGAAGCAGAATCGCAGAAGCAGAAGCGTCCGAAGCAGAATCGCTAAGGGTTTGATGTGATGTGATGTGAATAAAGAAAAAATGGGGATGTTAGTTTCGACGAAGTCAAACTGGCTACCCCAGTACACTTAATACAGAACGTTCAAACCGATGATGAGATGATGAAAACACAAAGGGATGATGTCCAGAGACGAACAGAGGTCATAATGGAGTTCAACATGTAGGTCAAAAGTGGGGCTAAGGGTGTTTATATATATATATATATATATATATATATATATATATATATGTTTCTTTCGCTTTCCTTTTGCGGACGACGCCGATGCCGCGATCTCGGGAAACGAAGCACTAGTAGCTGTCGCTGTAAAAGAAGAAACTGCGCGCAGTTAACGAGATACTTCAAAATTTCTTCAACAGTATCCCAAGCTCGAGCATGACTGATTCGCCTAAAACTAACCACCGTTGATACTACGATTCAATTTCTGCATCTCTTTCCACTGAAGCGCTCAGCCCGTCCTTTGGCAACGTTAAAGCAGGAGAGCGGCATAAATTTGGACTTCTAGAAGCAGTAGAAGAAGCATGCGGCTTCATGCTTCTAACGAAATTTTACGACTCGACTGTAAGACGAGAACTGTAGAAAAATAAGGCAGTAAAGCGCCTTAATTACAGCGAACTGCGCGGAAGTCTTTGAGACTGGAATGGCTTCATAAAGCGAGAATCCCACTTGGAAGCTTGACGTGCCGGAAATTCCTGCCGTATTAATTATAGGACAGTCCTTTGAGAATCTTATGCGTTTCGTAATTGCATATTGGATGTAGTATGTTGTATGAGACATTGACTTGCAGCCACCCCCGGTAAAGGAAGTCTCTGAAACTAGAGGTTGCGGCTTTGAAGGGGAATGCGAATGATAATATTCTGTGCTTTAGAACTTTCTTTCGCGACTGGTTACGATGTGATCACGATTGTGCGCTGCATTCTGCGGTATTGAATACATGAAACTATTGCAGGAACTTATGTTCCCGTCTAGATTTCTTTCACCACCATTCTCCACAGTGAACCACGACGGATTTAGTGCACAAAGAGATCACATGAAATATTGCGGTGTAGCGTTATACTGCGTTTCAAATCCCTTTGTGTGCATAGCTTCTAACCAGATTGTGCAAAGGAACTGGCGTAAACATGACATAGGCAGCATGTCCCTGAGTTCAGCGGTTAAGACAAGGGGACGAACAAACAAACACAGAACACAGCATAAGACTCAATCGCTTGTCCAGTGTTGTATGCTGCATACGTCGTGAGACGTGGTATTTGTGTGTCCGTTTTTGCTCCCTAGTCTCGAGGTTTCCCTGTCATGTTGGCAAGTGTGTTTGAAAGGGACATGCGAACGCCTGTCCCTTTTAAGGGCACTCAGGTGCCCTTGAGGAGGACATCAGGGTGTTAACACAAGTTTAGAATGTTCGAAAAGTTCATTCTTGATTAAGAATGTAACGATCGAGACTCTTGAAAATACCTTTGAGCTTTGGGAATATCAACACCATTTTTGGAGATTGCTCACTCCGCACGGGTTGACGAAAAGAAATACGCACGCTCACACAAACCCGAAATTTGTTCAATAATTTTTGTAAATCTACTCCCATTTATTGTTGCTGTTGCTGTCGTTGTAATGTAATGTCGTTGTCGTTGTAATGTAATAATCAACAAGCTACCTAATCCAGCTAACCCCCTCCCCCCAGCCGACATTCAAGCGAAGAAGAGGAACATACTCCTCAACTAAAAGAAATGGAGCAGCAGACCCCAAACTCGGGCGTCACCAAGCTCCAAAACGCCAGCTACTTCTACTCTACTCTACTTGCTGTCGTTGTTGTCGTCTTTGTTGTCGTTGTCGTCGTTGTCGTCGTCGTCGCCGTTGTTGTTGTCGTCGATTTGAAAGCTTTTTTCTGAACCCCTGGGAAGCTAGACTTGTCACGTCTTGAAACACGAAGCAAATTCAAGAGATGAGATGGAAGGCAACCATTGGATGCTTTCTGTGGCCCACGTGAGCGTGCCTGACTGTCAATCAAAGCTAAGGTCAAGGTTACCGAGACGCGCGTACTTTGAAATATTTTCGTGACGTCAAAATGGTATTTTGGATGCTCGGGAAGATGGTGTCTCTGCAGATTTCGACAATGTAAACAGTGCCGGAGATATGGGGAAAGACAGCCCCTGACAGACCGTTTCCGTGGCCAACGTGACGACGTGGGCCAGGGAAATGCAGAGAGGAAAAATGAAAGAGAAAATACAGCTTTTAGCAGAAGTTCCGTGACGTCAAAATGACGTTGCGCACTTTTTTCGGTCGAGAACACTTCAAGGCTAGATAGTGGCGAACTTTGAAGTTTGTTCTGATGGCGACCGCTTTTGTTGTCGTGCCACTGACTCCGCATTTATCATGAGCATGAAGACACGTTTGAAATGCCAAACGAGGATTTTCACCGGTATTACCGACTGTCGAAGGACACCGTTCATTGACTGTGTGACCATCTGCGCAGCGTCTACATTCTCCGAACAGAACTTACCGCATAGCACGTTGTGCGCCAACCACTGCCACATATGATAGGGTTCTCGCTTGTGATTTGAAAACAGAGAGGGGCGTACGACTTTTTGTAGCATTTATCATATATCCAAATTGCTACAAAAAGGCGTACGCCCACCTTGTTCTTCGAATCATAAGCGGTGACCCTATCATTCGTGGCAATGGTTAGCGGACAACGTGCTATGCAGTCAAGTTCTATTCTGAGATTACAGGGATGCGCTTCACATCACGGATAATGATATAATTGCGGACAAGGTCGTTGTGTTCTCCACGTATGACACTGCACCTCCCATGGTTGCAGGTTCCGTGATGTTCTCTTGTTTTCATGTGGTTTCCTAGCTGTACAAAAATTAGGTTATCTATTGAGAGACGGAGAAAGACAACAGCTTTCCTCTTGATTGAGAGCTGCAGCCTATACACACTCTAAAAACTGAACTTCACCGCATAGCACGCTCTGCGCCAACCATTGCCACGAATGATAGGGTTATCGCTTTTGATTCGAGGAGAGAGGGAGGCGCACGCCTTTTTGTGTCAATTATCGTATATCCAAATTGACACAAAAAGGCGTACGCCTCCCTCTCTCTTCGAATCAGAAATGATAACCCTATCATTCGTGGCAATGGCTGGCGCAGAGCGTGCTCTGAGGTGAAGTTCAGTTTTTAGAGTGCAGGGTAGTCCACCAACCATGATAGAAATTCATAGTAAAAAACGTAGGCCCCGGAGAGACATGCGGTCAAGGGATTTTTTTCTGCCAATAACTTTTGCCACATATGGGTAACATTTTTATTTCATTTCAATTGACGGAAAGTTAATTTCTTGAATTGAACTCCAAAATTTCCCAAGGCAACCTAACGTTTTCTTTGCGGAAATGGGTTCCCCGTGGTCATTTTACTCAGTATAGCACATAATCCCACTCGTAATGCAATGGCAATTGCCGAAATAAATTCGCCGAAAATCCGTGGGAACGAGCCCTTGGCTCCGCCTATTTTTTGACGGCCCGTAGTTTGAGCGCAAAGCTGCGAAGAAATGAGGTTACATTGACATGCCACACGAGGAGGGAAAGGGTAATCCTTACCCACGGAACAAACATGCGCAGTGAGTGCGGGAATTCTCTCTGCTCTGATTCCCGCACTCACTGCGCATGTTTGTGGCAAAAGTTATTGGCAGAAAAAAATCCCTTGACCGCATGTCTCTCCGGGGCCTACGTTTTTTACTGTGAATTTCTATCATGGTTGGTGGACCACCCTGTATATGAAATGTATTGTGGCAGTGACATCGTACCTTATTCTGGAGCGCTGCGGGGAAACGACCCGCTGCAGACAAGACAGGGCACCCAGAATATCGGCGCGCGAAGGGCAGAGCGCACCGCCGTCGTCGTCGTCACCGCTACAATGAGCCCGTTCCCGGGAAAGCGGAAGCGCCCAGTCTACATGGCGTCGACGGGGCTGGGACCGCCGTGATGGAGGCATTGTGTTGAGCGACGCAGGTGCAGGAGGGGCAGGCGTTGTGCCGGACTCCAGATAAGCGGGTTTCAGGCGTGCTTTGGCGACAACCTCCTGCCGATTGGGAAGCTGCACCGTGAAGTGGCTGTCGGAGCGTGACAAAACTCTGAAGGGGCCGTCGTAGGGGGGCTGTAACGGCTTGCGCACTGCGTCGTGCCGCAGGAATACATGTGTGGCAGTATCGAGGTCGGGAGGCACGAACGGAGACTTAGGTTCAGCAGCGCGGGACGGAGTAGGAGAAAGACTGTTCATCAGCGTCTTGAGGCGAAGAGCGTAGGTTGTGTAATCTGGCGGAGGTCGATCGGTCGGTGGAAAGAAATCGCCGGGGAGACGCAGGGTTGTGCCGTAAACCAGTTCGGAAACCGTACACGCGAGGTCCTCCATGAGCGCCGAGCGTATGCCCAGTAGGACGAGAGGGAGCATCTCAGTCCACGGCTCACCCAACAGGTAGGCTCGGAAGGCGGCCTTGAGCTGGCGATGAAACCTCTCGACTACACCATTGGCCATAGGGTGGTAGGCAGTCATACGAATCCGTCTTGAGCCGAGGAGGTGAAGGAGGTTAGTGAAAAGCGCCGACTCGAACTGTCGGCCGCGATCTGTAGTTACAGTAGAGGGCACTCCAAAACGGCTGACCCGGCCGGAGACGAAAGCTTCTGCTACGGTCGCCGCCGTCATATTTGGCATGGGAATAGCGTCAGGCCAGCGCGTGAACCTGTCGACACAAGTCAGTAAGTACGAGTGGCCCTGGCTAGGAGGCAGCGGCCCGACGATATCAACATGCACGTGGCTAAAACGGGAATCGGGTGGAAGGAAACGGCCGAGCGGAGGAATGGTATGGCGGACTACCTTGGCCCGCTGACATGGCACACAGGAACGGGTCCATCCTCGCACGTCGGCATTCATGTGGAGCCAAAGGTAACGGGAAGTAACCAGGTGTTGGGTGGCGTAAATGCTCGGGTGTGCAAGGCCATGCTGGACGGCGAAGACGGGCTTACGGAAAAGTAGCGGTAGGTATGGACGTGGGGACCCGATCGACATCTCGCAGGTGACAGGTTTTTGGAAGTCCTTAAACGGAGAGAGGAAGAGGATGAGCGCAAATCCCGCAGCTCGGAATCCTGCGCTTGGGCGGCGGCGATGTCGACAAGCTAGGGTAACGGCGGGCGCGGTAACGAGAGGGCGTCAATGGTAATGCGAGAAAGTGCGTCGGCTGCAGCGTTGTTCTTGGCGCTAACGTGACGGATGTCGGAAGTGAATTCTGAGATGAATGACATCTGCCGGAGTTCACGTGGTGAATGGTTGGTGGAGGTGGAGGTGATGGCAAAGGTTAGGGGTTGGTGGTCAGTGCAGATGAAGAACTTGCGGCCCTCCAAGAAGTGTTGAAAATGACGCACGGAGCTGTAGATAGCCAAGAGCTTCCGGCCAAAGGTGCTATAACGTGCCTCGTGCGGTTTCAGCTTCCGGGAAAAGAACGAAATGGGCTTCCAAACCCCACCGGAACGCTGCTGCAAAACGGCGCCGAGCGCCACATTTCAGGCGTCGACCATCAAGCATGTGGGAGCGTCGGGGATGGGGTGGATAAGGAGGGATGTGTTGGCTAGCGCGGTCTTGATCTCGTCGAAAGCGTCCGAAACAGCAGGTGTCCACTCAAGGCTCGCACGAGGCGCTGCGGAAGAAAGCAAGGCTTCCAGGCTGTGGATGACAGTTTAGCAGTGGGGGATAAATCTCCGATAAAAGTTCACAAGCCCAAGGAACTCGCGCAGCTTCCGTTTCGTAGTGGGCGGAGGAAACTTGCGGATGGCGTCTACCTTGCGTGGCAGAGGCCGAATACCTTCGGAAGTCACGCGGGGGCCGAGGAAGTTAAGTTCTGAAACGCCGAACTCTAACTTGGCGGGGTTGATCACAATGCCATAGTCGTTCAAACGTTCACAAAGCTGACGAAGATGGGTCTTGTGTATCTCCGGGTCCGCACTCGCTATGAGGAGATCGTCGAGATAGGCGAAGCAAAACGGAAGACCACAGAGCGCTTCATCTATAAACCGCTGGAACGACTGGGCGAACGCACGCGTATTCAAAAAGCCCAAACGGCATAGTAATGGCGGTCTTGGGGATGTCAACCGGTTCAACAGGGATCTGGTGATATGCCTTAATGAGGTCGATTTTGCTGAAGGTTCAGCCATGAAGGTGGGTGGTAAAGTCCTGGATGTTCGCGAGCGGGTAGTGGTCAGGAACAGTGATGTTGAGCGCCCTGTAATCACCACATGGCCGCAAATCCCCAGACTGCTTGGGCACTATGTGTAGGGCTGACGACCACGGGCTTGAAGATGGCCGGACCAAACCGAGCTGAAGCAGGTGCTCGAACTCAGCGCGAGCTACCTTAAGGCGCTCGGGGGCAAGGCGCCGTGGTCGACAGTGGTTAGGCGGTCCTGTTGTCTGAATGAAGTGGGTAACATGATGTTTCACCGGTTGGTCGACGTGCGGGGGTTGGATAACGCCCGGAAACTCGTGCAGAAGCTCCTCGAATACTGTTTTCAGCGGTGGAGGGGAAAAGGTGGGATGCAAAGGTGATAAAGACGACGCCACGCCGTGGACGCTAAGGAGCGTAACCGCGCCAATCAGGCGCCTCCTGCCGACGTCGACTAGTAGTCCAAAGCGTTGCAGGAAATCGGCGCCGATAATAGCATGTCGCACAGACGCAACCCAAAAGAGCCACTGGAAACTTCGACGAAGGCCAAAATCAAGCGTTACAGAGCGCTGGCCGTACGTTGCAATTGGGGAGGAGTTGACAGCTCTGAGAGGTGTGGACGGCTGCCGGTTTCTTTTGTCACGGAGCTTAGCCGGTAGGATGCTGACTTCCGCTCCTGTGTCAACTAAGAAGCGGGTCCCGGAAAGCTTCTCGGTGACGAAGAATAGGCGGCGGTCAGAGGAAACCGAATCACTCGCGGCCGTCAGTGATTCGTCGTTCCGTTTCCCGAGGTCCAGGTGCAAGGATGCTCACAACGGCGGGCCCTGTGTCCGAACCTCTGGTGGTACCAGCAGAGAGCGGGGTTCAGTGGTGAAGAGTTGCGACGAGGGGGAGAGGGAGAACGCCGTGGGTGCCAGACCGAAGGACGAGGGCTTGGTGAGCGAGGTCGGCGGGGTGCGGGGTGGTCCATGAGGTGGGCAACGAGCTCCGTAAGTTTTGAAACTTCTTGGCGGAGCAAGCCGACGTCCGTGGTGACCGTGTCTACCGGGGCGGGCAAAGCAGCCACCAAGGGAGGTGCTATGTCGAGCACGCTGTCCGCTAGTTCGGCGAAGTCGTTGAGAGGTAGAGAACGGGCAGCAGCAAGCGCGACGCGGACATTGCTGGGGAGACGCTGTAGAAACATTTCTCACAGAATTGCGGAGTCGATGGTGGCAGCTTTATCACCAAGAAGGTATTGCAGGTGGCGAAGCAGCTGCGTGGGCTTACGGTCGCGAAGGTCGTCGCAAGAAAGGAGTTGCTGAATGCGGCGCTGCTCCGACGTCATGAGCCGCGTAATGGGGGCAACCTTGAGTGCTGTATAAGCATCGCTGGGTGCGGGGGCGAGCAAGATATCGCGAACTTCGGCGGCGGCCGACGGGGGTAAGCTTTCCACTACGTACTGATACTTGCTTGTGTCAGACGTAATTCGGCACATGGAAAAGTTGTTTTCGACCTGGACAAACCAGAGGACGGGGTCATGGGCCCAGAAAGGTGGGAGGCGAACGTGTGCCTGCGATGCCGCTGAGATAGTGGAATCGTAGAAAGTATACACTGTTAAAACAGAACTTCACCACAAAGCACGCTCCTAGCCAACCATAATTTCGCGATATCATTCTGTGTCATGATTTGTTCAAAACAGGGGGGAGGCGCCAATCTGGGACAAGATAATCTGTCCCAGATAGGCGCCTCCTCCCATTTTCAACATATCAATGCACAGAATGATATCATTCGGAATGATGGTTGGCTATGAGCGTGCTATGTGGTGAAGTTCTGTTTCAACAGTGTAGAGGGCTGTGGGCCGTGCGGCGGAAAAACGTGATCGCCTGCGGAAGGCTGCGAAGCACGGTTCAAGTCCGGGTCACCAGTTTGTGGCAGTGACATCGTACTTTATTCTGGAGCGCTGCAGGGAAACGGCCCGCTGCAGACAAGACAGGGCACCCAGAATATCGGCGCGCGAAGGGCAGAGCGCACAGCCGTCGTCGTCGTCACCGCTACAGTATACAGAAGAGACATGAACACTGCAGGTGCAGGGCGTTTCAAACCGTCGATGCTCTTCTATGCAGCGGAGCAGCACCTCGAAATCGCGTTTGCAAGTGCACGGACACAAGGTTTTTTGCGGACATGCGACTTCTCCGCCGTTTTTACCATAAAGTGGTGGTGTCGTAGCAGTGACGGCACTTGTCTATTCACATGTGCTCAAATTTACACAGGGTCATTTTGAAAAAGCAGCGAGCAGATACATAGAAAAGGAATGAGTTAAGGCGGAGATTTGGACAGGTTGGTACATAACTACGTAAAAACAGCGCAGAGACCGGACACGAAGAAGAGATAAGTGCACACACAGAGCGCTCTGGGTGTGCACTTCTTCGTGTCCCGTCTCTGCGCTGTTTTTACGTAGTTATAGAAAAGGCAATACAGAGCACATAGTTCTATAACCGAAAGCGTTGTTGTATTCACTGATCCCGAGTGTACGTATAGCACACATGGGTATACAGCGGGTGTTTCATTTAATATGTCACAAAATAGACTTTTCTGATGTCACTGGTGTTTGTCATCGACAAACTTTTACCGTGACTTGCAAGCACGTGATCGATTTTCAGTCGCGAGTAATAATATTTTCTGAATAGAAATCTGGAATGTGCCAAGTCGGCGCAACGTTTTGTTTGTTTGTTTGTTTGTTTGTTTGTTTGTTTGTTTGTTTGTTTGTTTTCTTTCTTTTTGGTTTTTCTTGTCCGAAACATTTCGTCTTCTCCCCAAATTTGAACACAAAACACATTACCCTACAATGATAATAGCTGGGGAAAAAAATTAAATTTTCTTTGAAGCGCAAATTGTCGACCGCGTTAAGTACTCCGGCACGCAATGTACAAAACTGTGGAAAGGAACGATGAGTCTCCCCTTCAGTTCCCTTTTCCATGCTAGTATATGCTGCATGCATGCTAGTGTATTCCATGCTGCATGTAATGCCTAGCCGCACGGCGAACGTAATAATGGGACGGCAGTAACGCGAATGGAATGACATCGTTCTCCCCTAGAGGCGTACGCCTTTTCTGTTACAATCAGGGGCGAATTTAGGGGAGGGAGCCTGAATGTCCTGACCCCCGCTCAATTTCAATTTACATAGAGTTTCAATTGACCTTGGTGGCATAATAGCATTCTCTCCAAGGCAGGACCCCCCCTCAGAAAAATCGTGGATCCGCCTCTGGTTACAATTATGTCCTGCATAATTGTCACAAAAAACGAGTACGCCTCCGGAGCAGTGCACCAATGCGCTCTTTGGATCAGCTATCCGGCTGTCGATTTCGTGTTCATCCGCCTGGTTCACATACAGGGGCGACGCCGCAAAACAGCCGCAAAAGACGCTTTAGTATTCGTTTTCAAAGTGACTGGTAAACAGCGCTGGCGGTTCTGTCGTTCCGTACACTCTTAAAAATGAACTTCACCACATAGCACGCCCCTAGCCAACCATCACCCCGAATGCCAACGTTCTCGCCCCCGATTTGTTGAAAACGAGAGGCGGAGCCTATTTTGTGCTGTACATAATGAGCACAATATAGGCTCCGCCTCTCGTTTTCAACAAATCGAGGGCGAGAACGTTGTCATTCGGGATGATGGTTGGCTAGGAGCGTGCTATGCGGTGATTACGAGTGTAGGTGAGATAGCGTGCTCTTATCATGGATGATGACGAAATGCGCCGCGAGCGCTGTGAACTAGTGGGGTACACTCTTAAACATTAGCTACACCACATAGCACACTCCTAGCCAACCATCATCCCGAATGACAACGTTCTCTCCCTTGATTTGAGGAAAATGGAAGGCGTACGCTTGTTTTTTTTTTTTTTGTTTTTTTTCTTGTACCAATTATGCCGAACATAAGGGGAAAAAAAGGCCCCGCCTCCCGTTTTCAACAAATCGAGCGAGAACGTTGTCATTCGGGATGATGGTTGGCAAGGAGCATGCTATGTGGTGTAGCTAATTTTTAAGAGTGTACCCCACTGGTTCACAGCGCTCGTGGCGCATTCGTCATCATCCAAGATAAGAGCCAGCTATCTCACCTACGGAACGACAGAACCGCCAGCGCTGTTTATCAGTCGCTTTGAGAACGAACACCAAAGCGTCTCTTGTGGCTGTTCCTAATCTTTCATAGCCCCCGTGCGTTAACCAGGCGGATGAACACGAGATTGACAGCCGCCCAAGCAGCACAATGTACTGAAAGTCAAGTGCAATAGGGGTGGCCGGTATGTGTCTTATCAAAGTTCTTTAGTTTCAGAATTCTGTTTAAGGCCTCCCACCTACCCGTCCACCCCTATTGCACTCGACTTTCAGTACATTGTGTTGCTTGGGAGGATAGCTGATCCAAAGAGCGCATTGGTGCACAGCTCCGCGCAAGAAATGTGTTAACTGAAACCAATTAATTACTCGGAAAAATCACTTAGTGTCGATGCATTTTTTTTCTTGGAATATGTTTCGCTGAAGGTCCCGATGCATAAAACAGAGGTTCCGTGCGAAGTAAAAGTTAAAAGTTAGCATGCTTATTTAATGAGTGAGTGCATGCAAATGAGCCGCACACTACTCAGTTCATGGCCGATGTCCCAAGGACCTCTACCAAAGAGAAATTTCTTCGATGGCGCCACCTGTTCACGAATTATCCGGCCGGGGGATTTCGGTGGGACACCTGGTATACGAATCGCCCTAGCCCAACAACGCTTGCAGCCTTCTCCTCAAGCACTTCATTGTTTCTGCCTCGTTCAGCGCTGTTCCATCAGAAAAGAAAGCTGGCGTGGGAGCCTGCAAATAACAACACAGGTGATATCGATTTCCCGATTGCACGTTTCTTTTCAGTGCATTTTTTCGAAAGCTTTCTAGCGAAGTAATAGAGCCGAATAAACTACGAGAGCTTACACAGAATGCCATTTGCAATGTAGGTAATCGAAGGCCGTCATCTCAGGTGAGCGTCGTTTTTTGGAAGGCTTTCATTCTATCTCTTTTCCATTCTCGCTTACTCTACAGTATGTATATGTTACGATACAGCGAATGGAAGAGAAAGAAGTAGAACGTTGTGACAGAATTATTAAAAGCTTGCATTTTGATGCATAAAACCTCATGACGACCGACGCAATACTCTCAGCCTAGTGTAACGAAAGAGAGAGGAAACGTGCGCACATACAGAAAAGCGTAGAATGCGAAAAATGGTCATATGATTGTAAAAGGCGTGAAATCACAAGTTACTGCTCACATGTTGTCTTTCAGGTTTAATCCAGCTATACAGCGTCTATACTCATTTCAGAAACAAAGCTATATTGGAGTGTATAAAGACCGCTACATTGTGTTCTACATATCGCCTGGTTTGTAAGCAGAACACACACCTAAAAATGGCACATACGCCATATGTATATACCAATGCGAGCAGAACATCCTTCACGGTTCAATGACTTACGCGAGAAGAAAACTGGAACATGTTGTGAATGGTGTACTTCTAGTGAACGTGTGAATGGTGGACCTCTGAACAGCGGACATGAAAATGGTGAATAGCGAACTTGCAAGTAGAGCGCCGGAGCAGTAGTTTTCCGGGGTAGGGGTGGGGGTGGGGGGTGAGAATTTATGTTGGGAGTAGCAGAACAAGTCGGGAAACGAGTTTATTTTCTCTTCTCTTTTTTTTCCTTACAAACAAACAAACAAAACTGGAACATCAATACTAGGCGACCTGTAGAAGATGGTTGATTGCAACATTGTGAGATGTTCTCAACCATTGGAAACAATCCTGGACATCTCCCCACTGTTTCACGCAGTTCACAGTTGCGGCAATTAAGCTTTTACAGCGGTACCTGTTACCGGGTACGTTTCAGAAGATCGCCGTGTCTGTGGAACAAAAAACCCCTCGCCTCTCCGTGCCAGAGAGGAGGAAAAGAGAGAGTGACAGGTGCGCGCGTAGGTGTGGAAAGGGAAAGCGGCGCGAAGGGGGCGGCAGCTGTGTGCGGGACAGGGCAATCAAACGGAAGCACACATTCGTTTTTTAGCACATCGGAAGCGTTCCTGGGAAACAAACCTAAAACAAAAAGGAAGCTTTCAAGTCCAAGATCAGCAACCTGGTGCCAGCCACTTCAGATGAATCAGGTGCTTGGCGTACCATATTTTCGAAACAGTTATCGTAAAGACATTCCAATCTGCAGTCTCTTCTGATCCTTCCAACCATTCTAAACCTCCCTACTGTATACCGACGCCGCGGTAAGTAAGCAAACTAGGGTGAGCAGTGTGACGCCACAGGGACGCTGACGCCCCAAAAGTGCGTTTCTCGCATTATCTTGATTCCCTGACGCTTGTACCATTACCATAATTAAAAGTTAAACGTGATCAGCTGCAGAACTGTCGATACCTGTGACATCTGTGTGTAGCACGTTATACTCGTGTTGCAAGTGTTAAATGTGTTAAAGTGTTAGTATGCAATGTGTCAAAAGTGTCAGGAAGTTATAATAAAAATCGCTATAAAAGCAGAAAGGTTCGAAGTCAATAAGATAGGCGGTGTCTTTTAAAAACGTAAAAGTTCGTTCGAAGAAGGGAATGAGCTGCTCATCACACAGCAAAACGATTGGGTGAAGAGGTAAAGGTTGCTTTTAAAACACAGAAAAATAACGTTGATGATGGCCTTCATAAACTGGCTACGTGATGAGGATAAGTACGATGGAGAGTCTCCCTCCGCAATGCGCGCACTGCGGTGATTCCTCCCCCTGAACCAAGAACCCGTGCGTTAGGGAGGTACGCCCCGACCTTAAACGGGGTAGGAACATCGTGTAGTCTACTTGATGGGCGATGAGCCAGGTTTCCTATCTGGAGTTTAATCCCGAGTTTATATGGAGTTTAAGGTGTACCTTGCTATTATTTTGTGTTTTCGAGAAGTTCTGCCACTCGTTATTGATAGCCCTCTTTATGATGAGTCTTAAATCCTGGTATGAAATCTCGAAATGTGCACTCTTTAAAATTAACTTCACCGCATAGCACGCTCCTAGCCAACCATAATCCCGAATAATATCGTTATCTGCTCAGGGGCTTAATCGCTTCATCGTTGTTACGGTCGTTACAAGCTAACGAATGGCGGGAAATTCAAAAAGGTGGGCACGTGACACATTGCGCGTAACGTGTACCACGGCCTTCACGTACCGTGCGAAAAGCGCCGTGCACGTGTTTTTTCATGTGCCCACCTTTTTAAATTTCCCACCCACCTTTTTGAATTTCCCGCCACTCGTTAGCTTGTAACGACCGTAACGACGATGAAGCGATTAAGCCCCTGGGCAGATAACGATATTATTCGGGATTATGGTTGGCTAGGAGCGTGCTATGCGATGAAGTTATTTTCCTGATTTGTTGAAAACGTGAAGCATACGCATTTTTTTGTGACAGTTATGCTGTTCACAATCGTTTGTTGGGCAACGCGGTTCAGTCCGTCATGTACATCATAGTTCCGATATCTCTCAACGCACATTACGTCTGAACCATTTCGCGAACCGGTAACCGCCTAAAATTTCTTCGGTTCAGTTCCGGTTCGTTTCAAGGCGAGAAAAAAATATTTTGGTTCGGTTAAGTTCCGGTTAAGCGAAAAATACGGGTTTTTAGCGGTTTTCGGTTCGGGTTCAGTTTCGGTTCTGATCCCTACATGCGACA
Source organism: Ornithodoros turicata (assembly GCF_037126465.1). Taxonomy (NCBI): domain Eukaryota; kingdom Metazoa; phylum Arthropoda; class Arachnida; order Ixodida; family Argasidae; genus Ornithodoros; species Ornithodoros turicata. Next base: position 104,631,769 of record NC_088202.1, read on the forward strand.
CCCGTTTCGGTTTTCAAACCTCGATAATCCGTACCTAATCGAAGCGACGTTCCTGTAGAGCGTCCTTTGCCTGCATGACAGACACGTTTTAGGAGAAGCCAACTTTAACCACTTTTAATGCACTGGGTTTAATGGACCAGACCAGTGGTAGCATCACTCGCGCAACCACTAATGGAGCAAGCCGCATCAGCGAAAAGTTCATATATTAGCGTCACATATTGGCGTCGTTGAGTTGGGAGAACCGTGTTAATTTTATCGTGTGCAAAGCTAGACTCTTAAAAATGAACTTCACCGCATAGCACGCAACTAGCCAACCATCATCTCGAATGATATCGTTATCTGCCCTGATTTGTTGAAAACGGGAGGCGCACGCCTTTTCTGTGACAATTATGAACAGCATAAGTGTCACAGAAAAGGCGTACGCCTCCCGTTTCCAACAAATCAGGGTAGATAACGATATCATTCGAGGTGATGGTTGGCTAGTTGCGTGCTATGCGGTGAAGTTCATTTTTAAGAGTGTATCTGTACTTTATATTTTCTCTTGCGCTACTCTAAAAATGCGCCTGTAAAAGTAAGAGAGACAGTATATCAAGCTCATGTACTTCCAATACTGGATATATGCCTCTGTTGTATGGGATCCCGAGCAGGAATTCCTGAAGAAGAGAGTTCAGACAGTGCAAAACCAGGTTGCAAAATTTGTTTCGGGGAAATACTCCTTTACAGACCGTTCCACTGATATAAAGTTAGAATTGCTCTATGAGATATACAGCGGTGACACGGGGCTGGATAGGGAAGACTTTATCAAGGTACCTGAATACATATCAGCACGGGTTGACCACTTAGAAATGATTAGACCATACCTTTTCAGTACTGACATCATTTTTAAACAATTTTTCTTCTGCAGCACAATCCCACATTGGAATTCACTCTCATCCAATGTTACAAATTCATTAAATAATGCTACATTTTTGTCTAGATGGAGGGCTTTGTCTAGCTAGCATATACTGAGTGTCGTTGTCTGCTTGTGATTTTTGTATTGTATAATATCCACTCCCATGCTATAACGCCCTTGGTATAGGGTATAGTAAATAAACAAATAAATATTGAAATACATGTTCCGTTCAGCGGAGTTCTGGATTATATGGATGTGCATGGCATAGAACCACGGTTTCAACAACGAGCCACATTAAGCAGAGAAAATATCACAGCAGTTAGGCGAAAGAAATAGAAATTGTAGTTCGTAAATTACATATCTTACAACTACCTCACGACGTAATTGACGTCGTGAGATAACTGTGATTATACGCGACGTAAGCAATTATAAGAGTGGTCGGTCCGCGGATTAGTTTTGCCAACCTGAAGGCGCGTTAGCGCGCTCCGAAATTTCAGCACATCGTATTTAACCTCCTTCTGGGCAAGTCATCCCCACATCATCGTCATCATGTATCTCCCTCTCTCCTTCTCGGAAGGCGGCTTGTCTATGTTATTCGCACTCTGCCACCGAGTTTCTGGCGTCCTCGGCCGGGATCGAACCAGCGACTAGTCGGACAATTTATCAACTGAGCCGGTAAACCAGGTTCTACAACCATTTGGTTATAGATTCTCCACGATAAGGACTCAATCAGAAATAAGTGGGCAATTCGCAACATGCTTCCTACACGAATTTCATAGAGCTATTGGAGAAGGTCAATAGACAGTTTATATAGTAGCAATATACTTTTTTATTGGGACAATGAATCCCCAAGCACAAAATGTCAATGACACAGCAAAAAATGTTTGGTAACAAATGGCAAACATTACGACCTAACACCCAAACTTGTCCTGTCGTTGCTTGTAATATAATGTCGGTTTTCAACGCGTAGTAGTAGTTGTTGCTTTTGTATCCTCCTTTTTGTTATCGTTTTTCCTTTTCAACAGGTTTTAATGGGCTCCTGAAAATATTGTGAGAATGTCTTCCTTCATGCGTCTATGCCGTGACTTGAGTCACGGACCTATGTGCCGTAGGCGACCACTCTGGAAAGCGCAAATAAGCTGCCGGTCCTCCCTTTCCCCTTTCCCGCTTTCCTCTCTCCCGAGAAACGTAGGCCTACCTAGGTAGGCAAACCGCTCTTGTACTGAACGTTAGAACCCCTTTTCTGGAAAGCGGTTGTCCACACTCACTTTGAAGCTGTGTATGTTATTGTGTATAGTACGTGTGGTCTGAGAAATTATTTACTTTCCTGTGTGTACGTTATAGTTAGGATTATACTCGGAACGTGTCGATGTAAGCAGTGCCTATACCTTGAATGTTCCCCTTATATAAGCGCCAGTTTATCATCCTATCGAAAGCACGCTTCAATCATACCGGCACATAAATCGCTAGCAGCATTATGTGGCATATATGCTTTTTCTTTCTGTAAAACCACGTTTCATTGCCAGGTTTTATATACGTTTCAATTGTTAAACGATCATTTGCGAACACACAAAAAATTAAGTGTCTATGCACTACATTTTTGTGAAAATTTTGGGGCATCTCATGATTTCTTTTTCAGTAATGGTCATGTGATAACGAAAAAAATGGGGATGTGGGTTGCGACGAAGCTACCCCAAGGCTCCAACTGGCTACCCCAGGACGCTTACACACAGAAAATAGAAACAGTTCAACGAGTTAAAATGATGGAGTTCGATATTTTTCTTTCATTTCCAATTCCACATGTAGTTCAAAAGTTTGTTTTCATTTCTTCAGAGTATGGAACAAATATGTGTAATATAGTGCCTGTGTCAAATATTTGTGTGAAATAATGTCATGAAATATAAATATAAACAGCTATTATTAGCATATCTCTAATCCCCTCACTATAATTAAAAAGCTTTAGAAACTGTGCGTTTAATACATATATGTTGTCAACAGACATCCTGAGCACAACGCACGACAGTCAACAAATGACTAAAGCAATCTGTAGTCTATAGGCAGCGTATGCACAGCGCATAATAGACAGGACATGAATAAGAAACCAATATGTAGCCTATAGGCAGCCTATGCACAACACGCAGCAGACAGAACATAAATAAGAAACCAATTTGTAGCCTATAGGCATCGTATACACAACAAACAAGAGACAGGACATGAATAAGAAACCAATATGTAGCCTATAAGCAGCCTATGCACAACACGAAATAGACAGCACATCAATAAGAAACCAATATGTAGCCTATACGCAGCCTGTGCAGAACAGGCAATAGACATAACATAAATAAGAAGTTGATACATAGTCTTTGTATTGATAGTTGGCAATAAAAAGTGAATATCAATAAGAACGCGGTAGAGTACATAGAAAATACATATGATGCTAAAAGAAAAACAATCATTTTTATAGGCCTCTTTCCGTTTACAAACAAAAGACGCCATTGTTGTGTGGGCAACCACACGAACGCGACTCCCGATTGCCGTATGTAATTGCAGATTGATTCAGGTGTTGTCGAATGGTAATTTCTGGCAAACTGTGTCACATTATTCTCATTGTCCCAGTCTCTCTGTTAATTTGTTTTGCCCACACCGGCATTGTGACGTCACCCGCGGAAACTGGTCTTCCTGGTTTCCACACTCTTAAAAATGAACTTCACCGCATAGCACGCTCTTAGCCAACCATCATCTCAAATGATATCGTTATCTGCCCTGATTTGTTGAAAACGGGGGGCGTACGCCTTTTTTGTGACAATTGTGACAATTATGAACAGCATAAGTGTCACAGCAAAGGCGTACGCCCCCCGTTTTCACCAAATCAGGGCAGATAACGATATCATTGGAGATCATGGTTGGCTAGGAGCGTGCTATGTGGTGAAGTTCATTTTTAAGAGTGCAGTGCTGTTTTCCTGCCCTCTCAAGCAAAGCGCTGTATGCAAGAACAGGCCCTTAGAATGCTGTAGTCCACTACAATATCATCGCGGTGTAAACAAAAATTGTACATCTGTTATCTACGGACTGTACCCATCAAAAGACATGAATCACACCCCTTGCATCCTGTTGCAATCGTTTTGTAGCGTATATGTTCCTTCTGCTTCTGCATATTTCCCACCTTTGGACACATAGCCTCATATCATAAACTTGCAAAGATGTATCTCATCGCAATTCACTCAAATGCGCCAGAAGGCCTCTTCGTGGAGGCCTTTATTCAGACATACTATAACCGTAAACAGGACGCCTTCTATGTGCGTGTCCCGGGCTGTTTTTTTTTTTATTTTTTTTTAAGTGTTTTGCTATCGTGCAGTAATGAATGGCACTTGCGAATTCGATTGCAAGGGAATCAGGAAACGATAAATAAATGCACCAAACGAGTGACAGACACGCGGTGAAGAAGTAGGATATACCTCGGGCATTTATTCCAATGCTAGAGCGATGAAAACCGAGACGTCAATTATGTTAATGACGCAACTGCCAATGATGGAGTTGACTGCAGGGAACTTTTCCTCCGGCAAATTATATACGATGCGAAGACATAACTGAATTCTCAAGAGCTTCATTATCTCCCCCCCCCCCCTTAAGGAACTATGCGGTTGTCTCTGCCTCATCACGTTTCGACTGGGAGGATCAGACTACGGTTATTCCCTGCGGAAAACGCCAGCTTGCTCCCTCCTATTCTTCTTCTTCGTTCGCTTTTGTTCCCTATATCTTCCTTATGTACTTGATCTCTGTATGTGTATTTTTTTAGGCGACGGGCCTAAAGGACTCATTGTGACCCCGACAGTACCAAGGGACATTCCCACCATCACGATCAGGATCGCCATCGCAACTCCGATCATCATCTTCATCTCTCATCATCGACATTGTTCATATTAGACCCCCTAGCTATGGGGTGGCGTCCTGGAGTGAAAAACCTCCCCACTTCATCGTCAGAATATAATTGTTATTGTTTCTAGAAGCAAGAAAGGAGAACAAGTTTAAACGTTAACAACATTAAATGCGAATACCTGAAGCACTCATGCATACAACAACAACAGATAAATTTTGACTATGACATGGGATGTTTGAGCACTGGGGAACAGTACCCTGCCTCATTATGTGTGTACCATTAGATGAGCGATATCAGGATGAAGTGAAATGAGCCAAGTACAAATCTTTCCGGAACATTGAGGTTTCCTCGGTTGGCTGTGCTATGCCGATCAAAAGGAGGGTGCAAGAAAAGCCGAAAGGAGCACTGATGGTCATTGGAAAACAGAGTAGGACACCAAGGCGTCTGAAGCAAACCGGTAGTCACCAGGAACTCCAGAAGCAGAACTTTGAAGACCACAACGGTGTTGCACAAGGTCCTGACAACGGCCTATAATTGCGTCCAGGTTGAATGGCTTCCTGCTGACACTATTCATGCATACGTATTCATGCAAGCAGACTTGAACTCTTTGCAAGAAACACGTTTAGGGACTGTGAACAGGTGCAACAACATATGATCCTACTAAACATTGATTTTCGGCATCCATGGCGCGCTCATGCTTTCAGACGCACGATAGGCCGTTATGTTACCCAATGTAACAGCATATTACTAACAGATGTGTAGCCATGCACGTAGCCCATGTATCTTCCAACTGTACAGAGATTCTTGTGCATAGCTTGCTTCACATCCTCTACATAGTTATTCAAGGAAGGTGTAGATTGTCAGGATGATTATGGATAGTGGTAAACAGCGTATGTATGTATAAACAGGGTCGTAGAGCGTCTGTATGTTCACACCGTTTAATAAGTTTCCCCATAACATTCATAAGCTACGTTCAGTGCTTCGGCAGCTTATGCATCACTATTTGTGTAGAAACATTTTACATATCGCTCTGGCGGCTGTACTGGATACAGTAGTAAACTCTGGTGCGACCAAGAAAATCTTCAGGAAATCTTCAGAAAATCCTCAAGTCAGGTCACGAGTTCGGCCTGTTTCCACGAAAAGGTCGTTAACATGGAATAGATGACTATCTGAGTCGTGCTCCGGCTGTAGCGAAAAATAAAAGAGTAAAAAGCAAAATGGTGCTGTCACATCAGGCGCCGAACATAGTCCTTTATTTTCTGCTTTTATAATGCATTTTCCATTTTATAAGACATTTTTTACGTACCCATTCGCAACTTTCACCGGCGATGTAAGTGTCGAACACAGCAGGGAATTACAATAATTTATCACGCTGCTTCGCTGCAGGAAAGGCTCATTGCGACCGCGCCCCGCACTAAATCGCATGCGCTTGTGTCTCATTGATCGATGTCTGTTTTCATGAATTCCAAAGCGATTTCTCAAAAGGCCACATCGATCGGTATTCTGACCCTCTAGTATTGTTCTGTGTACAATATCAGGTATCTTAAGATGTACTTCAAGAACTCTATGGTACATGAACCTGCATATGTAGGTAATTCGACCGCCATTGGAACGTTTGCCGTAGAACGAGTCATGTAATGCAATCCATCTACGTACCAAAAACATGTCCATACCTTCCTTTTTTGAATCAATCTATTGATGTAGGCACTAAAAAATGCAAAACAGTTGCCACTTTCCTGGAAGCTCAGTTATGTTTTGCTTTCCAAAGCAAGAAACTCCTGTTGCTTTACAACCGATTAGATCCATTGGGAACCGTTTGTGTGAATAAACATATACTCCCCCGTTTTACGATAGAGGTCTGTCTGTGGAGTAGGCTTTTTTTCCTTCTTCTTCTTTTTTAATCAAGGATGCAGTGCAATATCTATAAACGTCAGAGATGTTGGTAGTGGGAAGATGTGTAAGGGATAAAGATAAATGTTAATACAAATTAGTTAGTACAGCTCACGGAGGTATAACAACACAGTCACACATATACACACACACTCGTTTCTTTTCAATATCCCGCAATATTTAATTTGTCATTGCGCTACAGGAAAGCTGATACGTTGTTATTTTTATTGAAGAAGGAGTTCATATAATGGGCAGAGGAGGCCCTGTAGCAAAGCCAGAAAAGAGCTTCCCAGCAATGTACAGTATGCGAGACAATACAAAATTAGTTGCTTGATAACAACCAAATAAAGATATTTGAAAGATATACATATATAGGCAGCTACATACTGAAACAGATATATACAAAGATATTTACATAGATCAATGAATCAATTAAATTGGTTACATCGTCGACTATACCACAAGAAATGTAAGGGAAAAAACTTTAGATATCAGTCAGTTTTTATTCCTAAGAAAGTAACGGTGTCGACAGGCATGAGGCATCGTTGGTATCGTCGATATTTTCTTTTCAGGGCTACGGAAGATGATAAACTCAGTTTCTTTACTCTTGCTTTCTGATTTATTAATATAGCACCGGTATGCGACATTAACGAGGTCAGCCGTAAGTTTATTGTGTAAGGATTCAACACTTCTGTAAGATAAATGTATAGTAATATTGTCAGCATACAAAATAAAATTTGAATGACAAAAGGATTTAGGCATACTAACTTAGGAGAGCAGGGAATGCAACGGAATTGTCACTGCGGTGATGACGACAGTGACTGTGGTGTTCAGTTGTCACGGACACAATACTGCAAACTATAGCTCATGAAATAAACTCATGAGATACAGAAAGAGATTGTGGAAAAGACATACAAGGGTACAAACCGCTTCCGTATTGCACGACTCAGGAAATGAAATTTCCAAAAATTGATATCTGAAAAAGTTACTTATAGTACGGGACGTAGTAATAATACGTAGAAATAAACACAGCTCAAACCACACTTTTGAACAAATAATTTGTTTTTAACCAATTTTTCATCGGTAAAAGAGATACCCTGTATAAAAATGCACCATTTGGAAGCGAACAACTTTATCCTGCTGATCCCACTTTCATAAGCAGGTATCAGTGACATCTCCAGGACAGCTGGGGCCCGTTCTTGACTTTGTTCGTGTGTGCGTGCGTGTGTGCATCTTTTGTTCTCCAACCTTTTTCCTTGGTCATTGAATAATCCAAGTTCCCCTTCTTTCATGTGTCAGAACGTCGTCACACAAGAGGGTCAATCGCCGTTCAAAACGCAGTCGTTGAATTTGCTGAGAAATAATAAAGCATCCATTTGTGGATCCGACAGAAATGCGTTAGCACAAGAACTTGAAAACCCCTTTGGAACTCCCCTTCACAACGCTACACAACCCTTCAACGACCCTTCACAAACGTTACACGAGCATACGCAACGCTAACGCAAGAAAGCATCCGCAGCCAAATGAGCCTTTCGGGCTTCCTCCGACTCAGCTTGGCGGTGCCGTCTCGGAGACTCTGCCTTCTTTCGCGGTGCTCCTACGCACAGCTTTCATAACCCATGGCGCGACCACGCTGACACGTCTGAACCTGTGACCACCACAGCTGCACTGGCACCGTCAGCCGCCGGAACTTCCCATATATGCAATGGTCCAGGGAAAATGGCGATCGCCCAAACCACGTGATCTCCAAGAGCCACTCACAGCACTCAGGAGTGGCCATCACAGGAAAAACCTTGGGTAAACTGCGCAGACCGACCTCCTTTCCAAACCTCCTCCCCCTTCTCTCCTCGGGTTAGTCGTCTGCTCTGCGGCTCTGCTCTTGCCCCCCCCCCCCCCCTCCAGCTTCGCCTGTCTTCCTTCCGCGCTTGCTAAGTAACGTACGTGTTGCTCCAAACTAGTGGAACGAAAAGCGATGGCAGTTTATGAGCAATTTTATTTGTCTTCATGAATTGTTTCGAAAAAGTCACAGTATACATGCATACACATGTCTTATAATAGGCTTCACTAGACCTATAGGTGTTTCAACACTGAAGAGCAGTTCAAAGTAATCGCAGTCCGCACATTCATTATGTTCAATATTCAGTATGTACAGGTCGAGCCAGGTGTGTCGTTGTCGCCGATTGCTAGGGGAGCACTAAAAAAAGAAAATAAGAATATTTTATTGATCAAGCATGACTCTGGACGAAAATTACTGTACTATTTATGCATAGGGAATCCATGCTGATTTGCTATTTGAACACCAAAGCGCACCTGTCACAAACGCTCGTAGTTTCGTAGCAAGTGAATGAATAGCTGGGACGTCAGGGACAACTACAATATTCAGCACATAAATATTGATTAGCGACATATCCGAAATGCACAAGTTACGGCACAGCACTGCACTATGAAACGCATCAAACGTTCCAGAGTGAGTTGTAAATGTTGTAATACACTTCACACGATAAAAATGCATTACTTCCTTCAACAAAAAGTAACCAAACTCCTCTTACCGTTCGCATGCGGGACATCCGAAGGAGGAGTGCCGACTTCCTGACGATATCTACGTCCTTTGGATGTGCAGGGATTCTATGTCATGTCCCTCTTTCCAGTGTTGAGATAGTCAACTGGATCAGGCATTTCTGTGTTCACATTAGCCATTCAAAGCCATCGAAACTATCCGCTAGCGTCCGCGAGCACAACGGTCGGAGTCCGAGAGAGCACGCGTGATTTCGAACTTCTTCAACCTCCAACGCTCCAACGTTTCTCGTTTCTCCTTCGTTGGCCGTTCGGCTCATCGCTCCTCAATCAAATGACTTCTCGCCCAATCAGCGCGAAGTAAGACTGACGTCGTTCTCGGAGACCAATGAGTATCCGAATATTTACACATATATTACGCAGCCAATTAGGGATATTCGGAGTGGCTCCGTCAGTGGCGACAATGTTTTCAGATTGGCACGTTTCGCTTTAGTGTCGAGGGATGGCGTCGCCGTTCTCCACGTGTCCTCTCCTTTACTCCTTCCCTCTCCACTCATCGCGCATGCGCTCCGCGCCGTGGCTACAGACAGACCACGGCTTGCTTGCTTCTTAAGAGTTCCGAGAGGTCAGTTCTCGCGTACCGAGGACTCTAACGCTAACGCATTAATATATGACTGCTTGCACATGTTTAAGGGGCTGCGATACTTTGATAGAGGTGATTCACCACATCATGCGCGCATGAGTATTGAGGGAAAAATAATTATTTTTACGCGTATGGTACTCGTATATGGCGAGACGCAGGTCCTGATCAAGGCTCTTGTCAAGCTCTGACATCGGAGGAGTGAGAGCTGCGGCCATTCTCATTGGGTATTGCAAGCATGTGATCTCCCGCGCTGCCTCGTTGGAGACGCCTGCAGGGATGTCGGGGCTGCATCTGTTGCATAGCGGCTTGCAACGTTACCACCACCGCTGTACGCGTATCAGTTTTGATATTCGTGATGCCATGATCCTATGCGGCTACTACTCTTATAGCGATGACTGATGTGTCAGGCAGGTTTTGCGGCATTGACGGGGATTATAGCAGTTCTGTTTATAGAGTGTGGTACAGTAGACGCTACCAATGGCATCACACACACACGACATCACACCACCTGCAGCACCGCGACTTTAGACCACTGCGGGGTAGCTAGGAACTCGCCAACAGTGCGGAGGCCCTGCACTACCGTCCGAGAATTTTCACTATGGCGTATCAGGCAGGTTTTGCAGCCTTGAGGGTGATTTTGGCGAGCGTAACAAAAACAAAATGATGTCACCGCGCCATGACGTCACAACATCACGTGGCACAGGGAATGCCACCAATGACATCACACCACCTGCAGCACCGCCACTGGCAGTCACGTCGCGGCCATTACGGCAGCGCTGGAAGAGGGAAATAAACGTGTGGCTATGTGTTTGGCGCCATACGTCCAGACTCCTCACAATGGTGCGGCCACGTAAAGTGCGCACGCCGTCTGAGGAGCGAGAGTGGAAAGCGCAGCGCGCCGCTGCTACTAATGAGCGTCGCCGTACTGATCATATAGGTCTGTTATCGCTCTCTGAATAAACCAATCGTGAAAAACAGTTGTTTGTGTGTGTCGTGAATACGTCCGTAAAAAGACTGTGCCCAAATGCGCGAAGCTGATACAGCTATGTTACTTCTACGCACATTGGTGACGAAATGAACTGTGCTCCGTACATGCGTCTGCTAACGTAACGGATGAGGCAATTGAACATATGACAAACACAACACAAGCCTCACAATGCCCAGGAAGACAGTGCCAGTGGGATGTCACAAAGGCGGTGCTCCGCTTTCTGCACGATAGGGGCCCCCTGGGCTCCCCTGTAAGACGTTTTTTTCTTCTTCTTTCTTTTAGGAAACAGCAAGCTGGTGTGCTGCCTGGCTGACCTTTCCCCCTCTATCTTTCCTTTTTCTTTTACTCCCAATAAATCCACCCATTTGCATATTTCAATTGAATGATGGCTGTTGAAGAAAGGGCACCAGCAGTGGGATTTGAACGTGACACGACGACACGCATGTCCCCCTGTTTCCTAGCGTGGCTTGGTACGCTGAAGAGAGCGAGGGGGCATATTAGAACTGAAATGGAAAAAAGGAGGAAAGGTCAGCCAAACGGTGTGTCGGCTTGCTACTCTGCAAGAGAATAAAAAGTGAAAAGAGGGTAGCTAGCATGGTGCGACTGGTATCATCTCTGACTGGCACTCAGGGGGTGTGGGTTCGAAAACACTGCTAGTACCTTTCCTTCAACTGCCATCGTTCAAATACGTATGCTCTATTCGCGTGACGTTAAAAGAGACGCCTTCTGTTGCGCAATGTGCCCTTCCTGCACTGAAGCCATATTCGAAGAGTGTGACACTCAGGACGTGTGCGGAAGACTGAACGCAGTACGCTCAACAGACAACCCTTGCTCTTCCCTCATTGCTCCCAAAATTGATGGTGTTTGTCGCCTGATCAGTTGATATGGTTCATTTCATTACGCGTGCCGCTTATTTTCATACGCATGCTGGAGACGACGAACTGGGCTGCGGGGAGTGCATTCGAAGCACGGTGAAACGCGGTCAGTCATGTGAAGACGGAACTAAGTGGAAGCTGCATCAAATTGGATGGCAAAAATGGAAAGGTTGCATGCAAGGAATCCGTGTTCCTTGCGTTCGTTAAGAAGGGAGGAAATATCACCGTTGTAATGTCTTTGAACGGAAAACAAAAGTACTGACGGCGTGGCATCAGCACACAAGAATAAAACATATGCATAACACTGAGTCCATTTAACTGCCATTAATAACTTTGATTAATGTTTTGAGGTGGTGCATATAAAAAATAGCACCTGGAAAGCACTTCTTCTGAGGAGGTTATGCAGAGACGTTTGTCACAAAAAATGCAGGACGTGCTAATCTGCTTTTATAGGTTCTTAATTGCTAGCAAATGAACCCATGCGCTACCAAAATGAATGTAGGATGTCTAAATGGTGTGCGCCCAAATGCACCACACCATCACTGACATGATTGTATAATACGGACAATTGCCAGTCCTATGTCCGTAAGCAAACATCCAAGAGCTTCCACAGTCATACGATGCAACGCCCCCCCCCCCCACACACACACACATGGGATGATGATGTGATGGGCCATTCAATGCTGCTATGGCGATTCACTGCCCCATTGCTTTTCCGGAAGGGATGAGGGAGAGATGACTATGAAAAAGTGTCTTATTAGAATTAGACCGGTGCGGGACAGCAACTCCGCAACAATACGAAGGCCCTGCATCTATTGTGCGGGGTTTCATCAGGGTCCGGGGATTTTCACTATGTTGAATGGACGATGATCGACTCGTTGCAGATCATTTCTCGTTCGTACTGCCTCGGACAGGAGGACGTGATGCAGGTCACCGCGCATTCTACAGGTGGAACAGAAGCCGGACGCACCGAAGTCGAGACCTTATTAAAAGGTTAGAGTAAGTGCCGCAAAAGCAGAGAGTGTGTGGTGATGACATGTTGCCATTGAGACTGGATCCTGGGGACTGTGACAGTCGAAGCGAGGCATCGGCGGCGCCCCCGAGGCAATATTATGAGGACGTGTCGCTTGGGCTGATGTGCGCCTAGCGCTGTGTATTCCAACTTGTGTATTCCAACAAATATATTCTACATTGGCTACCCTTCTGGGTCCTGTTCGCCGGCCTAATCAGAGTACCGTCACGACTACCATCCTCCGCTTTCTCCAAGCTCCGGGTCTAATGGACACCCTGTGATTGTCTTGCTTGTGATTGCCTGAATGCCATGTGAGTACTCTTTGGCTGTGCGTTATATTTTCTCTCTTTATTTTGGTATAGCAAGCCGACTTTTGTCTTTTCATTTAATAAGCTTTTATATCCCCCCCCCCCCGTATCGAGATCTAGACAGACGAAAAATTGCCTCTCTGAACCTCGTATCTACACAAAAACAAATGAGCAATTCCACTGCTGTAACGCTGGAATTCTATCTCTTCAGCTTCAAAAAAAGAAAAACGCAAATAATCTACCTGAGAGACAAAAGCGAAAGTTTCCTTCCCAGGTTGCCCTGACCAATATCTTCCAGAACTCATGGCACTTCCGGTCTGGTTCTCCGCAGTCCCTTCTTGTTATCTTACTTCGCTTGTCTCATCGTCCTTCGTTTCTGGCTTTTCGATTGCTCACCATCGATTCTTCCAATGCAATTTCGATCTCTCATATTTCGTTTGGTTGTTTGCCACCTCGTGTATTCTGCGCGCTGCTGTTCACGGTGCTCCTGCAACGTACTTTTCTTTCCGTTCCGTTGCTTGACGTTGGTCGGGATCGATACGTCTGTGGGCATGATGCCAGGCATGCCATTCATTCTGAATGGTGGTTGTGGTGATGCGTTTGCTTGTCGAAGTTGTCCTCACGGCGCCGGGCAAAATCTGGACTTGGACTTGGAAGATGAAAATGACTATGATAAATGATAATAAGCAGGACGAGGAGAGTTGGGACGACGTTCTCGGTTCTGCACAAGATACGAACACTTCTCGGATAATCCAGGATACGAAAAACGTAAGGAAACTGGAGCAGTCTAGCACATGATAGAGTTTTACACATCACATGACAAGGAAAGAAAAAGACAAGCGGGCAAATGCGCTCTCAGGGATATCCTTTTCCCACCAATTGCTGGACGTGAAGTATGACGGGAAGTTAAAAACCACTTCCTAGAGGACAATAAAATGAGACATATATGGTGCCTTGATTCTGGAACTTTCTTTCACCCGCGAGCAAACGAATCAAATGCACTTGGTTCAAAATTTGGTTCACACTATGGAAGTAAATCTACTGTCTGTACAGCTGTTCAGTTTCTCTTTTTCCCCGCGTGCCTGGGGCTTCTTGAAGCGGGACCTGCGAGCATCCCCTTATTGCTACCCTGTGAGTGGACAGACCTTTCGTCACATGGTTTCTCCGCACTTTACCTCCTCTCATGCGCAAAGGCACACTGCAGGGTTGCCAGATTTGGCTATAAGTAGCAAACTTTGGTTACTGTCGGTTTCATCTGACGAGCTAATACCGGAGTTTGTACGATGCCTCAATACTAGCTACTATTCAGGCACCAAGGGAGTTATGTATTCGGCTATTTTTGGCTACCACTCTGTGTCCTACGTAGAAGCACAAGGCGGGGAGAGCTTTAAAGACGATGATAAAGACTCATAAAATGCCTCTAGGTAGTGGTGGTGGTAGTGACGTTTATTAGGAAAAGAAAGTGCGGTCTGCCTGCTTAGAACAGTGGCGGCACCGCTCCCTATTTCCATAAGAAGGGGAGCAGGGGAGCGGAGATCGAACGAACAGCCGCAAGCGCGCATCAGTACACCCGGCGTGTCCCCATCATCTTACCTCGGGGGGGATCGCCGTTACCTCGTCTCAAGCCTCACTGGCCCCAACATGCACTCTCAATGGCAACATGACATCGCCACCCAATCTCTGCTTTCCTCCGTTGACACCACATTGTCCCTTACTCTCCCCCGCCGAATGCCACGTTTCTTTGCCACAGTTTTCCACCGCGTGAGCTTAATGTGGCTTTGACACCGGCTTTCAAACACCTCCAGTTGGCGCATCCAGCCTCTGTTCCATGTGTGGGGTGCGCGATGACCTTCATCACATCCTCCTGGTGTGTGGACAGTACCATCGCGAGCACGCCCTCATGGAAACTGCTCTGCAACACATCGATCAACGCCAGTTCGACTTGGCCAAAATTCTCGGGCCATGGTGGGACCCCTCACATCAGATGCAAGGACTACGAGTTGTTGCCGAGTTCCTCTCCAGTACTCGACTAATGGACGAACTCAAAAAAGGTCACCTTTCCATCATTATCACTTTCTCATCCCTTCCACAAGCGCGATGGGGCAAGGTATAACGCCATAACGGCAGTGAATGGCCCACTACATCATCATCCCATTTATGTGTGTGTGATCTGTATACTGTATACTGACCATCTTTGGCCTTGCGAATTATTCGGCACAACTTAGTTTGGTAAGTAAAGTTGCTGTGGAAGGAAAAACCTGGCCACATTGTGAAGTACTGGCATTCTTTTTGGCTATAGAAGGTGCCCTTAGTTAGCTACGTGGGGAACGAGGTTGGATATGTGCAGCTTTTGCCATCTGGCAATACTTACACGCTGTACTCGTCACTAACTCGACCCGTGTCGTTCGTTCTTCTGCTTTACAAAGCAGTCGTAAAATTTTTTTTTCGTTGAAAATGGGAAAATGATGAAGAAATGGCAAATATCAATGGGTGAAATTTCATCAGTCTAATTTCTATCAAACTGTGTGTTCCACGCTCTCGCTCTCTCTTTTCAGGACCTGTCCTCGATTATGAACAATTTATCCATTAGTTCGCGTTCCTTTAACTAGGATGTCGCATGTTTTTTCCTGGTTATTATACTCAGCGTACTTTCGCAGTCTACAATATTGGAGCATAGGCAGACTCGACCTCGTCGGGACTAACACTGAAGGGAGGATATCACGTTTCACGAGACCTCGCACTCGAACGTTCCCACCAGCACACTGCTGAAGCCGAAACAGCTGTCCAGTGCTGGTGTGCGACGTTTGGGACATATAAACACATGTTCTACGTGCAGCCAAAGAGCTTCGGCTACATTCCCCCTTTATAAGTACTTCACTGGCTTTGCACTGGGCTTTTTGTGGTGAGTCTCTCACCCTGACGGGAGGATATCACGTTCCACGTGACCTTCTGACGCCACCCACTCAAATATTGACTGCTGAAGAGGCCCGAGAAGGTCGAAATAGCTGTCCACTGCTGGTGTGGCAACGTTTGGGACTTGTAAACCCATGTTCTACGTGCAGCCAAAGAGCTTCGGCTACGTCCCCCTCCTGTATATGTACTTTACTGACTTTCCACTGGGCTTTCAGTGGTGACTCTCTCACTCTGACGGGAGGATATCAAGTTCCACGTGACCTTCTGACGCCACCCACTCAAGCGTTGCCCACCAGCGCACTGCCGAAGAGGCCCATGAAGGCTGAAACAGCTGCCCATTGTTGGTGTGGCGACGTTCGAGACCTGTAAACACATGTTCTACGTGCAGCCAAAGAGCTTCGGCTACTTTCCCGTGCTGTATATATACTTCACTGGCTTTGCACTGGGCTTTTAGTGGTGAGTCTAGCTCTGACGGAAGGATATCACGTTCCACGTGACCTGCTGACGCTACCTATAATCATGCGGTCAACGGCATTTGTTCTTGCTAGGTTTTTGCCACCTCCGGATGTGCATGTCATATAACCTAAGTTTAATTATGTAAATTTTTGCGAAGTGAACTCTGAAATTTGGCAAGTAAAGGTCACTTTTTTACGCCACCAACATGAAGAGCGTGCTGAATTTACTCAAATTCATGATAATTGACATTGATATTCAGGATCTATCTTATCGGGAAAAATAGCCGAACATCATGCTTCTCGGGGCACTTGAGTATGACCATACATCGAGAAGTTACCCGTTAAAAAGAACTCGTTACGAATTAAGTTACCGTGTGAAAAATGTAACTAAGTTAATAACGAAGTTCTTCAGCCTGAAATGTAACTCGCAGTTACGGAGTTACTTTAAAAAAACGAGTTACTTCTAAGTTACTTCGGACACAAAATTGCACTACACAGGTGCACCACGCGTGAGCAGTTGAGTTAGACCTTGAGTTGCCTGCGGAGGAGTGCAATACGCTTAGATTGTTTTCGTTTATGTCCAACAATTCGAACGCTTGGCATCTTACTCACTGTGGGCGCACAATGGTTCAGCTTCATTTCAATGGCAGCGGTTCTTACTTCCTGAATAGAATACTGTCATTGATTGAATATCACGCTTTATGGCACAAAATGCCATGAAAGAACCGGAGAAAAGGTAAGGAAATACGTAGATGTGAGTGAAAAGCGAATTAAAAGCAACTGAAAAAAGAAACGAGTTCCTCTGAAAGTTACAACGGCGCAAAAGTACCGAGTTAAGGGACTTAGTTACAGTAACGAGTTATCTCGAACTCTGAGTATAACGCGCGAGGACTTTTTCGGCGCAATCGCTGTCAGCCCGACGAGAGGAGGTTGGAAACCCAGTCCGCAGAGTGATAGTAGAAAAAGTGACAGTTCCCGAAATTGGGAGAGGGAAGGTATGGTTCCAGCGCAGCCGGACGCGATAAGCTATGTCTGTGTTGTCTCTTTTTACCATGGCGGTGTGGGTTGGGTTTCCAAGCTCCCTTCGTCGGACTGACAATTATTTCGCTGAAGAATTCCTCGCGCGTTTACCTCTGCGAGCTCCGTAGAACACGACTTTCGGCTATTTTTTCCGATACGATAACTCCTCAATATTCCTGTCAATTATAATTAATTTGAGTAAATTCGGCACGCTCTTCACATTTGTGGGGTAAAAAAGTGACCTTAGTTCACTTCGCAAAAATTTACATCATTAAACATAGGTTACATGACATGCACATCAGGAGGTGGAAAAAACCTAGTAACAACAAATGCCGTTGACCGCATGATTCTAGGCGGCGTAGTTTTTTTTATTAAAATTCAATGACACGTACTCTGGGACACCCTGTATATACTTCACCGGCTTTCCACTGTGCTTTCAGTGGTGAGTCTAACTCTGAGGGAAGAATATCACGTTCCATGTGACCTGCTGGCACCACCCTCTGAAACGTTGCCCACCTGCGCACTGGTGAAGAGGTCCAAGAAGGCCGCAACAACTGTCACAACAACAGGACTGTTAGGGTGATTTCACAGCATTTTCAATAAAGTAGAAACAGCTGTTCAGCTCTGGTGTGGCGACGTTTGGGACTTGTAACACACGTTCTACGCGCAGCCAAAAAGCTTCGCCTACTCCCCCTCCCCCGTATACAACATCTCCATATGTTTCATTCTAGTCTAATCAAGATCACTCTCGATGAGGTTGTGGAATCATATACAGGGTGCGTCACGTAAGATTGACCAGAATATTATTCAATTCGGGATTTGTTTTTCTTTCGGAAAAGTCGTTGAATCTGTTGCCGACGGGGCCTACTCAAAGGTGGTGGTGTACCAGTAATTAGTGCAGTCGTTAATTAACTTTCATAATTAATATTCATAATTAGTGAAAATAGGTTGAAAGCGCAATCGCAAAGTTGTAGAGTACAACTCTGAGGAGTCTAGTATACGTTAGGATGGAAGCCGCGGCGCTTTTCTGTGCCCTAGTAAAAAATATGAGAAAATGCACTATTTTCGGGCGTTGCGTGTGTTCTGCGGCCGCTTTTTCCTATCGCTCTCTCGCTGTCACCCTTTCTCAACCGATATCAGGCTGTTCCTCAAAGCATGGGGCACCCCCACTTCCTAGCGCCTGGATCGATACCATTATTTTTGTTTTGTTAAAACCTGGTAGAACGCACACACTTATCGAGCAGCGGAATCAGTGATTTTGCTTTTGTTATCTGCGTGGTCTTTGCAAATTATGGATTCGCAGTTTTACTGTGTGACATTTATCTGATAAAATCGCGAACTGTATCTTGGGGGGGGGGGGGGGCGGTTGACCAGATCAAACCAGATAATGGCGGGAACAAAATCAAAGGCGGCATTTTGATGATAACTTATAGGCTAAGAAATAGCATCACTATTCCCCCTCACACTCATCCCTCTGACAAAGCGGGACGTTTCATGCTTTGAGGAACAGGTTGATGTCAGTTGAGAAAGGGTGACACCGAGATGGGGAGAGGAGAAAGTAGCCGCAGGACCCGCGCAGCGCTCGAATATTTTGCATTTCCGCATGTTTTATACTAGAGCACAGAAAGGCACTACGGCTTCGATTCTGGCAGGGTAGACTCCTCAGGGTTGTGCTCTACAAGTTTGCACTTACGCGGTCAACCTATTTGCACTAATTACGAAGATTAATTATGAAAGTTAATTAACGGCTGTGCTACTTACTGATGCACCACCACCTTTGAGTCGGCCCCATTGGGAATAGATATATTCAACGACTTTTGCGAAGGAAAAATAAATCGCGAATTTAATAGTAACCCAGCAAACCATCAATATCCCACAGACCTCCCAAATTGGTCAGACACGTCACAGATGTCACGTGTATCCTCACAACGTCCGCTGTATATCCACAATAAGACGTCACAAATATCCCCTAGTGAATATTCTGTGGATATACTACGAATATCACAACTGTGATATTTCTTTACATTACAGTAAATATTTCTTGTGTCAATAGCAGCCATTTCCAGCATTCTCAGAATGCCTGACAATTTGATTCTTTTTCCATCAAAATGTTATAAACTATCTTTAACTAAATAACTTTTCACTTCAGACATGTCTAACACAACAAATAAAAAGCTCTCACAGAATAAGCTGCCAGTCAACACCGACTGTTGATTTAACGTAGAATATACGTTGTCTAGTGTTGACTAATGTTTAACAATGTTGTATGTATATAGATAGTACTGAATCAACGCTGTTTCAACTGTACCTGGTCAATGGTGGATTGTGAACATAGAGTACAACGTTGATTTTCCATGAGCCACTCTAGTTACGCAGCAAATATTTGCGTGGATTCTACATTGTACCCTCAACATCTTGTCAAACTTTATCACGAATGGGGATTATTATTATCATCTTATTACGCGTCTTATCAGTGTCACCCTGTATTGTTAATTATCAGCCTGTTTATCATATATCATATTTTGTACTATTAGAAACAGGTTTTTTACAGTGCACGTAACATCGGTGGTACTTGGTTTGTGTCCAATAAACAAGAGTTCGTTGATACAATGTTCTCTATTGCAGTGTACTATTTCCCTAGAATAAGTAAAAATTGCAAAAAAGCAACAAAATACAATAATAATAATACGTCCTGCATATGTCGTCTATATGGCCAAATATCCCTGAGAGACATTCCTGGAACTTTGCCAGGACCAGCAAATGCGGAAGACATACGGGTCCTCTGTCTGTCCCAGAGACGTCAACGGGCTATTCAACCTAGTCCCTGGGATATCCTAAAATCCCAAGTGGGATATCTTGTGGACGTTTCTGAGACATATATGGTTTACTGGGAAGTCTTACGTGATGCACCCTGTATAACAACCACACACAAGAAAGACCCAAATCGTTACGGCACGTCTGTCGATGATACGTAGAGGATGTCACTCCCCCAATTATAACCCCGGCTTTGTGTGATTTACCACGTTATATGTCAATTGATATAACATAACACACACATCAGTAGTTGTCTATCATTATGAACCAGTCATAAGCAATAGGACGTATAGGAAAGAGCCCAAATAAAAGATAACAAGATACCGATGACCTTCGAGTTTATGAATGAACAAGCGTTACTCTCAGTGTGTTGCAGAGTCCGCCGACGCCGACTCTCCGTCGGCGGACTTGATCGAACTCCGTCTGGCCGTGAACACGGGCTGGCGCCTACGTTTGCGAGCTGACGCTCTCGAAGAAGGGACAAAAAGTATCGAGTGAAAGGATACAAATAGCCGTGCTTTGCCATGCGATTTCACCGTTATGCTGGAGCTTGGAAGTCGGTAAAACGCGCAAGAGGCAACAGAACGAAACACTCGCCATGCCGTGTTAAAGCTAGTCATGGTTTAGAGATGATGCATTTGACAAAGGATATTGTGCAATGGAAGCAAAGACTCGATGCAACCTATTTGCACTAATTATGAAGATTAATTATGAAAGTTTAGAAGGAAATATTCGATAGTTTTAAGGCACTATTGCCTCTATAGCTCTCCCTAAGCCCTAAGACTAACCCTAAGACAGCCTTAAGATTAATGTTACCGGGCGAGATAAAGGTGGTTGTGCACCGTCCGTCCTTGCTTCTCCAACTAGTCACGAGAGGGAGATTCTGTTACGACCCTGTTAGTTCTGTTCTGTTACCCGCTATGTGACTACGTTACGCCTTGTACCTAGCTTGAATCTGAAAAATTAGCGAGTCTTCTAGGCTAAGCATTGCTTAAAAGCGTACAGCTTTCCGTTATAAAACAAGGGCATTTTGCCATAAAACAAGGCTCCTCACAAACGAAACACCGCTCCTCAGAACAGATTCAGGCTCCCTGCCATATAAGTCCTTCCAATATAGAGTCAACGCCAGAAACAAATACGAGAACGGGCCCTACCATAGAAGCAAGGCTCCTTGCAGTAAAAGCAATGGTCCTCATAGTAAAAGCAAGGCTCCTCATAATAGAAGCCAGGATCCTCATAAAAGAAACGAGCTCCTCACAACAGAAGCCAATTCTTTATAATAGAGGGAACCTTCCTCACGACAGAAAGGCTACTCCTCGCAATAGAACCACAGCTCCTTCCAACAGAAATATGTCTTATCGGCCACAAACGTCAGAGATCCTCACAATAGAAGCACTTTCCTCACAATAGAGTCAAAGCTTGTCGGAATAGAGGCAAAGCTTCTACAATAACAGCACGTCTGATCACCATAGACGCGGAGCTCTTCACAATAAAAACGCAACTCCTTACAATAGAGGCAACCTCCTCTAAAAAGAAACGCGCCTCATTTAAACAGAAGCACGGTTCATCAATAGAAACAAGGCGTGTCAGTAGACAAGCACGGCTCCTTACAACAGAGGCAAGACTGCACACCACAGAAGCAAGACCATCAAAATAGCAAGCTTCTTTCTAATACGAGCAAGACCCTCATAATCGATGCACGGCTCCTTGCTATAGAATGAAGGCGTTTCACAACAGAAGCAAAGTCCCCCAAATCAGAGCATGGCTTTGAAGCAAGGGGATTCACAACAGACGAAAGACTCCTCCAGATAGGACGGCTCCAAATTTCGGTTCTAGTTGCCTCTGGCCCACAAAACAGCTCAAGTCAAGGTGGACACACCCATTGACGTTTCGGTAATGTTAAAAAAAAATGTGTTCTTTTTTACGTTATCCGGGCGTTTACAGCAGCACATTTCAGGCAACCTATAGAGAGGTGGTTGCAAATCGCCCTCATTAACGTTTCACAGAGAGAGCGGCAATTAAGGAGTTCTCATTCCCAGTGCTATTCCTCCATTCCAAGCAATAACACTGCATCCACGATTAATCAATCCATTTTGTTGATTGAAACCATGAGCTTCCACTTTGTATTTAGGGCAATCCAGTCAACTTTTTCTATTAAATAAAATGCCCTTGGGCAGTTTAAAGTTGCAACGAATCATCAGTAATTTGAAAGTTTAGCAGTTGGAATGCCAATAAGGGGAAAAGGAAGAAGGGGAAAAGGACAGTGATCTTAACGTATCGTAGACGTCTTCGCCACATAAACTTAGCAGAGATGAAATTAACGATGGCATTCATGTTAGCAGAGATGCTCACCGTTTAGCAGAAGCCGTGATTTCATTCGCCTCAAAATAGAATTCGAGGCGTTCTACCCACGAGGTCGAGTTGCTTCCAGGAACAAACTGTGAGACTCGCCCGACAGACATTGCATACTTGCGCAAACCCAAGGCTCGTAAGGTTCGTAGGAGGTGTCGTCGCCCGTGTTATGTCGTCGCAGACCTCGAGGGGAACATGGAGACATAGGAAATGTGAACGTGGTTTATTCCTTGGAATCAGAAAAGAGAAGAACATCGTCTCGATCCGTGGATGTGGTGGTGTTGTAGAAGATCCGTTCTTGTATGGGTTCTAATTCATCACCTTGTGAGGAAGATGTTTGAGAAGATTCCTGAATTATGTCTTTCTTCAGAAACATGCTGATGATTTCCTCCCGGTCGAAGTCTGGATATGACTGAATGGAGGCGTTTCCATTAGGCCAAACAGTAATCCCAAAGTTGGCAGAGGTGCGCCACTCGCTACCAAGTATGAAGGGATACATTACGTTAGTGACGATAGAGACCTGAAGAGAAACTGTAGTATTTGCTAGTTTCACTTCCACGGTTATCTTAGCCGAACGGCAGAGACTCGCTATCGACGGCGACCACTGTTACTCCACTGTGGTATACCAATGCCCCAAAGCTCTTAATATAGAGATTTCTGCACCTGTATCAACTAGTGCGTCGACCGGTGTGTCGTTTACAAGGATTTCTATTAGAGGACCCACAGGGTGTCTAGAGGGTATATCTTGTCTTAATGAAGCAGTATAGCTGTATTAGCTGTATTTCTTGCCTTTGTCCAGGTGTCTGGTGTTGCCCATTGGGTCTTTTGATTTATGGTTGAATTTCTCCGATGGATGAAATCGCTTGGTAGAAGTAGGAGAATATTTCTCCCCGTTTTCCCGATATCTATACTTAGGCTTAGACGTGGAAGAAAAGCCTTCATGACCGCTGATGTTCCCACTCCATATAGTCCTTTGGCTTTGCTCTTTGTTGACGCCAGTTCCACGGTGCTTGAGAAGAAGGTACGATCGGTCGTGCCAGCTTGATAGAGTGAGGCAGTCACATCCAGTAGACATGTAGTAGGAAGTCAGACTGGTCCTCGTTGCCTCGCTTTGTAGACCGATGGTGATGTAGCGCATCTTGTCACGTTCCCTGAGCTGGTAAGGGCACTTGTATAGTATCTTAGTCTTTGCATGAATGTAGTCAGATAGAGATTATTCGTTCATCTGGACTCTATCTTCATAATCGCGGGCCCAATCTGGGAGATCTGGGTCATAACCGAACTGTTCTCTTAAATATCTGACCCAGACTTGCCTCGTCCAACAAGTTCTTCCTGATCCATCATCCCAATCTTTGGCCGCACCACAAAGCTTACTTTTTGCTATGTCTAAGGCCGTATAATCTGTACTGTACTGAATACGTAATACTTCAATTGACGAAACCATGTTCTTGACCAATCCATGTCCAATCCCTATCCTATTTGGGCGTTGAAGGGCCGAATCAGCTACAAACATCCAGATGCGTTGACGCCATGATAGATGAAGAACGCACATGAGCGTGTGACGCACGCTTATATACCATTCCAACATCCTGACAAAAGCATCCTGATAGATCTGATATAGCTGATGACAGCGCAACTACATTTGACAACTAAACTGCAAAGTATGTGAAAAGGGCTACGTACGTCTTGGGAGAAGCTGACCTTGAGATATAGAGCGGTCCCGCGAAATCTACGCCGACAACTGTGAACGGATTTGCCGGCGTTATACGCTCCCGAGGTAGAGGTGACACTGGGGCTGTTTCAAGGTGCGCCCTTAGTCTGCGGCAGGTCAAGCATGAGCGCAGGGCACGCCTTGTGGTTTGCCGTCCGCGGATAACCCAAAATGTGCTTCGAACCTCGGTGATGGTGTCTTGCACGTGTCTGATGGTGTTGATGGTGTCTGTAGCAAGCGCTGGTGGGCGTCGAGTATGATGAGCTCCGTGAATCGATGCTTAGGGGGTAGGAGGATGGGATGCTTGATCTGGTACGAATCTTGAAGTTGGTGAAGACGACCGCCGACGCGCTGTATTCCGGAGGCGTCGAGCAATGGCTGGAAAACACGTACCGACGAAGATGCCGCAGCAACGCTGCCGTGTCTGAGCGCCAAGATGTCGTGCCGAAAGGCTTCGGTTTGGACATGTGAGACCCATATGGTTTCGGCGTGCCGAAGCTCTTCGGACGTGAGTGGACCCGTTGTACACGGTTGGCGGGGCCTGCTATTGTGGACGAACCTAGCGCACCAGGCCGTAACGCGGAGAAGTCGAGAGAGGGTGCTCCAAGCTGAGAGGTCCATCCAGTTCTGCGTAGCCTACACTGGATGAACGACCACTTCGATATCGAGAGCTTCCGGTGCAGCGCTCACCGCCATGCAGGTGTCGTTGACATTTGGGTCTGGGAGGGTAGGAGGGCCGATATCGCTTGCGGACAGCCAGGGAGGACCACTCCACCACAGCGGGCTGTTCCGTAGGCACCTGGCGGAGATGCCGCGGGTCACTGCGGGGTTGTCGCGTCCGTTACAATGCCGCCATTGTTCAGGTCGTGAAGACGATAAGATTTTTGCCACCATCGACTTGACAAAGGAGAGGTGAGTGTTCGCGTCGCACTGAATCCATTGGAGCGCAATGCTTGAGTCCGTCCAGAAGTGAGTGGGGGCAACCTTTATGGCTTCTACCGTCGAGATGTGGCGGTAAAGACGCGTGGACAGCCGGCATGCCAGCAGTTCGAGACGCGGCAACGAGAGTTATTTCAATGGAGCTAGGCGGGCTCTCGCTAAAAGCAACTGCGTAGAAGTCGTGCCGTTAGTGGGGCGACTGCGAACGTATACTGTTGTGCCGTAGGCCTTGGGACTAGCGTCGGCGAAGCAATGCACATCAAGCAGGGCGTTGCCCTGCGGAAAGACGCTACGCGGCAGGTGCAGCGCATCGATGTCTGACAGTTCAGCCTTCCATTTCTCCCAGACCACAAGATCTTCCGTCGTGAACTCAGCGTCCCATGGCAACGACTTGCGCCATAAATTTTGAAACAGGAGCTGTACGGTTATGATGAAGGGAGCGAGATAGCCAAGCGGGTCATAAATGAGGGAGAATGTCTTGAGCACCGTACGTTTCGTAGGAGGATGGGACGCAGACAACGTGAGTGCTCGTTTGACCGAAAAGATGAGACTATCTGTGTCCCGGTCCCACAACAAGCCCAGCACCTCGATCGTTGCGTTGCCATCGGATGCGTTGTCGTAGGAAACCTCGTCCGACAGAAACCGCTCGCGAAGTGCGGATGAATTCGAGGTCCATTTCCGTATGACCCGGGTTTCGGCACCAAATTGTGTTACGTAAAATGAGTCGGACAGACCGAAGCTCCAGGTGAACAACCCCAAAAAGGTTTAATCCACAAGTGCCCAGAATCGCAACTCGAGCCAGGAGCCGCGCGCTAATCGCAATCCCATGCACCTAGTCGCCCATCGTCCTCCTCTAAGTTATGCAACAGTACACTCTAAATCGTTTTACACCTTAAAGGGTGTAAATCAAAATGTTCATGGCGCACACCTTTTAAGGTTTATTTTAACACCCTCATGGCAATTGGGGTGTAAAGGGTGTAACGCTGAATAAAACTGCTGGGTTCGTGGCAATATGCTGGTAACTGTGTATTCACAATTACCAGCATATTGCATATAATCACATTGAGGTCCATATATGTATGCACATCAAGGTGATTCAATATGTGTGTAAACATGCACAGACGACAAACAGACAATCATGTATGGCATGGCAGCTGTGCATGGCAATGAAGCTTGGCAGCTGTATATAGCTTTTCGTGGAATTGTAGACCTTCTCATGAGATGGCACCTCACCCATATGCATGTTCATTACTTAGAACGTTGCATTTATTCGTTTCTTCAAGGCTTTGCAGTATGGTACCCACAAATATCTAACCCCTGTAAAATGCATTACATTGTTCATTATCAGCGACTCATCAGGATGTTTGGTCCTCTCCTAGCTCTATGGTGTACGCGTTTCGAAGGAAAACACTAGCATTTTAAAGATGTTGCTAGAAACACTCGAAATTTTTAGAAGATAACCCTTTCATTAGCAAGAAGACATCAATTTGATCAAATGTATGTGTTGTCGCAGCCCTTCATCAGAAATGCCACATCTACTGATGGTTCCAAGGAGATACTACTTCAACATGCCCCAGAAGCAATTCAGAGTTACATTGGCGTGATATTCACGCAGAATCTATAGTCTATATGAAAAGTGCAGTTGGTAATGATAACACATTTGCTGTTGCCTGTGTTGTTGCAAAAGAACTTTCCGAGGAGGACTTACCCGTGTTCGTTGAAATTACAGGCATATACAGGGTGTTTCAAAAAACGTGTCATTCGGACTTCATAAAAAAACGGGGCGACGGAAAAATACGAGGTAAACGGCATTTGTATGGCAACTGAATTTGCCATCTTTCAAAAATTTCAAAAATATTTTCATTTGATTTTAATTAAAAGAAATTGAATTTCTTTAATTGAACTCCAAAATTTCTTAAGTCAACCTAACGTTCTTTTTACAGAATTAGAGAGCCCGTAGCGAACTTAGTCAGATCCACCAAGAAATTCGCTCGATATTGCAAATGGCACTGCCCCAAAAAGTCCCGAGATTGAGGCTTCAGAGTTTCGGGTATTCAACGGCGCACAAAATCAGTCGCAAAGACGCGCGGAGAGCCTGACATGCTCCTGCCCTCACGAAGCTAGTACAATTTATCGCCGAACCGTCGTGCAGCACAAGACGTGCCGATAACAAGGCGGTTGACATTGCACCATACGTTGATAAGCGGCAAACAAAAATGATTCCGCCTCTTTTTTCCCGCCCTCTTTTTTTCGACCTTCTATCTTTCATGGGGGCAGAAGCATGTGCT
Organism: Ornithodoros turicata; assembly: GCF_037126465.1. Lineage (NCBI taxonomy): Eukaryota > Metazoa > Arthropoda > Arachnida > Ixodida > Argasidae > Ornithodoros > Ornithodoros turicata. The sequence goes on from NC_088202.1 coordinate 104,659,260, forward strand.
GCTCTCTGCGCATCTTTGCGACTGATTTGGTGCGCCGTTGAATACCCGAAACTTTGAAGCCTCAATTTCGGGATTTTTTGGGGGCAGTGCATTTGCAGTGGGCATTTGCAATATCGAGCGGATTTCTTGGTGGATCTGACTAAGTTCGCTACGGGCTCTCTAATTCTGTAAAAAAAAACAAAAAAACACTAGGTTGACTTGGGAAATTTTGGAGTTCAATTCAAGAAATTCAATTTATTTTAATTTAAATCAAATGAAAATATTTTTGCAAGATGGCAAATTCAGTTGCCACACAAATGCCGTTTACGCCGTATTTTTCCGTCGCCCCCTTTCTTTAAAGTCCGAGTGACAAGTTTTTTTTAACACTCTGTATGTTATTAACACTGATACCATTTTTCTCATACAAACATTAAAGGGACAGTCGCATCGACCACAGATCGATTCCGAAACCACAGAGAAATGAGATTCCCCGTCCTTCACTGACCATGACTCCAAAAGTCCCATCCCGATCGACGGAATACTTTTTGCATAATTCGTGTGTAAACGGCGCTACAGCAGACGACGGATGCGGGCGCCAAGCGGAACTCCCTGCTGAGAATCTTTAGCAACGTCACGAGGAATCTGACCAATAAGAGTGCGGCGAGCCAGAGGAGTCCCCGCGGCTTGCTGCTTGCACGAGCAAGGTCAGGGATGGTCAGGGAGACGAAGGCGAAGGCACATACGGAGATGGCGGACTCGGAACGCGTAAGTGGCGAATCGTGCTGTTCAAATGCCTTTAATAATAGCTCCCGTGACGAATATACATGTTTGATGACGGCCCATATTCGACGGATCCGCTCCCTCTGCAAGTCGCTGGTGATGTACGTGCCGCAGCTGCGTTAGCGCAACAGAACGAGCCTCAGGACCACTGCTTTAGGTACGTTCATGATTAGAGTGCTCAATACTTGATCCCGTGACATTCACTACGACGCAGGAAACAATCCAAGTGTTTGTGCGGCGTCTGTGCTCCCTAGGAACCCGATGAGTAGCTATATGCTGCAGTGCTGGTGAAGTGGCAGAGTTGTGCAATGACGGCGAAGTACAGTGTAAGCACGCATCACACTTTGTTCCCAGCTCTTTGTCTTCGGCCAGAACTTCTGGTGCTGTATCCACCGCAGTATTGCAGCGACAATCACAGTCTTCGCCAACTGTACCCACAATAGATGGGCACGTTGAGCCATCCTTATTTTCGTAGTTGTCGTCGTCGTTTGCATACACGACGATTGCCCAATGAAAGTTACGAAGGCTCTAACCAGCTGTGCAACTCAAGGGCCTGGTTAGAATTAGAATGATTGTCAGGAGATTAACTGTGCTACGTGTTTAGGAAAGTGTCCTTTCTTTTTATAGCTACGTCAGGTTCACTGCTTATTGTGTGTTTACAAGCTGAGTTTGGAGACCGAGAAACAGACGACAGATACCTGGGTGTGTCGTCCGCATGATTCGCCAACGTTTTTCCATCCCGGTCGTATCAGGGCAATCATCTTTAGTGTGCCTCATTTCCTCAAACAAATTTTGATACCTGTCATTGATCCCATTTTTTTTTGCACCACTGTTTTGAAAACATTTTTCAATGCTGTAACTTCAGAGATCCTTGGCAGAGCATTACCTCTTGTCTATGTATTATAATAATTATTATAATGACAGGCGACAAGTTATGTAAATGTGAATAAATCTTTGTGTTGACTGAGTGTTGACCATTCAAGAGCCATTGCACAAGTCCACATTCAACTCTCCATGCACAGATATTCATTATTTGCTATGCACAGACAGTTATCAGCGTGCACCACACTGGCAATGTCACTCGGGACCTGAAGCGAGGACTCACAAAAAAACAAAACAAACAAAAAAAACTGCTTCGTAAGTACTTCAATTGCAATGAAAATCTGGAATTGTGTGTTCTTTACATTTCTGGACGGTTTCATGAACTTCGGGTAATTAACATGGGGCATACGAGTTCCACATTCACTTACCTTTTCCAAACGCACAATCTTCACCGAGAACCTCAATCTTGGGGTGGTGTTGCAAAAAAAATTGGGGCTGCGGTTACATTATAACAGTGGTACACAGGAAAAAGAACTCGGGGTGTTGTGGGGGACCTGGATCGATCTTTGGGCACAACCAAGTGTAAAATTTTGGAAGGGTTAGTACATCCTGAAATGACCCCATTGCCTCAGACCCCACTACTGGAATAATGGACCTCTCTTTTACGGGTAGAGTTTGTGTCAATCCAAGTTGCACTTGCATGATGTTCTCATCCAGGTACACATTATCGGTGAAATGCGAGGAGCATACACGGACAGCATGAACACTCCTTGCTTCATCTGGATACCCGCTAATGATGTAGCCGCTTCCAACTTTTGCTTCGTCTGGGGTCTGCCTGTAGCTGTACCCTAGGCGTGCGAAATCAAACATTGAGGTTTTCGAAGGAAGCTTTCCTGGAGTCAGGAACGCTGCGTCGGTTTCCAAACGACATCTCACGCGAAGGATGCAAGCGTAGAGATTCTCCCGATTCACAAAGAGTATCCGCTTCACTAGAAAGTGTCACATGTGAATACGGGCGACGTGCAGGAAAAAAACAAAGCTGCCCCAGACTTGGCGGCAGACGACAGCGGCCTTCACCGCGGATTAGCCAGATTCCACCTTGCGTCACGCGATGTTGTTGGCACTGGCGCTTTCGAGGATGAAAACGAAACCGGATCTTTTAAATTCGATTCCTCATCACCCGGGCGGTTTTGGAAAAAGAAAATTTGGCAAATAGCTCGTGGTAGTGTACCGAACACATTGGTATTGGATTCGTAACCATGGTTCCGGATGCGACAGTCCATTTAACTGCAGTTGAGTATGATGAGCACTATCATGTATTTGTTCTGTCTTGCAATGAGGAGCAACGTGTTTTAAGAAATTTAAGCTTATCTCAACAGATCTTCTAAATCTGCATATATCAGATGGTAGACCACGCCAATGCACAACAACAACAACTTTATTTTCGGCCTTGGAGAGTGGGGAGTTTCATCGCAACAGGCGATACTCTACCCCAGTGCTTGGTGGAATGGGGGGAATAAAATAACGAGCCCCTTTACAATAACGATCGAAGTCCGATGGTGTCCAGAAATGTCAGAAGAGCTTTGAGCGCAGAGCGTTGCTGGGCTGGATTGGGCCAGGGACCAAGCAATTTCGGTAGGGAGAAAGGGCGAGAGTCCAGCTGACGAAGAGACTCGGAGAGTGTGATTCGGGAAGGTTCGTAGTGAGGGCAATGAAGAAGAATGTGCTCCAGATCCTCAAGAGCACCACAGTGGCAACAGGTGGGAGAATCAATTTGTCTCAAGCGGTAACGCCACTGAGCTGTAAAGGCCACATCGAGGCGCATGCGGTGGAATGCACTTTTGTAATGTAACTTCCCGTTCCCTGTTGTTGTATATATTCATGTGAACGAAAATAAACATACTCTCTTTATACACCCAGGCGACACACTTATCACCATATTTCACCTGAAGGTGTAGTACACCATTGTTACACCCTCAGGAACTTCCAAAACTAGGGTGTGAGAGGGGTGTGATCTTTGTTAATACACCTATTTTACACCTTTAAAGGTGTGAAACGATTTAGAGTGTATGAGCTCTATATAGTCAGTTAGGGACACTACATTAATAAACTTATGAGTGGTTTGGATATGTGTCTTCTCTAGTGTCCCCTATACATCCATTCGCTGACTAATGGATCCCCTGTGGACATTCAGGAGACATCAAATTGTGTGTAAAATTTGGTCTCCTGGATGGCCCATGGACATCCTCGGGTTTTTCACGTATATCCCAGGGATATCTGAATCGCCATTTTGGGATATTGCATGGGTATCTATAGGACGTCTGTGGTTTACTGGGTATAGAGTTAATATACTGCAGCGGTGCCACTGCTCGCTTATGACAATGGCGATTAGGCTGACTAAGCAGTGGGAGCTCATAAATTATAAAACTAGACCCCTGGACGGCCCCACAGGTCGAAGTCCCAACGTCCCCCCCCCCCCAACTTTATTCTCTTTTTATTTTCATACTCAGCTGAAGCAAACGTTAACGCTGTAATTTACCCTGGACAGGATATGAAAAACACGTAGACGACCATGAGACGATCGACCCTGGCAAAGCCCAATACTTTCCAGATACTAGAAGGATTTCCGAATGAAATTGAAATCCAGAAGGCGGAAGGCAGAGAAATATATCACAACAGAACCATTTTAGAATGCGCATATTGATCTCCCTGGAAGCTCAATATGCGCATTTATATATTTTGCAATAACACGACCAGAACATTTGTACGTCGAACGCACAGAATGTTGCAATCCATGAAGTCACCTACATTCCACGCCAAGAAGCGCGGAACAGCTTGTCTCCAAGAAGATTCCTGGGGTAACACAAGTGTACAAGATTGAAAGAGTGTCTGTATATGAAGGTAGATGTACTGTTCTCTTCTGTCTAGTGGATGCATGTGGACAATTCATTCGTGGACACGCCTCACGACATCATCATGATCACGTATCCATTGTTGTTGTCAGGTGGATATTTTCAGTTATCAATGGGTCAACATGTGCATTTGTCGTTTAAGGGTCCAGTACACACCATGTTGGATTGTATTGCATTAAAAATAACGTTATTACCGTAACATTATATATTATAACATTAACCGTATAACATTAACCGTATTAAAAATAACATAGTTGTGGCTCCACAACTGTGAAGCCAGATACTCCAGCTCGCTTGCACCAGTAAAGGGTGGCTTATAGCACATACAATCTGGGGTTGGTGGGGATGATAATGTGCTGAAAGAATGAACAAGTCAAAAATGATTATGAAATGTTGTCCGCCTATCATACAAGATGTTGTCCATGCCGGTCGAGCTCTACAAGGCAGTACAACGTTATTCGCTATATCCTAAACAATATGAAGAACATCCGAAAACTGCACAATTTTCAGCGGTTCAGAGAGTGGTCTTGGTGCATTTTGTGCAAGGCCCATGTACCCTTGCAATTATCGTACATCCACAAGGCGTGTAATGCCTCTGCGTATTACAAGAGGGTACAGCGTACGCCTGCAGCGGGTCGCTGGACATGTTAGCATTGATAGGATTGATGCAGTTGGCTGGGAAGCTTTCCATGCTGACCAGCGTACACCCATGGATATTTTTCACGTGTAGCGCCCTGACGCATCGTTATGCTCATCGAACGCTTCAATAAAACAGAGCAGCACGGGCGGTTAGCTCAGTTGCCGTGCACCTGACCACATGATTGCTTTGTCTGGCAGAACACCGGGAGCGCGAGCGTCTCCTGAAATCGACGACGTGGGAGATAACCAGACCATCGGCGCCGTGCAGCCAGGGATTCGGATTCCTGCGTTTTGGCTCAAGAACCCTCGAACCTGGTTCTCGCAGGTCGAGGCACGCTTCGCACTTCGTCGGATTAAGTCACCTCTGACGAAGTACTTAAACATCGTCACCGCCATATCAATGGAGGTTGCCAACCAGGTGGACTACCTCCTGGCATCCCCGCCGCCGGATAACCCGTATGCGAGCGCCTCAAAAGGACTATCGTGTCTCGCACCGAGTGCACCAAGCAGTCGCGGATACGCCAGCTCCTCTCCGAGGAAGAACTGGGCGAGCGATGACCTTCGCAACTGCTCCACCTCATGGAGAAGCTCCTTGGTGACTCTGCGGACAGCCCGCATCCAATCTTGCGCGAACTCTTCCTACAGCAATTGCTTGAGCAATTTCGTTCAGTCTTGGTTGGCACAGATGACGCATCCCTTGATCGCCTTGCCCAGTTGGCTGACAGAATTATTGAATACTCTTTACCCACCGTCGTCCCTCTGTCACGACTGGATTTCGTGGCCGCCGTTGGCCCTTCAGATACTGCCGCCGCGAAACAACAGTAAATAAAGTAAATACAGGAACTTGCCGAGGTCGTATCTGCCCTCCGTTTCGATTTGTCTCGACGGCCGAGGTTTCGAAGCCCCGCTCTCAGCCGTCGTCGTACTAGCAGTGCTGCGCGCGTCCCGCGGCGACAAGTCTGATAATATCTGCCGTTACCAAGGCGGTACCACGACAACACCAAGCAAGTGCGAGCAGCCTTGCTCGTGGTCGGGAAGCATAGCGGCCGGTCGATGGCAGCGGCCTACGACCCTGGCCCAGCAACCAACCATCTGTTCTTCGTAACTGACCGGATCACGGGCATTCGGTTCTCATTGGACATGTGTATATCGATACTACTCATTCGCGTTTGTACCCGTCGCCTCTCTACCCGTTCTCAAAACCTCCCCTTGCCTTGTGCCTGGCGCAAAACAACCCGTACCGGTTTTTCTCAAAACAACCTATTCGCGTTTGTACCCGTCGCCACTCTGCCCACTCTCAAAACTCCTCTCGCCTTGCACTCGGCGCAAAACTATCCACAACAACCCTTTTGCGATTTTTTTAAATTTTATTTTACTATATTTTTTATTTTTCACCGCGATGGTGTCGACACCATGTTAGCGTGTTTGTTTAGAAAACAGATTCAATTTCAATTGAATACAAATTATTAGATATGGGACGAACCCAGAATTTCTCGAATCCGAATCCGAATTCCAATCCAAGGAAGGTTCTGCGAATCCACGAATCTTACGAATCTCGTATCTTTCGAATCCTTTCTTCGCAAAGAGTTTAAACAGCCAGGGAAAAACACTTCTACTGAAAAGTGTTTTGAAGCAGAATTTGATATCTTTGTTTAATAAACAACAAATTTCGGGAGAAGACATACCCATCATATACAATGTGAATATAATAATATATAATGTGAACAATATATAATGTGAATTGTGTTCCTTTATAGATTCCTGTGAAGCTGACATTGTTTTGCTCACTGAAACTTGGCTTTCAGCAAAAGTGTCCAACCATGAGTTGTTTCAATGTTGTAAAAATTTTATAGTGTATCGTGCAGACCGAGGTCACAGGGCAGGTGGAGGCGTCCTAATCGCGATATCTGATAAAATCTCATCCTCTGTTGTGAACATCCCTACCAATCTTGAAATATTATGGGTATGTGTAACTTCCAATTTCAAGCGTCTCATCCTTGGCATCTGTTATCGGTCTCCTTCATCTTGCTCATCATTTGTGGATGATTTGCATGACGCTCTCAACATTGTTGTAAACAGATTTCCTACATATGCAGTTTTGTTAGTGGGCGATTTTAACTATCCCTATATTACCTGGCATCCTCATATAGAAATTTCCCCAATGTCTCGCGAATGTGACGCGTTTGTTAATGTTTGCAGAGATTTCAATCTTTATCAGCTGATTGATGGCCCAACAAGGATTACAACTTCTTGTGCAAATACACTAGACCTTGTTCTGACCACAGAGCCCGACATCGTTTCAGATATAACCATTGTACCTGGGCTAAGTGATCATTCAATCATTCACTTCTACCTTAATTTCCCAGCGCCACAGTCGCAGAAAAGAATTAAATATATAAGGAATTACAAGAAAGCGGATTTCACCACAATTAATAGCGAGTTATGCTCTTTTTTGGACACCTTTGTGCACGACTTTTACTCTCGTTCTGTGGAATGTAATTGGACACTTTTTAAAAACAAAGTTGCTGTACTCGTCGAGAGGTACATACCTCGCGTGAGACTATCCTGTCAGTCACGCTCCCCTTGGTACAATACAGCGCTCCGAAGGCTTTGCAGTAAAAAGAAGCGACTTTTCCGCGCCGCAAAATTTACTCAGGACGTCCTCAAGTGGGGTAGATACCATGCGGCTGCCTCAGAATATAAGAAGGCTGCGGAAGAAGTTAAATCCCGTTTTTACAGCTTGTCTCTTCCCCACATGCTTAGGACTAATCCACGTCAATTTTGGAATCTTGTCAATAAAGACAAAAATCGGGACTCTTTCATTGCTCTGCGTAACTCATCCGGTGATGACTTAACTAATTCTCAGTGTGCTGAGGCATTCAATAATGCTTTTGTAAGCTCCTTCTCTAGCTCCACTGTATTTTCTTATCCCCCCCTGCTACCTACCAATTACATTCCTATGGACCCAATTGTATTTGACTGTCGTGGTGTTGAAAGTATTATTGACTCTCTGAAGATCTCATCCAGTTGTGGTACTGACTTCATAACATCTAAATTCTTAAAGAATACGTCATGTTATTCATCACTTATTCTGTCAATGATTTTCAAGCAGTCTCTTGAACAAGGATTGTTGCCTAACGACTGGAAAGTTGGGAAGGTAGTTCCCCTTCATAAGCACGGTGATAAAAGCTCTCCACTTAACTACCGTCCCATCTCATTAACTAGCATTCCTTGCAAGGTTATGGAGCATATCATATGTACACATTTATTTCAGTTTCTTGATTCTAACTCTTTTTTTCATGACAGCCAACATGGGTTTCGTAAATCATTTTCCTGTGAAACTCAGCTCGTATGTTTTGTACACGACTTGAGTTCGAACCTTGACAGTGGATTCCAGACTGACTGTATTTTTCTTGATTTCTCTAAAGCATTCGACAAGGTTTCTCACAGATTACTACTTCATAAACTAAGTACACTCAATATTGACACATACGTCCTATCTTGGATTCATTCTTTTTTGCTTGACCGCAGCCAATATGTCACAGTTAACGACACGAATTCTAGCTTAACATCTGTACTATCCGGTGTGCCACAAGGTTCAGTCCTCGGTCCCCTTCTCTTCCTAATCTATATTAACGACATGCCGCAATCTGTACTGTCTTCATCTGTTCGCTTATTCGCAGACGACTGTGTCGTTTACAGGAAAGTTTCTCACATCTCAGATATTACCCTATTACAATCAGATCTAGATAACATAATAACATGGTGCAAGACATGGCATATGGAACTTAATATCGGTAAGTGCAAGCACATGCGAATTTCTCGGAACTTCGAACGTCATCCTCTGTATCTACTAGAGAACGTCCCACTTGAGCAAGTTCAGTGTTATAAGTACTTGGGGGTCCTTATCACTAGTGACCTCTCATGGCATGCTCACATTAATTATATAACAAATAATGCCCATCGTACTCTTGGTTACGTCAGACGTAATTTTAGTCAAGCACCACTGGACCTCAAGCTAACGCTCTATAAATCTGTCGTTAGGCCCAAACTTGAATACGCAGCCTCGGTCTGGGATCCAGGTCTGAGCGTACTTGTAGATTCTATTGAAAACATACAGAGGAGAGCAGTTCGCTTTATCTGCGGTAACTATCATCAACGGTCCAGTGTATCTTCTATGAAATCCACACTCCATCTTCCCGACCTCGCCATACGTCGTAAAATTGCCCGCATATGCCTCTTTCACAAAATATATTATCACAACGGTCGGCTACGTAACCACTTTTTACTTTCTCCCACATATATTTCCCATCGCACTAGCCATCAACAAAAAGTAGGAATTCCTAGATGTTCTACTAAAGGCTTCTCAGACTCATTTTTTCCACGCACATCGATCGACTGGAACTGCCTTCCCGGCTCCCTGACTGCTACCTCTTCGTCTCAGTTGTTTAAAAATGCGGTATGTGTGCACTATTCGAATGATTGACTGCTGTGTGAAATGCCAACCTTTAGTGTCTTTCATTTATGTGCTATGCTCAATAACCATTCTGTACACCACTCCCCTCTGAAATGCGTATGCCCTGAGGGTAAAATAAATAAATAAATAAATAAATATACTTCATCCTAAGTGTAACTTATTTAACATGTTGTTCATCGACTACAGGAAATATGACATGACCAAAAACAGCTGTCATCTTGTAAAGCAGTATGTGAAAAGCATTCCCACAAAAATATTTCTGTCCAAAGTTGTTTCACCACGGTGCAATTAATTTGGAAAATCAATGCCGCGGTCACAGGCCGGAGCGCTCCAACTGCAGACCACACCCACTCTACTGTGACGTTGGTGGTAGAGAGCCCCTCATTCGTTCGTAGGAAAAACCGTCTGCTACGAACATTGCGAACTGTTTCTTGCTGACTTTTATTCTTTAATATCACGTTTTCTAAAAAAAAAAAGAGCCATATATGCAGCCTGAGAAAATAAGATTACGATCACAAGAGTAATATATCCGTGGCTTCTGTGCAATCTCAGAATTCACAGTAGCAGAAAGCAAGCGATGGCGGCGGTAGTGTGGCGCGATTGTTAGCCACTGAACCAACTGCGCGGTGAAAACGGTCGGACAGGCTGCACACTTGCGTCACATAGTGACGCGCGTGGTGGCGCTCATCACGTGCCTATCGTGAAGGCGAAGGAGGGTGTCTCGCGCACGGGAAGTTCGGATAGGTATTGCAGGCGTCCCAATTTCGCTACGGTTGCACTAATTGTGGGAAAACTGTTTTCGGCCGCCTAACATTCCATACTGACCAAAAACAGAAACAAAGTTGTGGGCCTCTAGACTGCTCCTTTAAGCTATCCGAAGAGAAGTACAGCACCTTCAGTCGAGAGCTCTTGGCAATACCTCGCCACCTGCACGCACGTTTCCATGATCAATGTTGCCTGTCGCAAGCACGTCGCCTCCTTAGAGTGTGTGATGCCCGCTTTCTTGGACGTCAACGCTCCCTCACCTTCATCCCGCTTTCCCCACCCTACTGCCCCTGCCGTCGACGAGCCGCTCCGCACTAAACACTTCTCCTGGGTCAGCTCGCTCGTCTGTCGTCCGCCCCGCTCCCGACAGTCTGCAGGGAGGGGGTGGGGGGACCACTAGCGGCCTGATGCATCGCTATGCTAATCGAACCTGTCAATAAAACCGAGCAGCACAGGCGATTAGCTGTGCCGGCTGTGCTGTCTGGTGTTTTTCCTGGATTTTCCTCAGACGCTTTCAGACATATGTCGGCACAGTTCCCTAAGTAGTCTGTCCAGGACGCATATTTCCCCAGGGCGTCAGTCGTGACGTTGCCCACCTCTATGAGGCCGACAACGGCGAGCCCTTTCACCAGCACCACGTCCCACACGCAGATGCAGATGCATAGCGCGTACTTTGCAGCTTGCGGCACAGCCGAAGTACAAACGTCGCCACCCTTAATCGAGCGCGTGTGGCACCGCGCGTGTGGCGTGTGGCAACGCCTGTGGCACCTTGAGGTGTCACAGGCGTTGCCCTGTTGCCGCGTTGCCCTGTGTCGAAAGGGATTAGGCGAACCTGAACCTGAACCTGAACCTGCAAGCACGCACGGGTCACCTGCTCAGTTAGCCACCTGCAGACACTTCAGCGACAAGAAAATCAGTATACGAGCAAAAATATCAGTGTTTCTTTGGCGTATTTGCATCCACACAAACACGTTACGAAACCTTTCCTCAGCATCATGAAACGAAAAAAATAAATATAATAAAATAAATAAAAACCTGTGATAACACATACCATAGTGAACAGGAAGCTCAGGGCAAACATGGGTGAGCCTACAGTGTTTGCATATGCCTCAAAGCTATTTCAGAATATTGCGACCCTCAAGCTCTCCCTTCCGCAAACCGGTATTTAGATAAAGCGTGGTAGATAACGCACACGCGCGGTTATTGCGCCCGTTTTGCGGGGGCGCAAAATGATACTATACAGGAGGTGATCTATTCGTACCATGCCGATTACCCTGAGCTCAACCGATCGCTCAACCGCGCTCAACGATCGCTCAACTGATCGAGATGAGGCACTCGTGTACCATGGTCGAGCCTCCACCCCAGCATCGGCGCAAGGCGGCGCTGGCATGCAAGCGGACCACGCGTTGCCGCGCTACGGTTAAGGGTGGCGACGCCTGTACACCCCAATGGACGAGCGACGTGACGCGGGCATCGTTGCTTCACAGGATTCCGTCACTGATGCCCTTAACTATTACAGGCATTACTTCACCGGCTACGGCTGAATTTCCCACTCGGAAATGTGTTTCTACATAAGATTGATGCCGCAACCTCATCGCAACAGAGCGCGATAGCTTCCGCACGAGCCGGCGGGCGCTACGAAAAGCCAGGAGCCCTTTTGACGTGAAAGTGTCGAGAAATTCATCTTAACGTTTATCGACAGACCGCGCAACGTCCACCCATACCATTTCCTAATGTAATGGAGAGAGATACCTTTAAGATTCATCCACACATATGCTGTTCGTCGCTCTGGAGTAGCCAGTCCTGCGCTGAGTGCAGCCTGCATATCCATTCGTTTTCTACAACCATCAGCATCATTAGTTGTCTGTCTTTCACCGAAACGCGTGAAAATATACTTAATGTACAAGATGATTAATCTACAGGACCGAGAAAAAATGAGAACAGGGAGCGTTAGCGCGCTCGTCAACTCTTACGATGACGAATTATTGTTGTTGTTTATTTGAAGTTAGGTTTCATTTGCAGCCACAAGGGTTTCATGTAGAAAAGCTGGTGACACCTCGCGATAAAGGAATCTACTGATAGTGTGAGCTCCCAGTCTGTCTTATTGTTATCTGCCCTCGTTATACAAATAGTATTTCACCCATGTTTCATCGGCTTTATTAAAATATGCCGACGAGGCAGAAAGCAGATTTAAGAGCAAAAGGATATTAACAAGCTTCACTGTTTTCTTTTTCTAAGCATCATATTCGTATTCTCTTCGCCTCTTCTAGCTGCAGTAATCAAGCCATTGACCGCATCTTTATATGCGTGCGTGAGAAGGATTTTCCACCTCAAGGGAACATCAGGCTCGGAATATCACCAGTAATTAATCATCTTTCACGCTCTGCGCGATATGCGTGTAGAGTACAGGATTTGCCTTACAAACCGTAGTAGCACCGTGCGGCAATATTTCTGGCTCAAGAGAGACCTGATTCAGCGAATGGTAGGCCATTACGGCCTTCGGAGTGCTAAGTTGAACATACGGTGCTCCAGCCACACGGAGGAGCTTACGGTGAATTGTAGTGGTCAGGACTTAGGGAGCTCGGAAACAACCCGGTATCTGTAAGCGTCTTAGTTTCGAGAGAGGGTGTATGAAGATTTATTAACGAAAAAAGTTAAAAAGTTTCGGGTAATGTTTGCTCTATGAGATAATGCTTCGCTTCGGAGAATTTGCAGCACGATATAGTGCGAACACAATGCACATGAAAGCAGGTCTAATAACAATGGTGCCGTGATGTTACACGCAAGTTTTGCTTGCCCAGTGTGCCAGTGTCTATACGCTAACACAGTGACCTATGATCCCATATGGGAGCCGGGACGCGAGAGCACAAAGCGTAATCCAGGACATCACGGATACTATGTATCATAGGGAATCCAAACGCGAGGGCGTGTTGTGACGCGAACTGCATCGTACGTTTCGTGTAACTTTAGCATTACTTCCAGTTTACGATGCTTTCTTGCGTTTCTTTGCGAACGACAAACGGTCCTTCTCGGACTTCCCATGTTGGTGGCCTTTGTCAACTCGTTGCAGTAAATCCATTTAGGCTTGTCATCAACCCAACTGGTTTCGTGTGAATGCTTCAGATAATTAAAATCGATGGCTTTCGAGATGCACATCAAAAATAAAAAAATAGTGTGTATGATTCACTCAAGGTGTTTGCCGCCGGCAAAGGGACGACAATCGACTTTGAGGTTGATTGTGAACTTGATACTGGAATCATCAATCCGTAAATCACATCACCAATAGTATGCAATAGTATTGCTCTGGTACGAGCACAGGTCCTCCTGGCCGCTGTAAGAAAAAAAAAAAGGCTTCAGTTAGTCACATAGCGTCCACGGGCTCCGCGCAGGAAGCTCGTTTATGGCCCGCTAAAAGGATGTGGAGGCGGAAGGTGGACGGTTGCAGTGCTGTACGACCTTCAAACTCATTGAGGGACAACCTGCGGGCTCGCGGATGCTTCACTTTCACATCGGGTAACTACGTTGCCAGATGGTTGCGGCCAAAAAAGTTTTTCTTCACGCCAAACCCCACAGCGCGTTATCCTGTCTAGCATTACATCATAGCTCATTGCAGTTGTGCTCCTACATTTGACCCACATCTGCAAACCATTATGCGCAATTCAAAATGAGCCCCGCATTTTCTTAGCAGTTCAGCGATTTTGCTATCGCGTTACTCCTCGTAGCATCAGCAGGGAGAGCGCTAAGTTCTTTTAAAATATTTTCAGAACTATATTCATTACGAAAGAGAACAGACAGGCAAACGAAAGGCAACGATGGGCAACTTGTTTACGAAAGCGACTACATGTGACGTCGTTGTACTGGTTTTTCTTGGTTTTGACAAAATGAGAATTTGATTACAAGTGTCCTGGTGATGGCCATCCCATGCTACCTGAGCAGGTGCTCGCGCTTGTGGAACAGGGCACATGAGTCGTTCTACCGCGCAACGATTTTCCCAGTACCCCACACGCACCCCCATAATACCCCCCAAGGGTCCTAAAGGTGTTGTAACAGTTGGTTTCCATCTTTCCCAGATAAATACGAAAAACTATTCTATCACCCGACACCATCCCGTGTTCAAGTTTTGAGGTCCATGACGTGAGCAGGTACCGAGAAAAACGGCCTTGAAGTAGCGACATCGGTGACGTCACACAAGAACAGCGAGGGAAGACGCGCGTCTCCCAAGCCATATGGGGGAGAGGGGTCCGTGAGGTCACACCGTGGGTCGTCGTTTTGTGGCTGCGCCTATTTTCCGAACCAATCTAGCGAGAGGAATGATTTTTTCCACGGTGTTCTCTTAATGAGTACGATGCATATCTATTAGGCTTCAACACATCAGAGAAAGTGTCGCAACGTCTTTAAACCTCCCCCAACACATACACAAATAGCCAAAAAGCCAGCAGATACCGAGGTCGCACACTCCCTGCGGGATTCCAACACCTCTCTGATATGAAAGTCCTTCGCAAATATCTGCCACCGTGTGCATCGTTTTCTATCACCTTCAGATTAAATGCGGCAGCAAGCAGCTACCACATGCGTGTACGCTAAGCAAATCGCTTAATACGCGCCACCTGATTACCGCGGGCAGAATACCCGTCCGTTAGAATTTTCTAGGTACGTAGTTACCCACACGATATGAAACGGTACTTCGCTAGCGACAAGGTTGTCTGAAATCCTAGCTTCGGCTCCTGAACGTCGTTGAGCATGCGCAGAGCTTCTAACCACCTCGCATGCTGCAGCCCCCGCCTTCCGATTATATCAAAGACCGCTCAGATTCCAGAAAAGTTAATGCCGCCAGCAGTTCAACGGAAGTTTAGCGAAAGTTAAACAAACGGGGGGGAGGTTGAAATGTATTTCGCCAGAATATTTTTGCCAGCTGAGATCGTGCGTTTGTTCTGCCATCGTTAAGCAAAATATCGTATCTCGTTGTTCTCATATCTTCCAAAGACACCCAAAGAAACCAACATCACATGTGCATACGATAGCGTTACGTTTACGATCGATTTCCCGTGTGGATATTGCGGCGCTCCTTGAAACATCCACAATTTTGACTCAAATTGCAGTTCCTTTCGTCGCGCTAACATGCGAAACAATGCATCTGCTCTTGGAAATAGTCTTCCTCCTTTCGCCTCTATTTCTTGTTTCTGCATGCAGAAGAACATTAAGCCTTCACGCATGAAACCCCACGCTTCAAAATTTCGTATCTGTCTTACATCCTGTCGCAATAATCCCCCCATATTGGGTCCCTCGCTTGAGACGCGATTTCGAGCGTGCCTTTGTGGTCTCATGTAGCAGTAGGCTCTGCCATGCACACGAAGAAGAAGCACTCGTTTGACGTCAAAATCAATAGCCCGCATCGACGATGAAGTAAACCCAATGACGCAGAAGTTGGCAATGTGCTCAAATGGCATCTTGTCTTGCTATATCGGACAGGTACTATTTTTCGCTTCAGTTTCCCATGAGCCCTTGCGTGCCACAGGTGGCGCTTTATTTTTGAAGCGTGATGTGGGCAAGCTTGCGCTTGTCCCATCCTACAGTTGGCAATACGAGGCCTATGTGGAAAGCGTAATTTATGGGTATCGCAAGTGGGCTGCAGGTTATACTTTATACAGGGTGTCTAGGAACTAGGAACTCAGCTAACTAAGAACTTTTTTTAGGGTAAGGCCCGAGACGCCTTTTCTCAATTACAATAAAATGCGATATATTATTGGTTAAGTGGGCCAGCTTATGGCGAGTGGCTGGGGCGTTATCTCACCTTAGTAACGACGTTTTTAATTTTGAAAGACACAAATTGGGTGTCTTACAGTGCTCCGATGCCGTTCCAGCTTTCAGAAAAGGGATAGAACCAATATTGCGCGAGAAAATAGCACCAGAAAAAGGGCACATAGGTGACCACTTTTGCAGCTCCCCCAGAAGACGCGCTCTCCCTTGCCCTTAAACGTGTGGGAGAACCACCAGCAACGCTTGTTTCCCTCACATTCTCCATCATAACAAAAGCTGCACCTTTATATTTTGATATATATTTTGATATTTTGCGATTCACCCAGAATTTTCCTGTATTTAATGAGCTTTGAGCGATTTTAGCAGAATTACGCTTCTTCACACTTTCGCAAACTCAGCCTAGATATTGTTCTCTCTCTCTCCCATTCGCTCTCTGTTTTCCGCGTAAACGAAGAGGCTGCCAAGGTGCTCGCTATCGAGGTATGTTTCCTTGCTTGAATACGTACAATTATTAAGGCTCCTGCAGTGTGTCTGTCGGCTTCTTAGCAGACCTGTGCATAACAACTCGATTACTCAATAATTGATTACTTTTCCAGCAGAGATTAACTTATCTTTCAGATGTTCTGCACCAAGTCAAGCCCCTCGTGCTGTCAGCCTTTGTTGGTCAGTTCTACTACAGCAAGCGGATGTCATTGAAATAACGTTCTGGAATTTCAGAGTCTCTCTCCCTAATCCCTTCCTACACCAGTGTGGTGGTACAGACCGCTTGGGTATCCCTGTAGGTATCCCGTTTGGACATAGAGATACTGTCATCAAGCAGTAGGCTCTATTTGCGAACAGGATGAGGCATATACTAAAATGCGAAGTGTTGGGGGCATGCTCATTAAGTGTAGCAGTGCGTACAACGTTTGCAACGGTGACCAGGATGCGTTCTTGTAGTTAGCCCTTGCATCTGCAAGAGTCAAGTGCACTCAACAACATTTTTGACATCCCTCCCTGTCATGTACTGTGTTTTTAATTCAAGCTTTCGTCTCTAATGTAATTACCTACTGTTTGGAGCTGTAAAACCGGTAGGTTTCCTCTGTGGGTAAGAGTGTTACGCAGTGTTATGTTGCTGGAAAGTCAATAAACAACGTTCAGGGAAACGTAGGGCCGCAATATTGCTCCAACGTTGCTCTGCAATGTTGCATGAACATTGGTGAATGTCAAGTAACGTTGGTCCACTTCTGACAATGCTGCAGGAACGTTCGGCCGCAACGTTGCTCAAATGTTGACCTTCCATGTTGCTTGAACATTGCTGAATGTCAAGTAACGTTGGTCCACTTTTGATAATGTTGCATGAACGTTGCGAAATGTTGATAAACGTTGCACCACATTGGACAACATTCGCAACATTGCTGCAACGTCGAGGCCACAATATGTGCTACTAGGGGTGTTGGTTGAATGAGTTGTAACGATTGCTCTACTGTGCTTCCTTTAAATGTCACGCGTGTAATGTCACAAATCTGTGTCATAAAATACACAAATACGCACAAATCACAAATGAGCAATGTCATAAATCTACAGAGGTCTTCTGTACAAGAACATGGTCACATTTTGTCAGTGCATGGATCTTGCAGCTTGCACGACCAACAAAGTCTCAACGGGGCTAAATCGTCAGAGTACGCATCCTAACTATGTGCGCACGTGCGATAGGGACGGGGGAATGGAAAGTCCGAACGCCTGAAAATTTTCAGACTCTCCCAACGCGATGCGAGACCGACAGAGTCCCAACAGGGCGAAATCGGGCAGAGTACGCACCCATACTCATGTCCGCACGGGCTGTAGGGACACGGGAAGCGCAAAGTCCGAACGCTGCAACATTTTCAAAGTCCCCCCCACGTGACGCAGGACCGACAGAGTCCCAACGGGGCGAAAACGTCAGACTACGCACCCGAACTATGTCCGAACGGGCTGTAGGGACGCGGGAAAGGCAAAGCCCGAACAGCTAAGTCCCCGCACGCGACGCAGGAACGACAGAGTCCCACCCTAACTATGTCCCCACGTCCGGTAGGGAACGCCTGCAAATTATCAATCGCCCCCACGCGACGCAGAGCCGACAGAGTCCCAATGGGGCGAAATCGTACGCACCCTAACTATGTCCCCGCGTGTGGTAGGGACGAGGGAACGGAAAGTCCGAACTGCTGAAAATTTTCAGAGTCCACCACACGTGACGCAGGAACGACAGAGACCAAACGGGGCGGAATCGTCAGAGTACGCACTCTAATTATGTCCGCACGGGCTGTAGCGACGCGGGAAGGGCAAAGCCCGAACAGCTGAAAATGTTCAGAGTCGCCCCCACGCGGCGCAGGAACAACAGAGTCCAAGCGGGGCGAAATCGTCAGAGTACGCACCCTAATTCTGTCCACACGTGCGGTAGGAACGAGGGAACGGCAAAGTCCGAACGCCTGAAAATCTTCAGTCTCCCCACGCGACGCAGGACCCACAGAGTCCCAACGGGGCGAAATCGTCACGGTACGCACCCTAACTATGTCCGTACGGGCTGAAGGGACGAGAGAACGGCAAAGTCCGAACGCCTGAAAATTTTCAGTCCCCGCACGCGACGCCGGAACGACAGAGTCCCAACGGGACGAAATCGTGAGAGTCCGCACCCTGACTATGTCCCCATGTGCGGTAGGGATGAGGGAACGGCAGAGTCCGAACGCCTGAAAATTATCAGTCGTCAGTAGTAATAGATGGGTGAGAAATGCCGGCACCTCCGCCAGGGCAGCGCCACCGTCGCGTCTGCGCAGACTTTTTTTTCGCGATTTTTTCCCGCGTGCAGCGGCCGGCGCGTGGCCGGAGGGCTGTGTGTGCCCTTACCCTCGCACACTTTTCAGCCTGGGCCGACTTCACTCGCAAATTTTTTTCACGCTACAACAGGTGTGCTGTAGGCGGTTTACATGCATGCATAGACATGCAAAGGATAGCCATACACAAAAGTACAAGTGAAAATATATTTATTAAAGCCAATGCTGTAATGTCAATCTGTGAATGAGAAAAATCTAGCCGCAAAACCTGAAGCAGAAGAAACACAATACACGTAATAAAGAATATACTATTACAGGTATGATGCAATAGCATTGAAGAGGTATCACATATCAAACACAATAATTTTTGTTAACGGTAATCATGCACACAAGTTTTCAATTAATCAGAATTAATGGAGTAGCACATTTAATCAAAGAAGATATTCTTAATCAATACAATTACAATAAATATTACATTTTATTATAAAAAGTCTAACATTCCAATACGTGAGCACCATAGTGGAGCTTTAATTACAAGTTCTGATAGATGTACGTAATTTCAAGCACAATAGCTAAGTTGCGTATTTCAACATGACACAAATTTAATGAATCAGATCCTTATGAAGTGATCGGTGGCCGGCACGTTGGTGGAGGGCTGTGCGTTCATCATTTTTCAACCTGGGCCGACTTCATTCGCTTTTTCTTTTCACGTGGTGCGTGAGTGGTTTACATATAAGTCGGGACACGCAGGTGAGGAGCTGTCCGAGTGCCTACCAGCGAGCCGGAGGGCTGTGCGTGCCCTTATCTTTCTGTATTTTCCACCCTGGGCCGACTTCATTCACAATTTTTCACTACAACAGCCGTGTGGTAGGCGGTTTACATGCAAGTAGGATGGGCTGACTTCATTCACGATTTTTCAACCTGGGCCGACTTCATTGGTTTTTTTCCCCTCTATAACAGCTGTGTGGTAGGCGGTTTACACGCAAGTAGGGACATGCACTCTGAGAACCCCTTGGCCGACTTCATTCAGATTTTTTCACCCTGGGCGGACTTCATTCGTATTTCTTCGAGTTTTAAGTAAATTTCATTCGAAAAATATTCGTAATTTTTAATATCCATGACATAGAGAATCCGCATTACGTTATAGTGTATATAGAAAATATCAATCCATTCGATTAATTTCTCTGTCATCATGAAAGAGTTCAATCTTCGCGTGTCAAAGTGAGCGATCTAAAGCTTGCGTATTATGAAATTACACTTTCTACAACTCACTCCATAAATTGCAGTACCCGTCCAAATTTTAATGAAACACTTACTGATGTGTAGTAATCTCCACTCCTCCTGGATGTGATCCGATAAATTTGAGCAAATAATGCGCAATCAAATATCTTGTATAGAATGTGTGACTATATGGATAGCTTTTTAAATTATATCTTTAAAAAAATTGTATGAAAGAGTGTACAGTTTTTATATTTTATAGTTTAAACAAGCAAATGATCTTTGGTATGGAGTTTGTGTTTTCCCTCATTATGAGCTAAAAGCTTCTAAAATTAAAGTATGCCCTTTCCATTTGTAGTGCCCCATATGCTATGACATTATGAATAGGCTGATAGTTTTTCAGTATGGCTAAGGAAAACCGCAGGCACATTTTGTGAATTGGATCTATGTTCATTTGTGATCTGTGCTGTGAGCTTCGTTAAGTTTGCAAAATGAATATTTGCTCATTATAATTAAGATTACATATCTTCCATTGTGTTTATGCATGGTTCTCATCATCGTTGTATAGTGGTTAAACATTTTTGATGACAGCTGTGTGATTCGATTCTCCCAAAATCTGATTGCGTTTGTGTGCCGCGTGTTATGATGATTAGAATTGTAGACTCCGCCTGCGCGTCCTGCTTGCAAAATCCTTCGGATGGCGAAGTTGTACAGAGTGTAGTCGGGAAAAACCCCTCTGATTGTCAGCACTTTTTCCATGCGAGGATCCTTGTACATAGTGTTCAATCATTAAAATCAAGTGTTCAAATTCAATCATAGTGTTCAAACATGTGCTCAATCTAAGCATACTAAATATAAGCTGTTTTTGTTGCGATGCGTAAAATTCATTACATTCATGACAAAGATTACATTTATTATTTCACTTATACACTTGTTTATTTTGATAAACTACAGTTGTTCTATTCCAAACTCTGAAGTTTTCGTTTGTTGTCTTGATTGATGAATTCAGAAGACATCAAATAGTTTAGTCTTATTACTGGGCGCTTGAAACCAGCGTTGATTAATGCAGGCGATATGTTGTCGCCGTATTTGTATTGCTTCAGCAACTTGCACTTTGTTGCGATGAACTTGCACAGTCTCTTATTGATGTTTCCTTTCTTTGTATGAAGATTCTTGAATGGCATACAAGAGAGTACAGTAAACCCCCGATAACTCGAAGTCGTAAAAACCGGAAAAAAATTCGAGGTAAGCGGGGTTTCAAGTTAAGCGAACAGCGAAAATTACGGTGCCATGATGTTACCACAATGCACTATGTTATGAAACGTAAAAAAAAGCGTTCCTACAGTAATAGGGCCCGTAATCAATTCTGAAGCCATTTATTTTTTAACATCATCTGAGACGGAATAACTCCATAATAGCAGTCTGCTTGGCATTCGCGTCTGGGAACAAGAAAGCATCTTCAAGTACTTCAATGCAATGCATGAGACGCTTCTCCCAGCACGTCACTAGCGCTACCGTAGGCACTCTCGAGTCTCGACGATTTCAGTAACACTCAGTTCACCGCTACTGGAACATCGCCGTCGTAAAGCGCATAGTACTCAATGTTGTCCTCTAAGTCACTCTCCCCACAACATGCGAGGCGCATCGCGTCGTTGCACAATTCATCACAGCCACTGAACTAGTCTGCTGGCTCTGGCACGGCGGTGGAAGACCAGAAACCCGCACGAACGAAACAGTTCACGATAATGGCTTGATGAACTTGCTGCCAGGCCTTTGATAAGTGCCACCTTCTGCTCTAAAGCCAGGGACTTCCATGTGCGTTGTTCAGCCATCACGCCGCGAAGAACGAAACGAAACTGAGACGCTCGGACGAATGCAGTGGAGGAGGAGGAGTGGGTGGAAAGGGGAGTGCGATCTGTTTGCCACAGCTAGCTGCGCGTGAGTCACTAGTACTGAAAGGCTTTGACCTTGACCTAGCCTGGGGACCGAAGAAAGAACGTTATCAGCCGTAGGTACGCTGACCTACGGGTGATGGAATTTCGAGATATCCGTACTCGGGGAAAAAAAAGCCTCGACTTAAAAGGGCCCAAATACATAGGAAGCATTGGGACAAGGATCGGGATGCAAAAAAAATTCGAGATAACCGATATTTCGAGATAAGCGAGTTCGAGTTAACGGGGGTTTACTGTATTAGATGAAAATCGTCCGGTGGTCCACCACAATTGATATGTTCGTTGAGTTTCAATAAGTGATGATACATCAGACCTTGTACGACAATATTGAACTTCTGCTCATTCAACATCATTGCAAGAACTGGTAGAAGAAAACAATTGTGCCCCCGCTGACGCTGTAGCGGAACATATCACGTGATAAGATTTTTTTATGTACTTTCCATTTCAACTGTTAGGAGTAATTTCAACAAATCCGTAATGAATCCTGCGATATAGACTGCTCGTATATGATAATTTGATCTGATTGCTTTCTTGATTAATGCAATGCCCATTGCAATGATTACAATTACATCCAGCCAAGTGTATTTCAATTATTCGTTAGCAAACCTCAAAAACTCCACCATCAATCCCAGTGGCCCTTCCGATGTTGATGTGCAAATATTTTTATAACTATTGTAGATTCGGCATACAAGTTCTTGCACCTTAAATTCCATAATTTGTACCATATCTCCGAATACGACTATCTGTAGGACGTATTGAAATGCTGTGATAATAGAATCATTTCGGAGCTCTTCTTTTTCGAAGCAGCTTTTTATCATGTCCTCCCATGACCTATGGTAGCGAGTACAATATCCGTCCACCTCTTCGCTGAAACTTCCTTGCTTGTTCTGTTTCTAGTGTGCTTCTACACTTAATTAAATCATATCTGTGCTCATTTTATTCAGGTTTAGAATGTTATTGATATCCCGCTGTGAGAATTATGCAAAATGATTTACAAAAGATGCGATGTGTAAGGAAAAACGTGCGCTTCCATTGTCTCTGGTGTGCACAAAAGCCACACTGGAGTCCGTCCCTCCCAATCTTGACTTGGGTGGGGGAGAGTTTATGGCCTTCAACTACATTGTGTACCAAGACCACGGGAGAATTCCCCTACTCCCTGAGGGCAGAAGCTTGATGAAAATATACGGGGACCGTATGGTTAGCGGCTTCCCTCTCTTTTCGAATCCACTAGTGGGTCCTGAACGAAAAAGACAGGTTTCTTTTGTGTATTCGTGCTGCTTGTTTAGAAAATGTTTGCCTGAATTAATTACTGCTTTGACTTTGTTTCAGATGATCACTCGATTGATATTAATAAAAATATTCTACGAGTTGGGAAGGTACTTCTGAGATGTGTCTGTTGATTTCCTCTGTAGAAAACTTTTACATTAAGTTGCATTTTAGATGTGTTGTTTGTTTGTGGCTTTGGCATGTAGAAATTATTGTTGCAAAGTTATCATAAAAATGATGTAATTTAATTTGATTCTCGTTTTTGAATAAGTATTGTTTCTATCATTGAATAAACTTGACTTTCTCTCTTTGCTTCAGATGTTCACTCGAGAGATACTTTGTGAGTTGGGAATTATGTATGCATGATTTATTAGTTGTGTCTGTTGATTTCTTGATTGATTAACAATAATCTGAAATACATTAAATTCACAATGTTTCTCATTTTGATTAAGTAATGTTTCCGGCGGTGGTAGCATAATATTTCTCGCTTGCTTATAACGTTCGTCTAAAACCAGTTTGCAGTGATATTGATGTCTGTTCGTAGATTTTGCTTGCTACTGTTTGTTTTGATAGAATTCTTATTGTGTTCTTGAGAATCGAATAATGCTAACGTCTATTTGCGATAGCTGATCAATAAAAAAATTTCGCCTCTGTGCAAACGTGACCAGTCCTAAGAATATTCCCCTTTGGAGGAAAGAATGTGAAAAAGAGAGAGAGTCCCCCACTCCATAGATTGACAAAGGACGTGCGGTTTCTTCGCTTTGGGCTGTAGAGAGAGAGAGAGAGAGAGTGACCCTCACCAGGCTCAAGTAGCAAAGATAGCTGGCTTCGCTGTACTGTGTGTTGGATACCACTGTCAAGGTAATGTTTATAGTGCCTGAGTAGGATGAAAATTGTATATTGTTCGACTAGATTAGGTCGCAAAGATGATTTTATGATAGTTCAAAAGATAGATTATTTTCATTTCAAGTTATTAAATTTGTCATGTCTCTTGTTTTGATAGTTTCTTTTGCTATTATTTTTCTGCGTGTGTCTTGTTTACACGTTGGCGGATACGCCATTTAGAGTGTTTCTCTGTTCTTCAGCGTTAACTCTGCTGGTCACAGTATTAAATTTGTAATGTTTCTCATTTTGATAGATTGTTTATCAATTATTTTCCTTTATGTATCTCTTGTTTGGATGATGCATGGGTTTGGCTCTCTATTAGTGCTAGCTGTTGATCGTGTTTCTCGTTATTTCCTTGCATGTGTGCTATTCACGTCATAAGAAACGGATTAATTGTGTCGTGTGGAAATATTCAACTTAGCTTCCCATATTCTTTATTATGTGTATCGTGTTTCTTCTGTTTCATGTTTTTTTGTTGAGTTTTTCTCCTTCGCACTGAGTCACAACATAATTGCTGCCATTTTTGGCTTTAACAAATCTACTTCATCTTGTACTTTTATGTATGGCTATCCTTTGCATATATATACTTGCATGTGAACCACCCACCGCACGGCTGTTGTAAGGAAAAAAATGCCTGTGAAGCTGGCCCAGCTGTGATTGTAGCATCGCTTGGGCGTGTTGGCAGTGTGCATGTCTATACTTGCATGTAAACCACCCACCACGCAGCTGTTTGTAGCGGGAAAAAATACGAATGAAGTCGGTTCAGAGTGGAAAATGTGAATGAAGTCGGCCGTGGTGTTGTCAGAGTGCATGTCCCTACATGCGTGTAAACCGCCTACCACACGGCTGTTGTAGAGGGGGGAAAATACGAATGAAGTCGGCCCAGGTTGAAAAATCGCGAATGAAGTCGGCCCATCCTACTTGCATGTAAACCACCTACCATACGGCTGTTGTAGCAAAAAATTGTGAATGAAGTCGGCCCAGGGTGAAAAATACAGAATGATAAGGGCACGCACAGCCCTCCGGCTCGCTGATAGGCACTCGGACAGCCCCTCACCTGCGTGTCCCTACTTGCATGTAAACCACTCACGCACCACGTGAAAAAAAAAATGCGAATGAAGTCTGCCCAGGAGGAAAAAATTGCCAAAGAAGTTGGCCCAGGTTGAAAAATGATGAATGCACGGCCCTCCGCCAACGTGCCGGCCACCGATCACTTCATAAGGACCTGATTAATTAAATTTGTGTCATGTTGGAATATTCAACTTAGCTATTGTGCTTGAAATTATGTACATCTATCAGAACTTGTAATTAAAGCTCCACTATGGTGCTCACATATTGGAATGTTGGACTTTTTATAATAAAACTTGTAATTTTTATGGTGATTGTATTGATTAAGAATATCTTCTTTGATTAAATATGCTACTCCATTAATTCTGATTAATTGAAAACTTGTGGTCATGATTACCGTTAACAAAAATTATTGTGTTTGATATGTGATACCTCTTCAATGCTATTGCATCATACCTGTAATAAGTATATTCTTTATTGCGTGTATTGTGTTTCTTCTGCTTCAGGTTTTGCGGCTAGATTTTTCTCATTCACAGATTGACATTACAGCATTGGCTTTAATAAATATATTTTCACTTGTACTTTTGTGTATGCGAAAAAAAGTCCATCTATTACTACTGAGAAGGGCAAAGTCCGAACGCCTCAGAGTTCTCAAAGTCCCCCCACGCGACGAAGGAACGACAGAGTTCCAATAGAGCAAAATTGTCAGAGTACGCACCCTAACTATGTCCCCACGTGCCGCAGGGACGAGGGAACGGCAAAGTCCGAACGCCTGAAAATTATCATCCCCCTACGCGACGCAGGAACGACAGACTCTAAACGGGCCGAAATGGTCAGAGTACGCACCCTAACTATGTCCTCACGTGTGGTAGGGACGAGGGAACGGCAAAGTCCGGACGCCTGAAAATTTTCAGTCTCCCCACGCGACGCAGGACCGAGAGTCCCAACAGGGCGCAATCATCAGAGTATGCACCATAAATATGTCCGCATGGGCTGTAGGGACGCGGGAAGGGCAAAGCCCGAACAGCTGAAAATTATCAGTCACCCCCACGCGACGCAGCAACGACAGAGTCCCAACGGGGCGAAATCGTCAGAGTACGCACCATAAGTATGTCCCCACGTGTGGAAGGGACGAGGGAACGTAAACTCCGAAATGCATAAAAATTTCAGAGTCCCCCCACGCGACGCAGGAACGACAGAGTCCCAACGAGGCGAAAACGTCAGACTACGCACCCGAACTATGTCCGTACGGGCTGTAGGGACGAGGGAACGGCAAAGTCCGAACGCCTGAAAATTATCAGCCACCTACGCGACGCAGGAATGACAGAGTCCCAACAGGGCAAAATCGTCAGAGTACGCACCCTGACTATGTCCCCACGTTGGTAGGGACGAGGAAACGGAAAGTCCGAACGCCTGAAAATTTTCAGAGTCCCCCACGCAACGCAAGACCGACAGAGTCCCAACAGGGCGAAATCGTCAGAGTACGTACCCTAATCATGTCCGCACGGGCTGTAGGGACGCAGGACCAACAGAGTCCCAACGGGGCGAAAAAGTTAGACTACGCACCCGAACTATGTCCGCACGGACTGTAGGGACGCGGGAAGGGCAAAGTCCGAACGGCTAAAAATTTTCAGAGTCCCCGGACGCGACGCAGGAACGACAGAGTCCAAACGGGGCGAAATCGTCAGAGAACGCACTTTAACTATGTCCGAAGTCCGACGGCTCCCCTGTCCCTACTAAGCAGGACGGGGAAAAGTGTCCAAAGCCGCCGTACTAATTGAGATAGATATGTCAAATTTTAATGCATGATGCGTCAAGGTCATTGTCGTGGCATCGTTAACAGCGAAGATTTTGCGGATCTTACATAAAGCGGCGTACCGTTCACAATAGCATGTCAATGGCGGTCGAGTGTGCCGGAGCCATGCCCTTCCAACCTGCGAACCAAGTTTCATCTGCGTGGAGTAGCAATTGAGCGAGAAATGGCAGTTGAGCGTATCGGGAATTTCCGTTATACGATGCTGCTCAAGTGTTTATACGGCTCTATCATCTTATTTTACTATACATAACCGTGAGGCACACAGGGTAAGATGCGAGCAAGAAATTGAAAAAAAAAGGAAAAAAGAAAAAGAAACCAGCTCCCGTGGCATAGTGGTTAGAGTGATCGCTTTCCACGCCGAGACTGGGAGGTGACACGGGTTCGAATCCTGTCACCGGCTATGCTGTCTGAGGTTTTCCTTGGGTTTTCCGAAGACTTTCCAGACGAAGGTCGGCACAGGTCCCACTGCAGTCGGCCCAGGGCGCACACTAACCCCCTGTCCCCCACTCCTTCCTGCTGTCCTCCCTTTATCTGTCCACGTCTATACGCCGCTCATAGCCACAGTTGGTTCGCGGCGCTAACATGGAATTAAAATAAAAAAAGAAATGCAAGTTTATTCCGAAAAATAAATGAACGCATTATGACAAACTTTGGCACAAAATGGAAGGTGCAATGGAAGGTTTGAAGGAATGAAGCAACTCTCTCCCAACTGGGCTCATATTCAGCACAACCAAGCAACCTTGGGTTAAGCCAAGGGTCAATCATTACTTGAATATACCTCCATGTAACAAAGATTTTGTTCTTGTTATTATTATTGTTTTGTAACTAGTGGATTATGTGCACTAACTATGTGTGACTGTCCCTCCCCTCTTGAGGCCCTGAATTAAATAAATAAATAAATGAACTTTTTTTTCTTTTTTTTTTTGCAATTCGTCTCACCTAAAAACATGGTTCGTCTTTCTGAAGGGTAGCAGGCTATCGGGGATGTCCATGTTTCGATGGTTATTTTGGGAGTACGGGTTTTGCAGAGAACCTGTTTCGAGAGAGAACCGGTTGCTGGTGGACACCAACTGCATTGGGGTGGTGGCGGTAGTGACGCCTTTTTCGACGCGATAGGGAAGGGCGAAAGTGGGACCGCAGCCTGAACCACTTTGAAGTCGGGTAGGGTCCTGTGGCTACCACGGGGAAGCATCCCATGTCATTATCACTTCTCCATCGTTTATTCTTTTTGTTGTGTCTTTCGTTACAGTAAAACGGCGCTGTGCAGTGCCACAGCCCAGGTATACGATTCCCCATATCATCGAGGACTGTGACCGCTACACGTGTGAACGCCGGGTGTTTCGACCCCAACTTGAGCTCCTTGACCACAGACCATTCAGCTTGTCCAAAGTACTTGGCCGATAAAGCTCCTACCATGGGGAAACGTCCCATGCCGTCATCACTTTTCATTATTTATTGTTGTTGTATAAAAGTTCTTGGAATGCCCTCATAAAGACTTTTGCCGCAGATTGAGGTCGTGTTGGAGGCCCTCGATCAGAATGAAACTGCTTCACTCCTTTCCACCAAGAGTTCCGCAAACGCAAATTTCTCAGGGCATGCTTCGCCCGGCGACTAATTTTGGGTTGTCAAATTTTTGTAGAAATCTTGCGAAGAAACACGCGATTTGGATTATGGTCATAGGCTTCCGAATTTAGAAAAGAATACAACCTTCGCTTGGGAATTTTTCAAGCTTAATCATGCAAATTGGCTTAATTAATGCGTGACACGAACGGCCTCAATCTAGTGCAAAATTCTGTATGGGTGTATTCCAAGCAAGGATCGGAACCGAAACTGAACCGAAAACCGCTAAAAAGCCGTATTTGTCGCTGAATCGGAACTGAACCGAACCAAAACATTGTTTTTCTCGCGTTTATCCGAACCGGAACTGAACCAAAATAAATTTAGGCGGTTAGCGGTTCGCGAAACGGTTCAGACGTAATGTGCGTCGTGAGAGATCGGAACTACAATTTACACAGCGGACTGAGCCGCGTTGCCAAACAAATTCGAAACCGAAACTGAACAAAACAAAACTGCAACCCAAGTGCACGAAGTATTTGCTCCTCGCAGCTATTGCGTTCATATAATTGTGTTAGTTTTGAGATTGTCCTTTTGGCAGTTGTAGGCTTTCTTGTACGCGATTTTTGTGGTCCAGCAGACCCATATTTTCCTTTTTCGCTGTGAAACTAACGGACAGTCCCTGATCAGGATGTAATGGGATGTATGTATATGTATGTATGTGTGTGTATGTATGTATGTATGTATGTACGTATGTATATGTGTCGGCAACAACA
Organism: Ornithodoros turicata; assembly: GCF_037126465.1. Lineage (NCBI taxonomy): Eukaryota > Metazoa > Arthropoda > Arachnida > Ixodida > Argasidae > Ornithodoros > Ornithodoros turicata. Next base: position 104,688,715 of record NC_088202.1, read on the forward strand.
AAAGTAGGGTAAGGTGGGGGGGGATATATTTATTAGACGAAAGGGAAAAAAACGGGGGAGAGGTGGGGTGAGATGAGACACGGGGCAAGACGTGACATTTTATTGCTCCACGCCGACGTGTCGCTCCATGCGCTTGAAACTTTACTCATAGGTGACTCTACATGTTCGCTTTATTTCACGAGAGAACTCTCGGGATTGGTGTACGCGTTGAAGACAAAAGAAATCGGTCGCTTCTGACTGGAATATAAACACCCGCCAAAAAGGCGCGATTTTCTGTAGTCCTTTTTCTTGTCATCTGTGCAGCAGCGTTCCGCAGGTTTATTCTGTCAATGTAAGTTCACATTATATTTGTTTATTCATCCATCCAGTTATATGCAAAATATGGGCACTCTTGGTTATCCGGTGTTGAACAGAAAAAGTAATGCATCCGATGATATGCACGGGGCAAGAGGGTACAACTTAATGTAATTTAAATATAATGCACTTTAAATTTAATGTAATTTAGAAACTGATAAGTCAACTATTAGAAGGCTTTATGTTTGTTCCTCAGAGATTACTTTTTTGCGTATTGCCTAGGATTTTCCAGCAAGTTTTCCTGTTTCATAGGATATTTCCAGCGCAGCAGAAACGCACGCAAAAGCAAGCGACCTGCAGTGACACATCAAACTGGCGGTGCCTTGTTTGCAAAGGACGGTGGAGCAAAATAGCACCGGGTTCTGTGTGGTTTTATTGCACATCACGTGAGCGTTGGGCTCAGGGGGGTTGTGTAAGGGGCCCACGGGCTTCACTTTGTCTGCTTGGATTACAAAAACTAATTTGTATAGTTCATTACCACGACGTGTCTCATCTTGCCCCACGCGCGGTGTCTCGTCTTGCCCCGAGGGTTGGGGCAAAATGAGACAATCTGCATTTTAGAATTTCTGGTTTTGTGTCTATTTTAGGACCAGCTACGTCCGTTCTGCATTTGCAGGACAGAAGCTCTACACCCTGAGAATGTGTCTATGGCTTTTTTTTTTTTCAAGAACATGAAAAATGAAAATTCCACGTCCAATTGGAAATTTCTGTCTCATCTTGCCCCACCTTATCCTACGTTTGTGTTGTTTTAGAACCGTGTGGATGGTTAACCGTTAAACCATGGCAATCTGCTCAAAATTCATTTTCCTGAACCGGTTCGAACCGACACTTTGCACTGCTGCGGAGCTGAATCCGAACCGAACCAATATGACTGTACCTGAACCCGAGCCGAACCAAAAAAGACAACGGTTCTGATCCCTGATTCTAAGTAGCTGATAATTTTTTCAAGTAAATCCTATTTTTAGGATGTGAGTGACGTCCTGTCGTGGAACACCCTGTATATTTGTACACTAGGGCTACTCGCGGAAATTCGCAAGCACAATGACGTTTGTTACGCAAACACACAAACCTTCGTCGTCCGTGGCAGAGTTCGATATTACCGGTCCCCTTCGGAAAGTAACACAGCAAAGTAGTAAGCAGTGCTCATTAAAGCAGGCAACATCTGCAAATGATTAAGCCTCGAGGCAGCTTCTAACAAGGTTGAACTTTCCTCGCATAAGTCAATAGCATTAGAGACCGGGGATCCCGCCTCGCAAGCTCTGCGGCTTTGATATGTAAGTTGAGTGTCGGGCTTCGTCCATTCATCTCGTTGTCGCCTGGCTCGCCTTTGTATCAGAGAGGTTCGTCCAGCATTCATTATCGGTGCGTGAAAAACATTGGTAATGTTACACTGTAGTTTATTGCTAACTATATACGTGAGCAGCCGCTTGTTTCGTGTAATTCAACGCACGGAAAAATGTCGTTTTCCGAGTGCAGATGCAGGCGCATGTGTTCAAACCTGGACCCTGTAAGAGTCCCTGAAGTCCAGTTGAGTAAGTATGAGGGATACTGTTTCAGTACCAGGTGATGTAGGTCAGGTGCAAGGTATCTTGTACTATTGCCCAGGACGCCCCACCTCCCTCTCCTCGATCGATTTTGAGTTCTCAGCGGGAATGTACGAGGGGCGTTCAAGTCAAACCGGGACTTTTCATTTTTCGCAAAAGTAAAATGAACTTAGAGGCGAGAAATTAGTTTTATTTTTCAACGTAATCTCCAGCTGCACTAATGCACTTGTCCCAGCGTTTCACGAGGGCTTGGATGCCAGCAGCGTAGAAATCCTTACCGCCGCGTAGCAGCCATGATCGGACCGCATTCTTGACCTCGTCGTCGCAGCTGAAGTGGCGGCCCCCAAGGAACGTCTTCAGTGGACCGAAGAGATGGAAATGGCTGGGGGCGAGGTCTTGACTGTAAGGGGGATGTGGCAGCAACTCCCAGCCAAGTTCCTGTAAGGTGCGTGTCGTGAGGTGTGCGGTATGCGGGCGTGCATTGTCCTGGAGGAGGAGGAGGACTCCTTTGGCGATGAGGCACGGCTTTCCGAAACTAGAGGTGTTCATGAATGATAGTGTTCAACGTTCCCAGAGATAGGTCCGTCTTTCCTCCGTCCTTGAGGATCAGGCGCTCCACAAGTTGGATGTTCTCAGGAACTCTGACACTGGGCTCTGAGCCGTCCCGGCCGGGATCGTCCTGCACCGATGTACGGCCGTCTCGGAACAGTTTGCACCACTCAAACGCTTTGCTGTGGCTAAGTGTATCGTGGCCATACTGAGCCTGAAGCCTTCTGTGAATTTCAGATGACTTTACGCCTTCATTCACGAGAAACTTCATGACAATTCGCTGTTCGATGAGCGCACTCACCTCGTTGTCGGCCATTTTGTCCCGCACGTGTCTTCTGTTTTGCACGAACTTTGGACCACCACGTGGTGAACGCGGAGGCCTGTCGCGTGTGAAAATGACGAAAAAGAAGTAGCGCGTGCCATTTGTACACTCAGGAGACAGAAAGTCACGGTTTGACTTGAACACCACTCGTATATCTAAAGAGGTCAAATGTAGGAGCACAACTGCAGTGAGTTGTCATGTAATGCTATAGATAGGATAACGCGCTCTGGGATTTGGCGTGAAGATTTTTTATTTTTTATTATTTGCCGCACCATGAGTACCTGAAAGCTCCACTAAGGACTAAATCTCGTGTCTTTAGAATCATAAAAAAGTTATGTTACTGAAATCTTCTTGTCTCACTTCACATTCCTGCAAAATATCTTGGCTCTACGTGACGAGAAAGTTAGGGAAACTTAATTTTTATTTTTGAGAACTGTGACGTCATGTTATGCTCCGACGAAGCGTCCGGACAACGCCACCAAGACACAGAAGGCCTGCTTATTGCGTCTTCTTCTTCCTTTACTACGTGGACATATAGTCAGCGTCTGCCACTGCAATTCGCCGTTCTGCGAATTCACGAATCGGCAAATGATTGCAGCTTACTTGGAACCTGCAGACCTGAATATTTAGACAGAAAGTACAACACGCTTTCCAGAAATTCAGTTTTGAGAAAGATTGGGGCCGTTTTGCGCTTTATTTCCAAGTTTTCCCATTTAGTACGCGGGAAATTACAATCAACACTCGCAGACGACGGTGGTTCGTCTTTATGGCCACGACCGGTGGAAGCACGTTCGAGATTGGCTGCTGCCGTTGCAAACACGATCCTCATTGGCTGACTATTAGTTGTTATGTCACGTCGACCAGTAAGCAGGCTTTCTCTATCTAGGTGGTGTTGGTCCGGCTCTCAAATGTCTTCGTGTCTTCCGGGGGCTCACTTTTTGCACTCCGTTTACTCCGTTAGCGGAGTCCCACGTGACATATCTTCCAACCGCTCCGACCTTCGAGAAAACACAAGAAGGGGAAGACACTCTCCCTTTTCCCCTTCTTTCGATCAGAGTCACGTGACTTCTCCACCACGTGACCCTTGCCGGACGCTGGCGTCGTTGCAGAGAGACGAGCGCTCTCTCTAGAATATGACATCACTGCAATTTGTGTGCTAAACATGACGTCACCTGTTCCTCGCGTCATCGAAACTCGTGGAGGTCAGCAGATCTTCAAAAATTGATAGAAATGCATATGTAATGGTCGCAAACAGGGTTGAAATTTCGCGTCTAGAATCCTCGAGGTACCTTCTTTTCATGGTCTAAATAAGATAAATGCCGTTTTCCGAGTCCGGAGTAGCACTTTAAGTAGCACAGATAACCATTTCGCAATGTACTCGTAGTTGCCCGATGTGAAAGTGAACGAACCACGAGTCCGCAGTTGGTCCCTCAATGATATTTCTTCAAATTGCTAATAGTCCTTCGAAAGTTGGCTGGAAGATCCAGCGTCCGTGTGGGATCACAACAAACCTTATTTGGTGATTGGTAGCTATATCTCAGACTCAATAGAAATAATACAAAACAGGACAGCCCGATTCATATCGAAAGAAAGAGGCGAATATCGAAAGAGCGGTGCGGCTGTCTCACGTCACTTCTGCTTCGGCCGCTGAACTTCATGGAGTCCTCTTGGCCCTAAGTTTTATCTACTCGCGATCTTCAGTTGCTCGCTGGATCATCTATAGCGACTCAAAATGTGCGTTACAGACACTGCCTTCCATGTTTACTACGGGATCTCTGGCATCAGCAGCACAAGATGTCTTGCACACATACCATGCGGCAGTTTTAAAAGGTCATGACATCCAAATACAGTGGATCCCTAATCACTGTGGCATTGCAGGCAACGAGGCTATGGACTCTGCTGCACGCCGGGCTCTTCAACTCAGGCGCGTCCAAATGATGCCAATTTATTTCACCAAGGGTGCGACGCGGGGCGAATGCTGACCGAGCTCAAGCAACAAATGTGCAGCACCTCCTGGATAACAGGATCTGCTCGGGATTCGCCTCTGTACAAGGTCCATCAAGAGTTACGCTTTCTAGTACCAACTTCCTTCACGCGACAAACGACGACTGTCCTACATAGGCTACGACTCAATGTACCTTACAGCGCACGTCACCTCTTCAAACTTGGAAAGCGAGACTCTCTGAACTGTAGTGAGTGTATTGTTGTAGACGACGTAGAACACATCCTTCTCGGGTGTCGGAAATACGTTGATGCTCGAGGGGTTTCAAGCATGTGCAAGTTCGTAGCAATTGTTCGACGCAGTGTTCAGTTCCTAGTGCGAGTTGTGGACTACGTAGTTGATGGACATTCTCTGCATTTCTTGCTTCGAAGATTTTTCGAAGATACACGTCCGAACCGGCTATAACTGTGCAAAAACCACTGGCTTAAAAAAAATGGCTCGTCGTATTTGGACGAGCCTCTCTCGTGTGGACTCCTGAGCCTTCGACATCGCGAAACTGTTAGGTCATCCGTCGTCCGACAAGGCGCTGAAGGCATTTGAAGATTTTCTACATACAACCGGGCCTATGGACATTCTATGACTCACTGAATGTATGCTGTGCATAGGTCGCCGCAATCATGATCGCAATGCCTTATCAAAGCCTGATGATCACGATCATGAGTGCGATCACGAAGCACTGGCAAGGCTGCCGCGATCATGATCGCGCCGACCTATGGTGCTGTGTGTGCCCCCAGCGGTTCCGACATTTTACACTCACTTGGTCGAAACTTTTGAACTACATATTGAACTCAATCATCATGTCTTTGTTTTCTCGTCATCTGTTTGTACCTTCTGTGTGTAAGCGTACTGGGGTAGCCAGTCCGACTTCGTCGAAACTCACATCCCCATTTTTTTCTTTATCACAGCACCATCACCATCGATTCATATTGGGTAATTACTACACCGCATCGCGAGGGTCACTTCTATGAAACATAAGCTCAATCTACCTCTGCTTTTCAATCGCCGAACTTGTCTCGCTTTATGCCACAAAATTTATTATCATAATAATTGCTTTAGAGAATCGTTAATCCAACAGCCTACATATATCTCAGATATAGCACCGATCATCCGGAGAAAATGGGCATTCCCCCATGCTCAACGAGGTCATTTCACGTTTGATATCTGCCTCGTTCATCGCCGAAGTGGAACCGTCTTCTCGGTGCCTCCAATACAGACGCCAAGCAATTTAAGAAATTTAAACGCTTCAAACTACAGGTGCGACATTTCTAGGAGTGCGCAGCAGGCCGTTGTAAAGTAACATTAAAAATCTGCCGAGCAAATGTTATCCACATTTTTCATAAACCACGCCATATCAACAAACAACGCACGGACTGTCGTCTGTGGTGTTTGCCTTCATGCTCTTTTACGAAACTCCAACGAAATTTTCCACCGTAATTACCGGAGCCCTTCTCAAACACGCGCCTACAGAAGACAAACAACGAAGTCTTCTTAACCAACATGAAACAAAGTCGCAGTGCCTCCGTAATGGAAGGTTCTTTCCATTGCTTTCTTTTTCTCAAAAGCGTGTTTCGTTTCTTCGTTACGGTCAGTCTGAGCTGAATCATGTTTTGTTTGCTCTCTAAGCGTTCCCGTATACTCACGAACCTTTGCTTCTTTCCAGCTTCCCAGCGGGAATACATACATGCGATGAAGTAATGACGAACAAATCTACAAGCCTCGAAGTTGGAAGCGGTGCCTTTGTTGTCAGCCAGAGACCGCCCGTGGCTCCTTTGCTGGCTGTTCTATATGCGATGCCACTTCTTCCATTCACGGAAGACACAGTACTCCTTGATGGAGAATAAGTACTATAGCGTTTCTCCTCATTGCCAAGCGTGGTAGCCAAGCCCGTCACGTAGCGCCCGTCCGTGTCCGTTCTGTGTCCTAGTCTGTTTGTGCTCCTCAGTGATGTCTGTCGGCCTGTCTAGGCTGGCAATTAGCGACAGAAACTTAACTTTCATATTGCTCGTAAAATCAATTCCCACGAAACTCCGGAATTTCTTCCTCAATCTCAGGTTTCAAGCATGAGCATGTTTGTCTTTTGCATAGTAACTGTTCGACGCAATGTACACTTCCTAGTGCGAGTACTGGACAACGTAGATAATGGACACTCTCTGCATTTCTCGTTTCGATGATCTTCCAAAGATACACGTCCGAAACGGCGATAACTGTGCAAAGACTACTGGCTTAAAAAATATTCAAAATTCGTCGTCTTTGGACGAGAAATTAATCGTACACTTTCAGTTCCCCATATCGCTGCAGAAACTGCTGCACGGACATCGGCAGCGACGCTAAAGGGGTACCGTTAGCTGCAACGACAAACTTAACGGTCAGTCACACACTGCCACAACTACCGAAGACAGGCAGCACCGTGTCAAATCTACCGAGTGAAAGTTGCCTGTGAAAAGTGAGTTCTACCGACAAAAGTGACGCGGTATATGTATAGGTGCATTAAATCTGAATCTTTCTGCTAGCTTGTCGTAAAATGGCCTCACCGGCGCGGGAAAACGCTTCTCCCTTCGGCTTCACCGGAGTAGGTCGTTACACCAACGACCATACAAATCTCCAGGACGTCTAACGGCGCATTTTACGCCCTAGCACCTTGCACCTGACATAGCACCTGTTTCTTCTCATGGTTATAGCGCGCAGCCACTCGCGATGGCTAGGGAGGGGGCTTACTTGATTATCGTTCTATTGGCCATCAATTCATGCAGTGCCTTTTACTGTCGCCTGGAGCAGCCTTCGTGCTAAGCAGCTCATAAAACGAGGCTCCGAAGGCTGCCTCGGAGCCAACACGTTCAGCTACCGTTTTCAGCAGCCATAACACGCCGGAGAAAATGCAGGGTGTTTCTCCTCACGTGTCACAAAAGCCTATCAAAACATCTGCTTGTCTAAAAATAATGGGGTCAATGGCACCTATCTCCTCGGGAATTTTGCACCATACCAAACGTAATTTTACCAAAATTTTGTCAAACTAAATTAAATTTCTTGACGTGAACTCTGAACAACAACGCGTACACACTGTAGTTCAACATAACTTATTGTTATTTATTATCTATATTGGCTATAATTATTTATTGTGATGATTGGGGCGTTTTCATTGCCACCAACGGTACTATATACTCCATGCCTACGCGTGAACTCTGAAATGTGCCACACGAAAAGTCATTGGTCGTCGAAAGCCAAATGGTGGTCCACTAAAGTGCTGACAGTAGGCGCTCGTTGTTGTGCTTCGTCCGTTCTTTCTTTTTTTTTTTTTTGCGCTTTTAGCGTACGAGTGCCACACAAACGTTTTTTCGTGCCAGCATCAATGACCAGATCTCCGAGGGTAGGTGAGGGGGAGGAACAGCTTGTCAGATGTTCAGCTCAACGATATTCCGTATAGCCTTTACTTCGCCTGTGAGTCGCCACGAAGTCCCGCGCGAAGGCCTATCGCAACGGTTACTTGAAGTCCCGGCATACCGAAATGGTATTCACATGCCGCTGCGCGACGCATGGACCGAAACCAATAACGCTTGCTATGTGTGAGTTCAGCGAGATCTTGAACTCTCACATACATAACAAACGTTATTCTTATTTTTAAAGTTGACGCGCTTCACACGTCACGTGGTGGCTGGATAAAAACCGATTTGGTAGGACACGATTTCAAATAAACGTTGCGATTGGCCCTCGCGCGAGAGCTCGTGGCGAACCACGGGCGAAGTGATGCATTTAACGCGCGTACCCAGAATGCACCACGAAGATCCACCCCAAAATGCGCTACCTATATAGTGCAATCGTAGCAGTTGGAAAAAATGTGCGAAAATGAAATGGTTGTTTTAGCAGCGCGATTGCTGGTCCGCGCTTCCATTCAACTGTACACAGCAAACGAGCTTTCTCTATATTACTTTTTTACAGCTAATGCAAACGTCAGCAGCTTTTTCGTCTCTATAGTAATATTATTTGCGAGAACCGTTGCGATGAGTTCTAAACAAGGCCTCCTTGAATGTGGAGACAAGATTCTGGACTCTTTGTCGATCACCTACGATCACATACGAAGCCGTTCACCCTGATCATTGGAGAGCCAGATTCACGGGGTCCTTGATTAACTTCTTTGCCAAATAAGATTCTCGATTCAGAATGTTGCTCAACCGTGACGTTGACTCCTCCGTGCTTCACCGTGGGGAATTCAATTCATCGTGGAAGAAACGGCTCAACGCCTTGCAGCCTGTCGCAGACACTGCAGATGTTGTCGAAGGTGCTATTTCAACAAGAAACAGGTATCGCATGTTGAAAACGCTGTTTCGCGGTCTGCGGCATGCTCATCGTCAGATCTCTTCTCGCGTTGGGTGCCAGACATTCAACAGCTATGTGATTTTAGACCGCAGAAGAAAAATAGAAAAGGAAGATTGGTGAACATGGTACAGTACCAGAACACACGCGTGCAGTCCGTGGCGTAAAAACGGTCCTCTTGGTTAGGTCATGTTGTTGTTGGTATGTTCCATACGTAGGTCGTTCCGTGTTCCATGCAGTTGATTGAATTGCACTACGCAGCAGCAGGCGTTCGTACAAAGTCTAGCTAGGGTCCAGAATGTACGAGCCCAACGCGGCATTCAAATAAGACATGTCTTCTGTTGACCGCAATACAAACACGTGTAATTTGAAGTAACGTCCCATGAACGGAGGCGATCACGTTTAGGCGCCCCGGCAAAGGACCACATGATGTCGCGCAGTGATCCTGGTAGCCAGGCGCTCGCAAACGTAGTTCACGGTACACCTGATGCATGGTCAACCACCACGGATATGAGTCGGGGTAGTTGGTGACAGTTCGTAGTGTAGAAGATGCTACAACGAAGGCACGGACAGCACGGCTGCAGACTCTCAACTGAGTTCTATTGGTGCCAACAGAACTGTACACAGTAAACTGGAATGGATGACACATGATCGTACCTCGGGGGAACAACACGCCATCCTTATCAAGACTGATAGTGATACAACAAACACCGACACGTGTCAAACAGGGGAATTCCAGGCACGCTAATTGGTTTCCAGTCATGACGGAGATAATCCCGTTCACGGTCGGTGAGCACAAGACACGGGACCACACACGAGCACACATGCTAACGCATGTGTCTGCATAGACTACAACAAAGAAAGCTTCAACAATCTCTCTTACTCTTTGATCGGAACGTTGACAAAATTTGTGTGGCTTCAAAAATGGAGGGCACAAGAACACAATGTACAGCGAGATGCACGGACGAAGTACGATTAAGAGAGGCTGCATGCCTCCATAGCCGCGCATTCAAACACCGGCAAGACTGCCCAATGTCGAATTTTCCACACCGAAGCGGGATACAGTACACCCTGCGAGCACCGAGTGTACAGCCTACGATGCTTCACATTGGAGCCAATAACTTGCTTAGGTTGGTTCTAATAATTTGGGGCTTTACGTCGCGAGACAACTGTGATCCTGAGCGACGCCACAGTGGTATGTTGATTAATTTTGCCCACCTGAGGGTTCTTTAACGTGCGCCGAAATCTCGACACACGGCACACCACATTTAACGTCCCTCTAGGAAGACGGCGTGTCTGAGCAACTTGTACCCCTCCACCAAGTTGCCATCGTTCTCGGCCGGGACACGCTAGCGACAGAGCCACCGAGGGCGGCCTTAGGTTGGTTCACCCTTCCACATAGGGACTGTAGTTTTAATGGCGCAAAAAGGACGACATTCATCCCGTTACGTGTGCCAACTTTTTTTTTATATTGTGAGCAATTCTATGGAAGTAGGGGATCGATACAGGTCTGCCAGGAGGACGGTCTCTCCTCTTAGAGTCAATGTCGTTCTCTAGCTCCTTAGTAAGCTCCTCCACTATGGAAACCAGCACTTCCTCGGGAAATCCCGCGAATCTTAACCTACTCAGCTGACCCTGGAAGCTACTTTCTAGACAATGTACGCAAGATCTTTTTAGAGCGTTCCCCAACAGCGACTTGCCTATAGCTCTTTTTACCAACATTGAATGGGCTGGCTTGTAAGGTAGGAGCTTTTTTTTCTGGGATTGTATCTCCAACATAAATGATGTGGGGGACCCGTACGCACAAATTCAGTAATTGCAATTCCCCATATCGCGGCAGTTCGAACGTGAGCTTGAGGCCCTTCATGCATTTTCTAAACACTCCAAGAAGAGTCTCTTTGAAGTTGGCTCTGTTGTCCTTATATAGTAATATCAGGAAGTCATCCACGTAGCGTTCCACACAGGTTCCAGTTCCTCTTTTATCAACCTATCGCACATCCCTAAGAAAATGTCACATAGCGTCGGTGAAACCCGGGACCCGATGGGGGGTACCACATTTTTGGATGTTGAACTGGTCATCATGTTTTACCACCGTGGCTGAGAGGTAGGCTGATAGGAGCTCTAGAAAGGCAGAAATTGACATTCCGGCCTGGTTCTGGAAGGTTACAAGTCCAGTGTCCTCAATGAGGGATTCCACCGCCTAGATTAGGGGGACTTGGGGAATTGAATAAAAGAGGTCTTCTACATCGATGGAGACAAGGGAGTACCCCTTCACGTCCATCAGTTGCAGCAACTGTATGACGAATCCGAATTCTTTATCAAAAACAGGTCACCGACGTGTACGTTGCTGAGCTGCTTTGCTAGAAAGGTTGAGAAACGCTTTTGCCAGGTATTTCTTTCTGTGGTGGTCGTGCGGAAAGTAATGTCCGGCTTGTGAGTTTTGCCGTAAAGAATGACATAAGAAATTTGCTCTTATTCGCCTTGACGGAATTAGCCAGCTTGTGAAGCACTTCCCTTTGGCACAAAGAGGAGACATTATCATAAGACGTCATTGCCTGAAGCTCCGTCCGTCGCTCTGAAGTTCTTCTGGGAGGCTTGGGTCGTCTTCAGGGCACATATGTGGTGTGGAACAACCACAAAGCCCCCTTCCTTGTCCGCAAGGACCAACCTGTCGCCTGTAGTCTCGAAGTGTTGAAATACGCAGCTCAAACACAGGCCATGTTTAGATAAGGTCGTAAGGTTTATAAAGGTCGTACGGGGAACACACAAAAATGAACTGCTTCTGTAAGGTAATAAAAATAAACAAATAAATAAATAAACATTTATTTGTGTTCCTGTCCCTACCTCAAGCTCAAGAAAATGATACCATCAACATGTTAAGTATGCCAGGCGTGGTAAATAAAGAACACTCACTCCAACGGAAACATGAACAACGACATATATTCCGATTGTTATTAGCTCAGGATATAACGCGTTGCCAATTCATAAGGTACATTCCCCCCCCCAAAAAAAATAAAATAAAAATAATAAAAAGAATCCCATAAATTGATAATGCTGGACCAGAGCGCCAAGAGAAACAGCTTGTGACATCACTGATCTGTGATATGAGCTTTAAAATGCCAAAGCAGACTAGTGACCAGCAAGAAAGACGACACCTTTCTTATTATGACAGCCATGCCACGCATGTAAAGTAGGAGTCTGGATTGCATCGCTATCAAAGGCATCAAGCCTGCTGCATCAAACGGTTCAACACCCATGGAGAGAATAAACCGCAATTTCTTCATGTGGTGATTTGCACTGAACCATTCCGATTGATATGCCTAATGACAAAGACCACGTTATGATGCGTGAAACAATGTTGTCAAAGTTTTATTTTCGGCGTTGCTTACCTAAGCTTGTTCATGCTGTGTATACACTAGGAATTTCGTAATTTGCGAAGAACACCAGGCTGTGGGTATCCTCAACCTCTAATCTGAACGACGATAAATTGAGAATCACAGAAACCTTAATTTACCATACCATTGGCTGCTATGTACTGTTGAGGACACGGTTAGCTAAAATCGCCTCTCAGTACTTCGCCGTCCCATATTACCTCTGTTGCGCTTGAAAGTGTGGTGCCAACATTGTATTTGGAGGTGGACCATGTGCCGCATGTGTTTATTACTCGAAAGAAATAGTCGTGGAACACCTGGAGATTTGAGATGAAATAAACCACGGAGTGCTGATTTTAGACAGCCGTGTCCCCCTACAGTACGTATTCTAACCTTAAATAACCCTAAGTAACATAATTTATATAACCTTCCAACTTAAAAGGAACGATGTGTTTTGGATGCAGTTAAAATTAACTCTTCATTAACCATTGCACCACAGTTTCATTCGGGTGAATGCGTAAAACACCGGGCATCAATATGAGAGCGGTTATGATTTATCGACGGCTTTCAAGCGCTGCGAGAAATGTGCGCTGCGAGCACACGGTGTACATGCAATGGAAACAGGCGTGGGTAAGTTACTAAAAAATAGTAACTGAGTTACAGTTACTCCTTTTGAAATGTAACTATACTTACAGCTACAGCTACCACATTGAAGTAATTTAGTTACTTTACAGTTACATTTTTAAAAAGCCAAATAAGTGTAACCAAGTAAAAAAGTGTCGTCTGAGGGATTGTACTGCCAAAGCATAATTATACCGTGTTATAAACAGAGGCTTTCCTATGGGGCCAGTGTAAGGCTATGGGAGTTTGTCTAAGGCCATGCCAGCTGTGTACGAGTTGTCAAAATTCGTGGAATTCTTGGTAAGGAAAAGCCGCATGGCATTTGAAGTTTCGACAAAATGATGCCAGAGAACTGACGCGTGGGAAATATTGCAATATGGAATATGATTGTAGGGTTCCGCGTTTTCGGAATTTTCCGAAATATGCCGAAAAACTCCGAGTTATACACTTGCATCTGGTGCTAAATGCCGAAAATGCCGATTGCACTTTTCTTTCACCTCGTTTCCAGGTGGAATGCGGGGAATACCGCCCAGCTGAGCTGCTAGCCTCTATAGTTCACGGAAAATCATTCCTTCGATCACACACTTCAACTGATCAAAACACTTTGATCAGTGTGTCAAAAGGGTTCAAGTACACGTCGAACACTCCAACAAAAGAAAGGAAATTATTTGTCTTCTCAATGTCCGCAACAAGCTGCTCGCACTCCAAAGTCCTGATTATAGCTGCCGACGCATCTACCTCTGGCACAAACGTTTTAAAATGCTGAACTATCAGAATTTGACAAAACATAAATGCCGAGAAACACCTGCCGAGTCTACCCAGGAATAAATGCCGGAAACGCGGAACACTACATGGACCAGACTGAGGCTTTTTACATTATGGGTTACATTTTGCAGTTACTTGAACCAAGACCGGTAACCTTCATTCGCGTTAGAATCTCGCCCAACGAAAAATTTCGCTTTCATTAGTTGTTTGTGGAGCCAACAGCAGGGCCGTCTAGATCAGTAGTGAGTTTTAGTATACCGTTGATAAGGTTATCGTGCCTCTCAGAACCAATCGCAGTGGCGCGTGACTAACCACCACCACTTATCCACTAATTGGTTCCGGTTAATACGGTTCGACGCTAGCCACGTTATCAGCGGTCTGCTAAAACTCTCTAGTATCTGTTATTCATTGAGATACGATCAAACTGCACGAAAATGCCATAAACAATTCATCTTTGATACGGTCAAATGTTGTAACAGTACAATGAAACCACTCAGGTGACCTACGGTTATATTTTTTGGGAGATTATGCGATCAAGATATCCCACATGTCTTCTCATAACTCTGCCAGGGCGCACACTTTAGTTGGGTTCATGAAAGAACCCGGAGGACACTTGAATGCTTCTGCGAACTCTGGCATGTTTCTTAGAGGACCATTCACGCGAAGGCGGCCCGACGTTCCTGTGCGGGATACATCTTCTGTCTCGCAAAAAGAACTTGCATAGTAGATGAAGAATAGCTGTCGGCTGCTCAGGTCCTGCGCAGTTAGAAGACGATAATCCACCTCGTCCGGCAGATAGGATCGATATGCTTCCAGAGCAGGAACCAGGGCGATCACGTCCAGCACATCCGCCAAGGTAGCCTTTTTGTAGGAATACATAGGTCAATATCACCACGCGTGGAATTTTTACTGAAACGCAGTTCAATGCAATGAGTCTTGCAACCGATACAATCAACGGCTTAGGAATATAACACTGGGTTGAATCGCTCATACGTTACGTAACTAGTAATCAAATTGATGGCGCTTGTATAGAAAATCGCTCGTTCATTGAACACAATGTGTACCTAAAAAATCCGTAAAATTACGTCGCTGCATTTGCCTTTCCTCAAAAGCTACTTGTTCGAGGGTGCCAAGAGCCCACCTGTTTGTATATACCACAGAAGTTAACCGCGGAATGCCCGCGGTGACGTCCTGGTGGTCATTACGGTCAAGTCCCGACTAGAATGCATGTTGAAGCTGTACGTGTTGACGTCAAATACGCGAAATACACACTAAAGTAATAAAGTGTAGAAAAAATTCATCGTCCCCATCCCCTTTGGGATCGATGAACACTTCAGCTTGAGCAAGCTTATGGCATTGTTTACCTGTGTCGCAGCTTGGATACTTGCATACTGCTCTTGCACACATCGGCGAACCCTTTCGAAGATAGCAGCTGGACTTTCATCACCCTCGTGGTCATCGTTCAACGCTCTGTGGTAGAGGAACCTCAAGAGGACGTGGTACATCCTTGGTGCCACGCGTGGAATATGTAGGTGCCTCACCGAAGAGTCGGGGGACATCTCAAAATCAAAGACAGGCAGGGGAATCTCAAGGTGATGGTACGGGGTCTCCAGCCGTGGAAAATTGCTCAAAAAACCCCCAGTCCATCCCGTCCACAGACGGTCTTCCCGTGGTCGTCCCACAGATGAGCGACGTCGTCGCATGACCGTCTTCTTAATCCAAAAATAATAAAAGTATGCCAATGGTGACATGGGCGTGTTTGAGTAAAGGCCGTCTAAGTACTGTTTCCTAAAGGTCGTGTCCTCCATAGGTCCTGGTAGAAACAGATCCCAAGAGACCCCCTGCAGTGCCTTAAGGGCAGACACACGGAACTCACCGGTAGTACGAAACACTTCATTCACGTGCTTCTCAAACGCGCCACTAAGGTGGTTAACAGCTAGGTCTTCCAGATCGCGAAATCCACCGAAGTACTTGGTGCTGTCGTTATAAGCGAGGTACATCGGGACTGCTGGTTCGTAGTTATCAAGGAGCCGCACGCATAAGTGGCGAGGAGTCGCGCCAGAAGGAACGTAAGCGTACGAAGTGGCGTCGCGTAAAGTAGCATTGGCCATTAGCGGACTCAATGTGACAACTATACGGAAAAGAATGTAGTTGAGAAGATCAGTCACCTTAGGCAAAGCACCGCGGTTGAAAAGGTTCATAACATATCCAGCACACGCCAGTTTAACGACGTCTTGCTCGTAGATTGCGTCTGTACCAAACGCGTTACGGAACAGCGTTCCCCACCGTAAGTAGTCGATGGCTGGAAAATCAATTAGCGTCATAGTCTTGCAGCGCTTTAATGCCAAAGGATCCAAATCGGGACGTTCCATCAACGATATCAAGTCCTGCTCTATCTTCGTGATATTGGTGTCAGAGAACTTCCCGTAGAATTCCATCAGTCTCTTGTAAGCTGTGTCCATCCAAGCCGAATCACGAGATAAGGAAAGCAAACGTGGTTCCTCCAAAGCTAGATATTTCAGCCGTGGCTTGTCCGGATCCTCAGCTACTGAGAATCGAAACAATGACTCTATACCCATCTCCCGGAAGACAGCTCCTATCTTGGCGGAAACTTGTTCTGGAGACACAAGGAGAGCCGCCGAACTCAAGTATGGCCAGTCAGAAAAGCCGAGCAAGTAAAAGAAGGTCGCGCGGACGTCAGTAAACAGATTTTCCTCTGGGTGTACGCAGTTACCGAAGAAATATTTCATCTCAGGAACTTCGGGATGTTCTTCTTCTAGTAGGTCCGCTAGTTTGTTTGCATATAGGTTCGACAAGACCTGGTCTTGCGATGTCTTCTCGTGTCTCTGAATCCAACGAGAGCAAGCGAAGTGGTAAAAGTCTGCGCAGGGGTCGACGGAGTACTCCAGTTCTGCGTGAAGACGCGAGGCTTGTTCAACGCAGGCGCGGGAACCACAGAGGTGCACTGAAGAACCGTTGGCGGTAGGGGCCTGCTGAACTCGTAAACGGCGGGGAACCCGGTATGGTTTAGCTGCCGAATGTCTTCGAGGAGCTACCGTCGTCCACTTTACTGAGGGCAGACTGATGAAACCTAGAATGGCCATGATGAGTACCAAGACGGCGGACACGATGCCCCAATATGCAAGATATTTGAGTACGCTTAGGCGTTCTGCTGGTCGCTCAACGCTTGTGTCGTCCATGATGCGTATTCAATGGTCCGTGATGTCTACTGGACGATTGAATGTTCGTGCCTTCGTAGTGCGACGACTTGATAAGCGATAAAGGCAAAGCTAAACGGTAACGACGAGCTGCGAATATGGCGCACGAGTGCTTACTGTCAACAGCACGTTGACGTGCTTTTTCGTCGTTCACCAAACCATTGTGTTCACAGTGTGTTCATTTTTATCCGTTACAGATTTTTTTATACAAAAATTTTTTTAGAACAGCATAGATGTCGTTTTTGCAGTTGAGTTATACGGCCAGGCGGACATCCTCTCGAAGAGAGTATGTAACTGCAAGATTACTAATAGACCTCTCCCTGTTTACAAACAAGTGACGTCAGGTGGTACAGCAGCTCCGCCACCTTGTTAGATTGAAACTACTATATAAACAAAAGCAATAAGTCACAAGAAAGCCATGTTTCAAAGTGGCTTCTCATATTCTACGAGGGGTGTTCAAGTCAGACAGGGAATTTTCTTTTTTCGCAAAAGTAAAATGAACTTACAGGCGAGAAATTGGTTTTATTTTTCAACGCAATCTCCAGCTGCACTAATGCAGTTGCCCCAGCGTTTCACGAGGGCTTAGATGCCAGGCAGCGTAAAAATCCTTACCCGCGCGTAGCAGTCATGATCGGACCGCATTCTTGACCTCGTCGTCGCAGCTGAAGTGGCGGCCCCCAAGGAACGCCTTCAGTGGCCCGAAGAGATGGAAATCGCTGGGGGCGAGGTCTGGACTGTAAGGGGAATGTGGCAGCAACTGCCAGACAAGTTCTTGTAAGGTGTGTGTCGTGAGATGCGCGGTTATGCGGGCGTGCATTCTCCTGTAGGAGGATGACTCCTTTGGTGATGAGGCTCGGCCGCTTTTGCTTCAGCGCCTTATGCACATCCCTGAGAACCTTGCAGTAATTGCACTATTGATCGCATTATATGCACTACTGATATCGAGACATGTTATCCGTCGGCCCTTGAGGATCAGGCGCTCCACAAGTTGGATGTTCTCAGGAACTCTGACACTGGGCTATGAGCCGCCCCGGCCGGGACCATCCTGCACTATGTACGGCCGTCTCGGAACCGTTTGCACCACTCAAACGCTTTGCTGCGGCTAAGTGTATCGTGGCCACACTGAGCCTGAAGTCTTGTTCTGTGAATTTCAGATGACTTTACGCCTTCATTCACAAGAAACTTCATGACAACTCGCTGTTCGATGTGGGCGCTCACCTCGTTGTCGGCCATCTTGTCCAGCACCTGTCTTCTGTTTTGCACAAACTTTGGACCACCACGTGGTGAACGCGGAGGCCTGTCGCGTGTCAAAACTACGAAAAAGAAGAAGCGCGAGCCATTTGTACACTCAGGAGACAGAAAGTCCCGGTTTGACTTGAACACCCCTCGTAAGATTTTTTTTTTTTTTTGTAATTCCTTACATATTATTAGTTATATGGCCTTGTTCTGCTCCATTCCACAGGAAGCCTATTCTAAAGATGGCTTTACCGGGTCCTTCCATCTTCTGGAGCACGAGTTTCTCTCGGAGTGCACGTGGTGTCTCTATACAAAGCAAGCGCGAACTAAGCCGTAAAAACAAACCACATTGCGCACAGGATTACGACATTGACTTTCAGAGAACACAACTCTTGAGATGAAGCCTTCTTTTTTTTCCGCGGTGGACTGGTGCGACAAGGTCTATTAGACCTTGTCGCATTACTCTCAAACCACCAGTCTCCGTGCGCTCCTTAACCTCGTTTCGGGCGACGACACAACAGGGGTGGACTGCCAAAATCGCTCTCCCATTGAGATGAATACTGGTGGCCGCCGTCTTTAATGAGTATGACTGACAATAACGTAACATTCCATATAACTAATCATCCGGTAAACATCTGAGTAGCATAACAATGTTCGAAAGATCAAGGAAAAAGTAGATTGCTTGCTTCTGCGTCCGATATGCACAGTTGTTCACGTGAGGAGGGCTGGCCGATGCGATATCTTTTCTACACTGGGGGCCTATTCCGATCTATGTCGGTAGCGCGAACGTGTCGTTCGGGAGCGAGAACACGTGGTATGTGACGCAACGTAACGCTATCGAAGAGAATTTGGTATTCCCTGCGCTCCAAACGCGTCGCCCGTAAGCGACGGTGTCGCTCACGGGAACGACAGCCTCCACCCTGTCGATATGGTGGATGATACTGTCGTTAAGCGGAGCGAGAGCTGTCAAGACGGCTGCAAGTTACTTCGCGTGGCTAAACACAATCACGGTTGGCGCCGGTGTTTAGATCGGGCGACAACGGGTTTGTATCAGATGAAACGCCTTTATTGAAACCACTTTGCCACAGAGACAATTCTCCACCCCCTATCATACATATCAAACAATACACCAAAGGTCTGCCTAAAGCTTACATTTCTCCACTTGTTAACTGTCCTGACAGCTCCTTCTCTGGGAATTTAATATCGCGACTGATTCTGCCCACTGATTCTAATTGCGTGTAGGTCGTCAGCAAAATGTCCGTGACTAAAGTGCGGTGCTCTATGACGAACACTGATCTCGATTGTAAAAGGCTGGATCGCGCATGGGAGAGGGGCTCGTGGGGGAGAGGCGTGCCTTCGAGCCGCCATGTTGGTGGGCCCTAAAGTGCTTTGTGTGCCCATAGAAAACAATGGGAGGCAACAGAGATTGTATTTATTGCGCTGCAAGCATTGGTCGTTGTTTGTCATCACACAATTTTGTAAGGTGCCAGTATACTGATGTATCCTAACAGTGTTTCACAGGTGCCCTGCCGTTCGATTCTTAATTACGTTATGTTTTTCATTCCGAAACTAGACCGTCACTGCAGTGCAGCGCTGGGGATTGTACTACAGCACGTTTCCCAGTCAATATTTCAATAAGAAACGACTTGAGGTTAACAACAACCATGTATATAATATCCCGTACTGCGTTCTGGACAAAAATTGTTCCATAAAGAACGGTCCGGGAAAAGATATACTCGCATGGCAGAAAGAGATCGTTCTGTAGAATCACAGCCGTTGTTTTAGCCGTGTATGCGTTTAGTATGATTTATATCAAGCATCGCCTTAGAAAGAGTCTTTTAGTAAACGACAGCGGTGCTTTGCCTCGCAAATATGGACACACCGAAGCAGCCCAAATAATTACTTCACGCAATTAGATCACACTCATTAGGACAGTTAATCAGGTAGTGATGTAAGCTTAATCAAATTAAGCTACTTAGAAAGTGGTAGCACCTGCTTGAGACACAGGACTTATCTCTTTTTGAAGTACAGAAGTACCTTCTATGTTTGTTTGCTTCCTTTATTTGTTCTGATTATTTGCAGGCGCGATTGTGCCAAACTGAATGTCCTTTTCTCCCAGCACTCACGTGCTTTTGTTGAATACAACTGCAGCGTGCGAAAAGCTGCTTGGGGACGGGGTCCTGCTATCCAGTGCTGACTTTGTCATGCTTGTTATGTGGAGCATGTTTCAAAAAATGCAGCTCCACGTATGGTCTTCAAATTGCAACAGGACTATTTGGAGCTTGAAACAGTTGTGATTTTGTCATTTTGGCCCTCGTGTACTCAGTCTGTGAAACGCAAACAAAAAAGTCTAACACGATATGCTTTTGTAATGAAGATCACTGATGATGAGTAAAGAGAATATACGTGTTCAAGTTTATTCAATATTTTATATCATTCATTATATTATTCAACATTTTATGTCAAGTTTATACAACATCAAGTTTATTCAAGTTCAAGATTTATTTCTTGCACTTATGCGTTTCAGGATACAATGAACGTGCAGGGAGGTCGCAAAAGGCTACATTTATTGTTTTGTGACCTTGCTACAATGGCAATATATATTTTAGGAATGGCAATGATCAGGTACGCTCTCTAAATTTGTAGCACTCAATGTTAGGTTGCAATGAGCAATGAATAGCAACTTCCCTCCTGATATTTTCTCATATATGCTAAATTTTAAATTTAATGTGATCAAATATGTGATAATATAACAATAATATATAAGAATATAATATGTGATAAATGAATGTGATCAACAGTAGACGTAAACAACATGAGTAGCCAGAGAAGGAGGAGGAGCACGTTGCAAAAAATGCAGCTGCACATCTGAAACTCCAATCATTATCATCGTCATCTAAAAGGGAGTGTGGTAGCACTGACGTGAAACCAGGCACGATTTCTGAAGATCTTCTATGACACTTTCCGCAGTTTGCACACTTTTCTGCGGCGTCAGTCTCTCTCATAGGAGTTACTTTGCAGTAACGGTGACTCCCATCTTACATTTTAATGTGCGAGGGCTCTCTTGCACTACACATGTACGGTTTCCAAACTGCAACATGACGATTTGGAGCTTGAAACTCGAGCCCTGGTGTACCGTCTATGATATGGTACCAACTGAATCATGTCTGAAACGTGATGTTTAATGGAAGATGGCTTTCTTGGTTGTGCATTCTGCGTGACAAAGATGTAACACGATATGCTTTTGTAAAGAAGATACGTGATGTTATGCTCTATGAATAAAGAGAATATACAATTTTCAAGTTCAACATTTATTCTGGCATATACGCATTTCAAGATACAATGAATGTGCAGGGAAGTGACAAAACAATACATTTATTGTTTTGGGACCTCCCTGCAATGACAATATATATCTCAGGAATGACAATGTACACGTATACTATGCAAATTTGTTGCACCCAATTTTCATACATGCTGAATTTTAAATTTTTGTTTTGCTGCCTATGTGTTCAGTATATTACAAATTGCTTAATGCAAACAATACTTTGTTAATTTCAAGCTTTTTGCTCCCATCTAAGATATTCCTATCCTGGAGGAACTGCCACTCCGACACCATAAAGTATTCAGTAGGTTTCACTCTGGCAGGCCCTGCCACTGCAGATTTCCTGAATTGAAACCCTTCAAACTGTGTCATAATCTTAAATACGTCAATATTTCTGCAAGTAGTTGACATGCTGGATGACACTCCTCCTGCAGCTAAGGCAACTACAAAGAGTTCCAAGAGGCCGAAGGTAAAACTACAGCTGCATGAGTGTGATCAACAGTAGTGCATTCTCAATAAATAATTTTCTTCTTATAGCGTACATGTGCATGCCTATTAACTGGAACAATTATCACAGCTCCCTGACAAGTTTTAATTTCTGAGAGTGTATGTAGAGGCTGCTTATATCTACAACAGTTCATACAAGGTATTATATACTGTGAATGCCTTTAAAAATCCCATGTGACACATATCCCTTTACTTTCTGGAGGTGCTGTGGTAGTCAAAGTTTGTGGGCATTACGCTGGTTCTGCACCCATTTCTTGAGTATGTTGAGGCAGCTGTGAAGTAACCTGCATTGATGATGATTATTCCAATTTTTATGGTGCATCGACAACAAAGGAAATAATACATCAGAACATTGGTTTGGGTGCAACCAGTTAAAAATGAATATGTTGTTTAATAAATGCATTGGACAAATGTTAAAACATCAGTTTAAAACATGGTTTACAATCCCAGTATCTTCTAAAAATTAAAAAGATTAAAAACTATTCTAAAAAGAATATGGGGAACTCTTCTAAAAAGAATTATAATCTTTAATTATCATATTCCTGGGTGAAGGAGCCTATAGTGTAAGGTGTGTTTCTGATGTGAACATGTAAGAAAATATGCGAAACTGAGAGAGGCTAACCACAGTGCGTGCACTGAGGTTGTTCCTTCCTGTAAAGTAGAAACCAGTGGATGAGGAACGTGATACTTACCTGTACACCCAGCCGTATCACACTGCACAGATTATTCACTGGGTAGCCCTCATGACGAAACCTGTATTGAGAGACCACTTTTGCCTTAAAAAGTGCTACAAATAGCACGACACGCTACAAATTATTACTATCGTAACAAGCTGACGATACAGCTCAGACACAAAGGCGTTATTCAAGTCGCGCCACAACACCGTTACGTAGGATTCTTTGTCACAAATCAAACCAAGGCACAAAACAATACCAACACATGAAAAAAGGTGACAATCGTGGTCTCATTATGACGTAATACCGAACTTGTGTGCGAAGGTAATTCAAAGAAATGAATGTGGCACTTGCTTCCGCAAAGAACACCGTGTACCATGCTAGCAATGCACGCAAAAAAGCGCTCGAGTGCTTGCACATATATTGATGACAACACTACCTGTGTAGTGTAACATGTTCTTTCAACCATATTATGCACTCAAACTGTATTTGCCGCCGGGTAAAATGCAAGTGTGCTCGATTGAACGTCGGAAGAGCGATCAAGCAACCTGCATCCAGTGTTCGTTTTGGGCAAAAAAACACTTCATAAAGGTCAACTAAATATACAGAATGGACGCCTATGTATTCCTTGATGAAGAGTGACTCACCTGTATAAATTTAGGCCCTGTAACCCTGCCAGTACGGTTGGTACGACCGTAATTGCAAGAAGTTGCCATGATCGCTGCGGCGACTGTTGTGGGTACAGTAAGATGGCGGCCGGTTTCTTCACGCTCGCGCTCCCTATCCGCCATCCAGCCTTTTACAATCGAGATCAG
This sequence comes from Ornithodoros turicata, assembly GCF_037126465.1. Classification (NCBI taxonomy): domain Eukaryota; kingdom Metazoa; phylum Arthropoda; class Arachnida; order Ixodida; family Argasidae; genus Ornithodoros; species Ornithodoros turicata. The sequence continues at coordinate 104,712,323 of NC_088202.1, forward strand.
TGATGACGAACAGCAACACAATTTCATATTATTCGTGCACTGAGCGAGAAGCGCGAGACTTCTCCATCGTCAACGCGTCGTCGTCGTCGTCGTCGTCTGCTTCCAAAATAAGGCATTCCGCGTGATTCTCCTCCTGCTACACTATTGGCTCAGAGTGCAACGCCTCGTTCCCAGACGTCTTAACCTCTACCGACAGTCAACGAAATAATCAAGTGCACTGTCGTTAAAAGCTACATGGGAATACCAAAAGTGACAGGTGTCGTTCCCGGTGCTCGTTATCGTCTTCTACCGATACTCCTCTATCGACACCGTCGCTGCCGCTCGACAGCGGCTCGGAATAGGGCCCCTGGTTTCCGAGCAGGAGGAAATCGACGCGCACGAAATGAACACGAACGTACACGAAAATGAACAAAACACACACGGGAAAATGAAGGAACTCGGCAAACGGCAGTCAACACGTGCACAGTTCATGTGACAACGACGGGGTGGCAGCACTAATGACTGCGCCCATTCCTTGAATCGCGTTTTTGTGACGTTCGTGAAGGAATACGGCTTTGTGAAACGGCGATGTTCTCCACCCGCTCTGTTTCGGTTTCGATATGTGCACAACGTCATGATTACGTCACGGTGACGTTTGTTCGGTAGAAGCCTATTACCTAAAATTCATAACCTGACTCCTTAATTAGGTGATTGCGGGCAAAAGCAAGATACAGCAGAATGGGAGAAAATTTCCGCTGAAAGGCATTCCATTAAAAAAAAATCCTGAAACGCACAGGTGCGCTGAAATATCCATCGCAGAATTTTGCTATGCAAATGAGCCGACACTGAAACCATCCGCCGGAAGCTGCCGTTTACGCAACGGTCCAGGGAAAATGGCGGGCGCCCAAACCACGTGATCCCCAGGAGCCACTCACAACGTCTCTGCTGGCCAGCGCGGGAAAAAAGCTGGGGCCCAGTGCGCATGCGCAGACCGACCTCCTTTCCCAACCTCCTTCCCCTTCTCTCCTCGGGTTTTTCGTCTCTCCTCTCGTCCCCCCTATCCCCCCAGCCTCGTCCGTTTGTGGTTTGTCTTCGGCGCTTGCTGTCTTGCTGTAGAGCAACGATCATGCTGTCCCAAAGCAAACAATCAAAAAGCGATGGTGTATGACAAATCAACTTTATTTGTCCTCGGGAACTGCCTCGAAAAAGCTAGAGTACATATCTTTTTACGTCTTGTAACAGGCTTCACTGTTCTTGTGGAGCTTTAGGTGCTTCGACATCGAAGGGCAGTTCAAAAGCCAATGCTGAGCTATGTGCGTCGTTGTTGCCGATGGCTGCGGTAGAACTAAAACAAAACAAAAAATATATTGATGATCCGTAACTCTGCACGAAAATCACTGCTATGATAGGTAATCGATCTTGATTTCGTATTTGAACACCAAGGCATTCGTCACGAATGTTCGTAGATCACAGTGAATGAACGGCTGCGACGCGCATGAGGGGCAGCTAGAATAACCACACATAATTTGATTACCGGCATATCAGAAACGTACAATTTACGGCAATGCACTGCACAATGAAACGCCGCTAACGTACTGAGTGACTCGTAAATGTTGTACGTAATACACTTAACGTGATAAACCTGCATTACTTCCTTCAGTCACAAAAAAGTAATCAAACTTGTCTTACCGTTCACCTGCAGTACGTCGGAAAGAGTGCAGACTTCCTCTCTGACGATTTCTGCGTCCTTTGGAGGTGCAGGGATTCCATCACATGTTCGTCTTCCCGCTGTTGTGATGATGAGGTGGATGTGCCATTCCGTTCTCACATTAGCAGTTCGCCAAACCTAATCCAAGCAAATCTAAAGCATTCAAAACCCTCAAACTACCCCCTAGCGTCTGCGTGCACAACGGTTGCAGTCCGAGAGAACACGCGTGGCCGAACAGACGTGATTCGTGATTCTCCTCCGTTCGCCTGCTTCGGTCTTCCGTTGAGCGGTTCGCGCGTTCGGATGCTCGCTCCTCAGTCAAATGACTCTCGCCCAATCAGCGCAAAGGAAACTGACGCCAGTTTTTTAGACCAATGAGCATCCAAATATTTATACATATATTGCGCAGCCAATCAGAGATCGTTAGCGTACGGGCGCCGGTGGCGACATTATTTTGGAGGCGGTGCGTTTCGCTTTAGAGCCGGCGGCTGCTGAAACCGCGCCGATCAGGAGCGCAGGTAGGACAGCGCTCATTCCCGTCAGAGAAAATCGAAACGCAAATGTCGTTCTGGGATATCCCGTAGATATCCCACAGATGTCAGGTTCAGCAATGATTCAGGTTGTTCGCGACCTTGTAGGGGTGTCCCTGGGATTGTTGACAGCGAACTGTGTGAGAGGAGGAAATACATTACTCTGGGTCGGCACAGGTTTCAGCCGGGCACGAGCGTCGCCTAGCTCACGTAAGTGGGGCCCCTCGAAGGAGCGTCAACCCAACATGCATGGCCTTATGGATCTGCACTTGCAGATGGCCATAAGGCCATGCATGTTGAGTTGACGCTCCCCGACCCTGCACGCCGACCCTGAGTAATGTCTTTTCTCCTCTCATGTAGTTCGCGTTTACCGCTTTCTCTGTAAATAATGTAAGTTACGTTGTGTTCTCGAACTGGCTGCTTCGTCGCCTTTTTCTACCCATTGACAGTTTAACTGTAGAAAGGAGACCTTCAATTTTCAGTTACTTTATCCTAATTTCTACTACAGGTTATTAATGGTTTGCTGGGACGTGCTTGTGAGCGATAGAGATGATTGGAGAAGGTGCAGATCTGCTGGCCAGATCAACCACTTTGCGGCACAGATAAGCCTCCATCGGCGAAGGTCACACGCTTCTGTGGCGCGCGACTTTGGTTGGGCGTTTGGGACACACGCAATGGGCTTGTACGTAGCACGTGTGATGATGGTTTCGTACCACACTCAAGTCAAGGAACTGCAGTTTCCCATCCAGTGGCCCCTCATACATGAACTTCAACCCGTCGGCGCTGTACTTGAACGTTTGCAATATGGTGCAGCAATGTGTTGACCGACTACCTTGTCCTTTATAAACGAAAAAAATAAAAAGGTACAGGACGAGAACAGGACGATGTTCCTTGCCCCTGCGCAGACAATCCCATTAGCCGCCTTGGGCAAACTGCGATTTGACAGATTGAGCTGTGGTGAGCATATGATACAGTCAACAGTGAACATAAATGGTGACACTGATGAAATTGGTGACATTGCTATCAGTGATTTATTACAAACTTCACATTAACAAAAGGAGATAATGTGCTCTGCTTTAAACGAGACTACTATCTCGTTATATATAATTTGCAATTAGTATGCATAAATGTACAACCCTGCCATAAAACAAAAAGGAAGAAAGAAAAAAGTAATTTTACATATATGTATATACATTCATATTATCATGACTGGAATTTCCTGGAAAGATTTTAATGTCATGGGCATTAAAGGCTATTATTGTAATATCGAGGGTCGTGGGGAGAAGGAGGTGTGCTATAGCTGTTACGACTAGTAGTTCCAGATGAATCAGCAGCACCGGACTCATTCTCTGCCATTTGCCGAAGCCTCGTCCAAATGTCTAGGGTTGAAGATGTTGGAGTAGATGGGCCGCTGCTCGACACAAAAGATGGTGGACCACTCCATACCATACCTGAAAACCCCCCATTGTAAACACACATGCTCAATATTATGTGGCCACAGCTTACTGTCAGTGAGCACAGCAAATACCATCAAGTTCTCAGTAAGATACTTCTTTAGAATGCAAGTGTGCCTAATTTTAAGTCAAAGCACGTGCTTCCACAGTTGGCTGATTCCAATGCACTGTTACTCACTATTGGATGGCGATGCTACGGGAAGGGCAGAAGACTGGCTGCTGATGGCTATTGACCCTGATGCTGGAACCTTGGGAACAGAGCTCAAGAGCAGCCTGTATGTTGTACTAGTAACCTTTCCCAGGAACTGGTCCAACTGGTGCAGGGATAGTGCATTGTGCAGTGTTTCCAAGGGTCGGATTGATGGAACAGTCACTATGCCATCTGTCAAGAATAAACATGTGTGCAAATATACACAAGACCAAATGGAGTAGTGAGGCTAACATTATAAAACAAGTGTTCAAAAAACTGTTGCTGAGACACGTAAGTCCACATCAACCCCTGGTTGCAACAAGCTTTACTTGCCTGGATTTCAGGTTTATTCTCTTTATAGCTTCCATGTGACATTACAAGTGTGCAAAATAATATAAGTTTCTACCATTTCCTATGCATCAACATAGACATGTTACAAACATAGCCTGATCATTTGATTAATGTTTTCGAATACCCATCCTCAACTTATCTCTTCATGTATAGCGACTAGCAGAGAGTGGCGTTTATCAAACATCAGCAACATGTAAGGATGCTGTACATCGTATAAGGCGATTGCTTTCAATTGATCCTACAGTGCTAAAATGTAGGCATGTGCAAATAATTATTTGGAAACCAAAGCCAATAGCAGTTAAAACAGAATCCAATACGAAGCAAATACAGTCGAGTTTGTTTGTAACGATATTCACGGGAACGCGAAATCTGACTTTCTTTTTTTCAAGACTATTATTATACATATACAGGGTGTTCCACAAGAGGACGTCACTAAATTCCTAAATATAAGTTTTACGTAAAAAAATAATAAAACTACTACTTGGGAATACACAACTGATGTTTGCCACAGACCGAGGCCGTTGGCATTCATGTTACATATTAAGCTAATTTGCATAATTAAACTAAAAAAATTGCCATGCAAAGGCAGCATTTTTCTTCCTGAATTCAGAAGCCTATGACTAACACACTCTTCCAGTCAAAATCACATGGTTTTTCACAAGATTTCTACAAAAATTTGACAGCCGAATATCAGTCGCTGGGCAAAGCATGCCCAGTGAAATTTGCGTTTGCGGAGCTCTTGGCCCCGCCTTTATCGAGGCAAAGTGAAAAGTATCGACACAATTTTGTTCCGATCGAAGGCCATGTCACGCAGCCCGTCATTATCAGTGGCAATGAGGTTTTGCGCCGGTATAAAATCCGTCGAGCACCTGTAACTTCAAGTCAAAACACGTCATGGAGCTGCAGATGCCACCATCCCATACAGCACAAGACCACCAGGATGCACCAGGAAAAAATTAATGAATTAAGAGGCAGAGGGAACGACCTGGAGAGAAAAGCCCTCGGTAAATGTGCAGACTTTCGCTTACCACTGTGAGCTCTGACGCGACCATGTTGCATGAAACACGGTGTTACGCCCTGGCTTACGAACATGTCTGACGCTTGCTAACCAGAAACAACACACAAAACCACAAGCCGATCACAGACTCTCCGTGACCAACAGACGCCGTGGTTGTGGTCGTTTATTGGACTCGAGCAACTCGAGAGTCGACTTTTGGTGGGCAAAAATGCTGCGGCGCGGCTCTCCTGACGTCATCCCCCTGAGCACGCCTAAAGGGGCCCAAATTTTCCACGTCTCCCCCTGGGGCGCAAAGTAGACACCAGTACTGGTTTGAATGAAGAGATTTCGAATTAATGGGATTATACAGTATATAATTCTGCATTCAATTTGGAAATCGAATCGAGTACATGATTACTAGATGCTTCGGTGCTCGAAAATTCGAATATTCGCACAGACCTACTAAAATGTAAAGAAGTACATATTCCTTACATATCATCTCACTCTGATTGGAAAAGGTTCTTGAACCCAACGTTATTGCAGTGCACACATTCTTCTGTCTTATTTACACACGCAACTCATGTAACATTGTATGTATTATAAGAGACATATAAGTCATATAAGAGTAACGTGACCATATTCCTCCGACCCCAAGGCGGGACTCTGATGGGAGGGGGAGGTCGGCCAGCATATCAAATATGTTTCACTTCGTCGGCACCCAATCCCGTTGTGTTTACTTGATTTATAATCTATATCCCTTTTCTCGTTTCTTCATTGTTTGCATTTTGCATACTGTCGAGCGCACACGTCAAGCACTTTGACCAGAAGGTATTCCGCATACTGTGTCCTCATACTTGTGGATATGAATGGAAAATCTCGCCCCAAACTCGCTGAACTTCCACTTCCATTCTGTCATTATCGTGAGCATTGTATCAAGACTATTCTCCTCCCAACTAGGCAGCTTATTGAACAAAGGGTGAGCAGGCGATCTTTGCTTCCCACGAAGTACTGTCAAAGGGATGGCTTGTTAGCCAGCACATCATAATGTTCCATTGGCTAGATCAAGGAAAGATGTGAGGGGGAAGAGGGCAATGTGGAATAAAAAACCCTTGTCTAGCCACACCTTTTCCATTCTGGGATTAGTTCTAGCCAAAAGCGGGACTGTCCCACCTAATCGGGACGTCTTGTCACATTATATAAGAGGGTTGTGTTCTTTATACTCGTATTTGTGTGCATTTGCAAAATGGGACCAAATTCTCATTGGGGAACAGGAACACCTACACTAAATGCATGTACCAATGGAGGGTCGATTTACATAATCACCCTTTTATTCACCGTTTTAAATATCTTGCTATATTCATGGGCATTTCTATAGTTTTATGATGCTGTTGGTGGTGTATATTGGATGCAACTGAGAACTTCAGGAAACAAGCAGCTGCACTACAGTCCATTATGATAGAGACCACTGATAGCGTAATGGGCATGGTACAGTTCATGACAGTTCTTTATTTATTTATCGTTTTGCAGTTCTTACTCCATGCATAGATGATGCATCTCTAGACTGTGTGTTACAAGGTTATATGCTCACAGTCATGGACTGGTTACAGCACAAATAGCCTTGGTACTACAGAGGCCTGAGCATGGGCACACGAATGTCAGGGTCACAGTCAGCTATCTGTGGTGCAAGATGATACAAGGAGGAGACAAGTGCACCGAAGAAAAAACAAGTGGGGGGAAGTTTCTTTCATAAAGCTCTTCCTCTGATGAGTGAAAATGACAGAATGAAGGCTTGTCAGGGGCTAAGTCACATGCAATCAAACCCGACTAATGAGCCCTCCATTTACAAACGGCACCTTGCGGGACAAGACATCTGCAAATAAGGTAACATTTCCTTGAGTCTGAGTGAAAAGAAAGATGCAAGACAAAACACCTTTTCCTCAAACCAAAAGCAATGTTACCTTATTCGCATCCACACTGTCTTGCTTGCTTGCATTCTACTCTTTGTTCAACGAGACATCTCCCTCGATTCATGGCCGGATTAAGCTATGTCACTCACAAGCGAAAAAAGTACTATATATCACTATGATGACAGAGGGTAAATTATGTGAGTCGAGCCCGTTTATTACGATCTTCAATATAACAATAGCTCTGATAGTACGATCAATCCGCTGGTTCCCGTCCGCTCACCCATTGAAGTACATGTAAGCAACACATCGATATAACGAACGCCGTGAAAGCGTTTGCTCGCATATAGCTATCAGAATTCTCGTGGTGGCCGGTAAAACGCGTTAATATCGAGAAGTAACATTCAATTGTTTTTTGTTTTTTTTCAAAAAAAGGTGGCAATTTCAAAAGCCTTAGCCTCCGTGAGCATTAAAGAGAGAATGCGGAGTGTTTATCCGCACATAACTGACAGGGATTAGTGCGTGCGTTGCAAGGCGCAAGACTTCGAAGGGGTGGAAGGGACTCAGAGAAGTAGAGGATGTTGCTCTCTCTCTCTCTCCACACTGTACTCTCGCCCTCAAGTTTTCTTGGTTTGCTGCGTGCTGTGATAGCGTCTGCTCTGCGGTTCTAGGACGCGTTCTAATGAGGAAAGGCACGTTGCTCGACTCGAAGTTCCACATGCTTGACGGATTTTGTGCTGAAGCAAAACCTAGTTGCCAAGTGCCGTGCCTTCCAAAATGTGAGTTGGCAGACAGTTGTATGTCTCCATCCAAACACAAGAAAGATACCCAAGTGGAAATTGCCGACTGCCAACCATCCGGCCATGGTGGATATTTGGGTGGGTCGTGGTGGGTGACTTCGTCGGCCACTGCACCGTGGACCAACATCGGTCTAGTGTCACTCACAGTGCTGGTTGGCAAATGGCGTTGGGCCTACAAGTTGTGCGCACGTGTTGCAGGCGTGCTATTGAGAGATCGGCATAATAAAGACACGCCAAGTCGACACTGCACTGCAAACAAACTCGAAAACAGTGCAGCTGCTTCACAAAACAAAACAAGAAAGAAAAGGCACTGTTTCTGTAGTTCTCTGAATTCAACATATCCAAAAAACAGAACCCGGGAAAGGGACAGAGGAGGGACGACACGACACGTTCTCGTCGTCGAATGTCGTCCCTCCTCTGTCCGTTTCTCGGGTTCCGTTTTTTCACTATGTACCAGCTGGCCTGCACCCTTGCCCTTTTGCCATCAACATATCCAAATCAATTTCTTCTGCTTGCAAAATTATTGAGATGGAATGAAGATTAACTCCCGATCGCCCTTGGTAGCTCTGTCGGTAGCGTGCTGGCTTGCTGAGCTCAAGATCGTGGGTTCGATCCAAGTTAAGGACGGTAGCAATGTGGGCCTTTCCTTTGAACACCCTGTGTCTATGGTTTCGGTTGCACGTTAAAAATTCCCAGGTGGTTGCAGCCCTATCCCACGAACCGCATGTAGCTACACAAGTGGTGGCTAACCCACCTTACTTGCGAATCAACTTCCAGTTATTAGCAATAGTGAATCAGTTTCGTCGTGTCGCGATTTTATGCGTCTATGACTGACACTGCTGGAATGCAATAGAATGGCATCGGAAGCTGCATGATACCATACTGCAATGGGATCAGAGTACTGCATAACCATGGGTCCTGCTCCTTAATAAAAGGGGTCCATAGTTGGCCCATCGTTGCTGTTAATCCATGGGCCGTTTTCTAGCCTACTAATGGCCGTCTACTGCCCAGACTTGGTGCTACACTAGCCCTGTGTTGGCCCCATGTCTTATAGGTCAGTCTACTACATTGGCCCAAGGTTGGCGGTATTAGGTCTGGCTGTGTAAGGCCAATGGCAATCCCTAAGCTTGGCCCAACTTTTTTTTTGTTAGTACGGCCCAACAACTTTTAGGTTGGAAGCATACGTCAGCCCAACATTTTGCCGACGTTGTTTTTCCCCCTGGAGAGCCTCGCGTGTTTTCGGCGGATATGTTGTCCTTGGAAAATGTTTCCACATAAATCTGTGTCGATTTGCAGCTAGATAAAATTATTTTGCGCTCTCAACGAGCATGCATGTTCAGCATCATTGTACTTGTACCGTTCTACTCTGTTGACATGATGCCGACTAGCGATTTCGCGAAAGCTTGTATAGAATGATAACTCTGACATAACAATCGGATTTCACGTTCCTGTCAATATCATTATGAACAGGCTCCACGGGTACCACGAAGGCTGACTGGTTTCTGAGGCAAGAAGAGGCAAGGTAATTGTCCTTCTGGACTTTGAAGTGGACATATTGGGAAGGGCAACGAAAAACAATCACCAACCAATGCAGAAGCAACTTTCCCGAGGTCTACGATGGCTTGAATCTGTTTGGGATTGTGACAGATCAGGCGACTCTCATCCTGCTTTGCCGGATCGTGGGCATTAAAGGAGCTCTGAAAGCCATCTAAAAAATTTTCTGTTCCGAACGCGTTGTGGAAGCAGGTAACTTAACTTGATGATTAACATGAAAATTTTCTCTGTACGCGATGTTTTTCGTATAAAAAAAGACAATTGAACATCGCCGCATGTGTTCCCACTCGACTCGCTCCTCCAGGTGAAACGAGGAGGAGAATGAAAAAAATGTCATTGGTGACGTAGTAGTAAAAGTTGAAAGCGGCGACCGCGCTTCTATCCGGGTCAGTGGTGACTGGTTTTCTGGAAATCCCCGTCCTCGAAATTCATGTTCTGGAAACAAGGAAAACCAGGGGAAATGCTGCTCTGTAAGATGATATGCTGCGATTAAGAACATAACATCACTATTTAACCACTCGAATTCAGGGGTTTTCTATATGTGTCCAAGTCGTCTTAGCGAACGAAAGACACATTTTAGCAGCCATTTGGCTTAGCAGGGTGGCATGTTGGTTGGTTAGTTGTGTGCTTGCAATATTATGGCTGGGTTAGTCACAGTTTGCCATTGGCAGTTTTTCACTCACGACATGTGCATTTTATAGTCAGCTAAAATTTACGCTAGTCACGTGTTGTTTCAGTGCACGCTGATATGTCAACGGACGCAAACTTAACCGGCGTTGTCGGTCACTATATGGTGGATAGAACTGATGCACTATATGGTGACAAAACAAATGGCGCTGAGCACGGATGAACTCAAACTTGCGCTTCTGCGTCATCCACATTTGTAGTCTGCATCAGCCAATTCTCGTTTAGCTCGACGATTGGTAAGGTGACCATAAACTGTGATGGTCCTATGTGGTGGTACACTGCTTGGCTATGTTGGTGTGTAATTCAGGCAATGAATGTTCAACTCCTGATGCCACGATGTGCCGGCGACGGCATATTGCGATAGATTTCACTGGATTGTACCTGACAACGTATGGGCAAGAACACTGCTCCAGCTGAATAAGGAATTAACTGAATGGCTAACAAAGTTGCTAGTCAAAGTGAAGGGCACTAGTGATCATAGCGAATTAGTGATATAGCGAATATTGATATAGTGACAAAGCGAACGGAATTAGTGATCATAGTGATGCAGTGATCATTTTGAGGCATGAACTGAAGCAGCGCTTAGTGCTGCACTGTGTTTATACGTATTGCCACCAACAACGCAACAACAAACAGTCACCACGATAACGAACAGCATACAAAACACAGACAAGGACAGAACAGCGTTCAACTGGCACCTGAAGTTTATTTTCATAATCCACCTACTCCGGAAGGTAGCTTTAGAGAAAGCAAGGTCGAGCGGGGAGAAGTTGACCGATTTTTGGTTGACTTTGCTCGGGGAGTTCAATGAGGACGGCCTCCACAATCTCACGGCCTAACCTTCAACAGTGTCTGTAGACCAATCTTCGTTTACTGTATCTGATAAACCAAAGAAAAAGCAAAAAGAAACTTCTTCCACCGTTGCAGCGGGGTTCCGAGTGAAAAGTAGCAGACGACGTTCTTCAAAACCAATCAGCGGCTCCACTTTTCCCGACGTCAAAATGACGCAAGCGGCTCGACGGCTCGTTCCGGGTATTGCCACCGTTGCGCATGGTCGCGATTGGCAAAATCGAATTCTGCGATATTTGTGCACCTGTTGATAGAATTACTTCGCATGGTGCGTTTTAATAAGCTTACGAATCGCTTGGTTAAAAAAAATGGTAGTGATTAAAGTGCTTTCTGAGCTCCTTTAATGGGCACTGGGCATCATTGGCATTAATGAAATATTATTTGGGGGTGTCTAATCTCCTTTGTCAGCTGGCGTTGTTACAGGGCTCCCAAGCCCGTCATGTTTACACATACACGTGTTACGTCCCTACTAGGGTGGGCAGCATCTTGCTCGACAAGACTTTATTCTGTCGTCTCCATCACTCAAAAGGAGAGACTTATGCTCAAACTGCTGTTTTTATCTCCACCTTCCCCTCTACAAACGTTGCCTTCCTCCCTCCTTGCCATGCACACTATGGAGCAAGCTTTTTACTAAGCTTTGTAAAGATAAAAAGAAAGTTTCAAAAACTGAACATGAGGGCTGGATGGGCCACGTGTGGACTGGTGTTACTCTCCGTGTCCATGTAAAGTGTGGTACCCTGCATGTAGAAACCACTGGAACAAGAGTCGGCACAGGAAGTGGGCCTGACTGCACAGAAGTTGTGCTAAACCCCTGACAGCATGAAATATCATTAGCCATAGCTTTGACAGCACATTTTGCACAAGCTGGAAGATACCAATGTTTATGGCGGTAGCAAGCGCATAAAGTAGTTAGATCCTTAATGTTAGGAGCATACGATACTTTCTGTGCAAATAGACTCAGGTCTTCTGTAGTGCTGGCACACAGCATGCTTCTTTGTACTTTTCAGGCAAGTTTTGTCACATGTCACTTTCTGCTTTTGCCATGTAAGCAACAAGCTTGGATGTGTTCAGCTTGCTCATAGTAATTGCTACTTTCATTTGACAACCATTTTGCAGAATCCACACAGACTGTTTTCGTTTTTCACGCTTTCCCTGCACAGTGTGCGAATGGAACCAGTTGCCGTCAAATGTGTTTAGCTGCAAAAGTATTTTTTTTTTACATTTTTAGGAAGACCTTTCATTAGCACTGTTAGTTTTCTGGGGGGGTGTTACACAGTCTATATGTATAACTTTGGGAGATTGGATTTTTCTCGGCCGATCATATGACTGCCAGGCTGAAGTGGGAAAGCAGGCGTAATTCAGTCATCATGTTGTCACACCCCGGTTTTATGTGTCTACACGACTGCAGACATACGTATTAAATAGACTCGATATGGCCTGGTTCAAAGCCCCTGGTCCCTAGAACTACACTACAACATAGTCCCATGGCTGAGAAGGTTTGTGCTTTTTGGATAAAAAGAAAGGCAACAATTTACAAGCATGTGTCTTCTGGACCCTTCCAGTATAACCCAGAAATTACAGAATCTGTTTAATGTATGTAAAAATATAACCTGTAGGCCAGAAACCAATCAGGACCAGTCACCCAAATTTAGCCATAGTGTCACAAAACAAACTGTTGTTATGCACTGCATCTGCAGAATGAAGAATCTGTAGAAGCTTCTGTAGATGAAACAGGCCTTACCTGCCACAGCAGCAGGTAATAGGTTTTTTAGGTCTGGGGCACTTGACGAACCACTGATCACGGCTGTGCTAAACAAGCTGCCAGATGAACCTAGAAGTAAAACCAAGGTTCTGCTATTTTGGCCACCCAGCGAGGATCACAAACGGCCAGAACAGAGCAGAAAAGAACAGGAACACAGATGGCCAAATTAACAACAAAATAAGCCAGCTTCAGTGCTAGAAAATCCAACAAGAGGCCAACAGCAACCACACATGCCACAAAAAGCATAAGTCGGAAACCATGTGACAACAGCAACAATAGGGTTTCTGCTTTGGAAAGCAGCAATCAGGAATGTGCTTCGAGCACCAAATATTAGAGAAACAGTGCATGTGCATACAAAGCTAGCTGGACAGCAACACAAACAGAAGGTAGGATTGAAATATGGCAGTCGTTGAAAAAGTTTGACAGCGGCAGGAATCGGACCATGCACCTCTTGATTGCAAACAACTCAGGGAAAAGAGGTGCTGACGCCAGGAATCGAACCTGGGTCTTCTGATTTCCGGTCAGATATGCTAACCGCTACACCACACCAGCACGCCATTTCCCTTGAGCCATTTCTGGGCGTTTGAGGCTTACTTGTCTGTGTCGTCCCTAATTGTTGGTCTGCCTCGGCCAAATCTCGTTGTTTACCTGTTGATTGCCAGTCGAATGCGCTAACCAATTACGCTACGCTGGCATCTGCTTTCCGACGACTTACCGCAAGAGGTCTCATTAAAATAACAGTACATGCATTTATGCTCTTCACATTCTCTCCTACATTTCTTCTCTCTCACACACACACACATACGTACAACACAAGTACCAGGCAGCGACATCTGGTGAACATGATGAAGGTTACAGGTGGAATGTTGATTAAAGCACACGGCTGTACTATAGCACCAGCAAGTTAATAACAGACTGAGTAAAACAATGTAGAACTACAGTACAACTGAAACATCAAGCAAAATGCAGCAGTCGTGTGCACTTCATTGTGTTGACTGCAAATGAAACACTTGTTGCTGTTAGTACTGCTGCTGCTGGCTAATAGTCTGTCTCCTATGCTAGCAAATGGTGAACTACAAATGCTTAAAGATAAAATAATTCAAAGCAGAAAATATTGACTTTTGAGCAAACATATACCAACCTAATGTGCTACTTTGTCAATAAAAGGTAACTAATGCAGTTGGTCAATACCACTATTTTCAAGAAAGAAAAAAAGTCAGACATGTCTTCATGCATAGTAAGCATTAAAAAATGTCTACACAAAGCATGTTATGAATTTTCTCTTTTTGGCCTCTTTCACAATTATACTACATTCTTTGAGGCATGCAAACTCTACACAACCAGGTATTAATTAGAAATAATAATAATTTTGGAAGCTGACAATGCAAACTTACCAAACACCTTTGGAAGATCAGCAATACTGCAAATCCTCAGATAGGAACTCAATTGCCCTGGGACAGAATGACGATGTCTGTGAATGCCATCTACATACAGAGCCAACAAGCAACAGCACATTGATCAAAATGGCCGCACCACTCTTCAGAAGAGAAGCAGAAAATCAAGAAAATGGAAAAGAAACAAACACAAACAGGAAGGTGCAGGTGGCTATTCAGCAAAGGGGAAGCAAGAGAAGTGCATTGGAATTCCAAAGCATCTTCATGTTGAGGTCCATGAACTGTGTGAGAGCATTTGACAAAGGAAGGTCAAGAGAAAAGTCTTCTGGTGATGGTGCTGATATGATCAATGGATCTACATATTAGGGCATGATGGAGTAAAACATCTATGTTACACCAAACTTTGCTTAGACTGCCTATTTTTTCAACCGAAAACTATAGCATCCACTGCATTACAAAACTAGCTCTTCCCTATGTTCTGCTCACGGAGCGACTGCAGTACCAATGGACGGCACATGTGATGAGTCTTGCGATCCAACACATCTCCCTGGTCACAAACTGTACGATGACTAGCTGGACGACTGCTGGAAATATCAAGTCACAACATTTCCCTCCAAGATGACTGCATCAAGTGACCTCTCATAGGTGTAGTATTACAAAACAGCTGCCATGCAATAGAAGCATATCCTGAAGGACTAATGAGGCTACCTCTGATTGAAGACAACTTTCCTGTTTTAACTGTAATATATAAATCATCTTGTTTTTAGTGCTAAATAGGACGTGGTCCTGGGGGCACAAGAAGTCCACAACTCCTGAAGTGCTACACAGAATTGCCCAAACAGGCAAAAAATCCCAATTTTTAGTAAAACTATTGTGGAGATGGGTATCCAAAATCTAGTTGCAAAATGGTGGTGCACATGCTCATTTCGGTTCATTGGCATCTAATACAAATTATTGTTGTCTTATGCTTTAGTCACAATGATTGTTACTGTGACATTCTGTGTAGTTGAGCTGTAACTAATGGTTGCTTAATGCTATGCTGCACCAGAAAGACAATTGCAAATAGCTCCCCATGTTGTACATAAAGGCAAACCTTGTACTGTGCAAGTGTAAGTTCAAACCTATGGAACTGTTTCTGTAAAGCAACATACACTGTAATATACATGTGCTATATGTAACATGACACAAGAGTGTCTTCATTTACATCACCTTTTGACTTGGCACTTCATGCATCCCAAGTTCCACAAATTGTCTGAGATTTATATGCATATCTGTAGCATATCTGTATCAAAGCATATCTGTAGTACACATGGTAAACATCATTGGCATCAATTTCATGTAGGTGGGCAGGGTGGCGAGGTCACATACAAAACGTTCCCCACAAATATGCGGTGGTGAAAAAACATTGTAGCACTCATGAACCATTTTGCGTGGTCATTTAATGCTGCACAAGCACCATACTAGGCATGTGCACCATCACTTGGCAGCTTACTTTCAAATCATGCTTAAAATAGGCATTCAAGAAAAGCTGGGATTGCCCAACAAACAAGAGAAGCATCAAGGAATTGGAGAGCAGCAACATGGATGAGGACGAGGTGTAACGAGGATGTGCACAAGCGAAAGTGAGTGGGCCATTTTGTTATTCACAATGTGCTCAAAGTCATGCACAGAATGTGTACAAGGTACAATAACAAAAACTCTGTTCATGCAGGATAACTTGTTCAGAGGTGGGAAGCAATGTGATTGTGGGAGATACCTAGTCTTACTTTACAGAGCAACTGTGGGAAAGCTCTTATCCATCATAGGTTAAGGTTAGTAGGAGAGCCATGAACACATTAGGTCGGCTCATGAGAAAGAGAACTTTGCGTGGAGCTGTTATTTCGTTCACAACCCTTACTGGGAGTGTGTTTTTCTTACACTTCAGAAGACTGCCTCAATGAAAGCAAACATTGTAAGACTACAACACTAAATTCACTGCCATGGCACTTGCATCATACAGAGGACCCATTAAAAAATGAAGGTTTGCCATGGTAGTCTTAATTAAGAGACAATCAACTCACCCCTCAGGTTGCTCAGACACAGTGAACTATTGATGAAAGTGTGGCACATGGCAATCTCGTCGTAGAATATTAACAATCTTGTGAAAGCCTCATATCAATATGACCACAAGCTTTAGAGAGACACAGAAACTACCAAATTCCTCTAAATTTCAGTTTCATCAAAATTACAATGCATTACGTTTGGACAGAAAACAATTCTCTTTCCTAAGCGCTCAAGAGCACTGCTATTGTGTCACCTATGCCATGGCCCTGGTTTTCTGCTGCGGCAAATTCAAAATTCTGCAGCACCGACTTGTAAATTCCAAGATTTTCCGTGGCAAAGAGTTAACGACTGCTTGAAATGGGAAACACTTTATGTTCTTGAATAATGTGGGAACAAAAAATATTTTATCAAATTACCGATTCAAATCACTGTTGTGGCTCAGCATTACGTGATATTTTGTGTTCTCCTCTGACAGAGAATGACGTCTGTCATCTACAATCATTTTACACCAGCTGAAAGATCTTTCAGCATCTGCAGAATTTATAGGAATTGACAAATACTACTTGATCGCAATAGATGATAAATTCAGAGCAAGCACCCTCACTCCATTCCAAAATCAAATTACTATGTCGAAGGCTTGAGGAGGCGGGCTGATCTGCTTAGACACAGATGGAGCCAAGACACAGTCTGCAGACTTCAGGACCTTGGCTGTCTGCAGATAAAGTAGCCATTCTACCAGGAGGTTTGAACCTTCTGTTTCTAAGGCTGAAATGTTCTTGAATTCGGTGAGTTCATGTGACAGAGACTTGACCTGTACTAGTGGGTCCAAGGCCTTCATGCTTTTGAAGAACTGCAAGCTCTCACTGTTTTCAAGGATCTCTTGTACTTTCTGAGCTGCCTGCTGCCTGCCTCTTCTTAGCTTTTCTCCCATTTGATTTAGCTTCTTCCTCATCTGCTCCTTCCTGCCTCATTAGGGCAACACAGTTCTCCAGCGATGCGGCTTTCAGATATCCCCAAACATGGCATTGAAGACCTTGTGGGAAGCAACATGCTAACCTTCAGCTGCCCCCAGTAGACTTGCAACCTTTTTGCCAAATGCCACTATGCAACGGGTAGAATACTTGAGCTCTTGCTGAGATGAGAACAAGAGCACACTTGACTCTTTGAATGCCCCGGCTTGGGGCTTACAGTCATTTTATACCCGACAAACCGAGGGCCTGGATCTGCCCCTGCGCAACAGGGAATAATCGAGAAGGGACCGCGCACAATGTGTAGGTTCGGGCGTCAGTCCTAGCATGTGCAACATAGATGGCTCACGCCATAGACAGATTACTCACGAAAGTTCACAAAGTGCTGATTGTCTTTGACCTTGATGTCGGCCGTGCGTTACCATCATTATCAAACAAGAAGTGTGGCAATATGTATATGGGAACATGTGGCACAAGAAATACAGAAAGTACTTAGACCAGCTCATGTGCGCAGCACTGCTGTCAACATACGTTCTGTCAGTTCTCCGGGGTCACGTGTACGTTGGAGCAGTTGGGAACGTGCGCAGTAGTGTGTTTATCTGATGGCCTTTTGCGTGAGAGCGCAATACTGCTCCTGAGATGCTGCACATTGTAACCGTTGGTTACACGTCGTGCACGTCAGTTACTACGCCGTAGTAACCGTCTACATCGCACCAATCACGTCCATCGACCCAATCAGATTTCCGAGAACTTCCGTGCAAAACCAATAATCCCGCGAAATTCCGTGCCAAACGAAGGATTCCGCGATGAATTGCGGAAGCCGGGGGCCTTACCTATGCCTCTAGAGACTTATGTCCCTAAAACTGTACTGCATCTCTGCTAATTATAAGTTAAATGCTGTGTGGCTTTCTCCCAAGGTAGTAGAAGGCATTATGTTTCTAGGATGGTCTCCTCGCTGGTTGGCTGGAAGCCGAGAAGGGGCGCAGTCAATTTCAACGAAGGGGTCGTATGATGTGCCGGGCATCTTAGCAGAATATGTTCTATGTCCTCTTCTCGTCCTGAATGCCTCTCCTTCCACGTGCCAATCATGGCTGTCAATGATCACTTCTCTAAATGGGTGGAGCTATTTCCACTTAGGAAGTTGGTGAGACATTTTCGTGGCTTGGGTTTTCGGCGTCACATAGTACAGTCAAACTCCTTTATAGCGACACCCCTTTTTACTCCTTACACCTTTTTAACGAAAGTACCACTACAGCAAATTTTTTTGCGGTCCCGCTGGAGCCCTATAGGTTCAATACTGGACATCCTTTTTAACGAAAATACCTTTACTGCAAATTTTTTTTTGCGGTCCCCTGAGTTTCGTTGTAAAGGAGTTTGACTGTATTACAGACAGTGCCTCTCACTTCACAAGGCAGGTGTTTGCCATCTCCTACGCGACCTTAGAAGAGCAGATTCAACGCATGCCTTCTGGATGCCACGAAACACCTCTCGTCAAGACGCTGCACTAATTCATCGGATGTGACTCAATGTGGCTTTTACGGCTCAATGGCATTACTGCTTGAGACAAGTTGACCCTCCCAGATGCCGTCACTCTGGACATCTCGAAGATCTAGAGCACATTCTTCTTTATTGCCCTCACTATCAACCTTCCGGATCCACACTTTCAGAGTCTCTCAATTAGCTGGACTCTCGCCCCCTCTCTTTGTCAAAATTGCTTGGTGCATGGCTAAATCCAGCCCACCAACGTTCTGACTTAAAACCCCCTCTGACCTTTCTGGACACCGTAGGACTTCGGTCCTCACTGTGAAGCGACTCATTATTCCATTTCCCACATCACCACCAGCAACGGGGTAGGGTATCGCTCCGGGCGATGAAACTCCACAATCATCATCATCCTCAAATAAAGTTGTTGCTGTTAGCAGAAGAGGATGGCTTTGGCTGGCTTTGTATCATCTGCTAGTTAATAACAAATGGTGAACTGCAATCCTAAATATATGTTGAGAAAGGTTTGTTAAAGCACAAGCTAAGACTGCAACTGCAGGTAGGTAGAGCAGAATAAAGTAAGGCCCATTCATGATTACTTTCACTGACAAAAAGGGTCTGTAGATGCTCGGATGGGGTTGGAGTTCCAATAAGCACTATGCAGCCGAAGTTATTTTGCATACTTAGCAGTATTTGTCACAAAAATGCTATGAAAACACCCACAAAAAATGCCATTGTTGGGAGAAGCCAATGGGACCCTCAAGACTTGGAATCGGTGGAAGTCAATCAGGCAACAAAACGTGTGTTCGCAAGCCTGTGTGTCCGTGCACTCCCAATGCAGGCCATCCCTGGTCTTGTATGTGGTCTTGGTATGCTGCATCATGCACATGGCTACATTTCTTTAATATACGACTTACTTAAAGGGGTTGGAACACCTTGATAGATGTGGTTCATTACATCATGGTAGATACAGCTAGATACAAGCCCTCGAACACACTCCCGAGCAAAGCGCCGACGTCAGAGAGCTCAGAATTGTGTCCATTCCTATTGGCAGCCGTAAGCACATGACTTCTCGTGCGCTGCGTCACTAGCCTCAGTGTGCGCTGTGATGTCAGAGCCGCATGAGTTCTGGTATGCGCTGTGCCCATTTTCTCTGCTTCTATTACTCTTTTTGCTGTGAAACTTTCCATGCAGGTTCACATTGGTACAAAGAACAGTCTTTTAAATTTATCTGGGATAACGAGGGACGACCAGTCTCAACCCCTTTAATCATCCTTGGTAATGTTAATGAGATATGTTCAGATGCAGCTAATTAACCATAAATTCCAGCAGCTGCCAGTAAGATACAGATCATGCTAGTATTTCTTTAAGAGGCAAAACCACTCCACGATGGGGCACATGGGGTATATTTGCCGAGCGAGTGGTTTGCGTTGTGTTGAAAGAGATGTTTTGGAGACCTTTCAAAGAGGCTCTAAGTGTTTTCAATATTTTACCACACCTCAGGCACTTATCCATTCATCCATCCGTCCACCTATGGTGCGCAAGAAGTAAAGCCACACACTAGCTGAATCACCTGACTACTGCGGGAAATCGCTATACTTTGTTTGTAGGAGCAACTAAACCAACCACTGCGACCACCAGCCATTCTTCTTTTCTTTTTGCTACTGCTGACGTGCACAGCAGTATGCAGTCGCCAACACCCTTCAATGAGCTAAACAATGCACAGAGTTCTGGCACATGTATCACAGACGTCACCAGTTGAGACCCACTTGCTGTCACCCCGCACTGAAGGAAATATGTAAGTAATTGTAGATCAATCAACCCATTTCCAGAAATTAAACAACTTGTAATTGTTCAGCAGTTCCGCATCGCGACTGTGTTTACAGTAAGTTTGCAGTAGTCCCCCATAACTCTCGAAATCACTGGGTTTTCTAAAAGAAAAAAAAAAAAGTTTGGGACTTGAAAAACAGCTGGGACCCCGGATTTCAGGTTATCACAAATCCCAGCACAAGCTGCGATGGGTGGAGCCTGCAAGCAAAGGTTGCAGGCTTCGTTCATTACAAGCCTGTGGTAGGTGATGTGGTGTGTTGGCAAGGAAGGAGCAACAATGTCAAACTGCATAAGAACTACGGGCATTGAAGTTTGAACATACTTGAGCAGCAGAATAAGTGTGAGCATTGTTAATTCACACAAGTAGAGCTTGCCACTCATAATTTCACATTAGCACATCCTTCACATTTTTACTCTAGTAATACGATGAGCAATGTTGGCTATAAGATGATGCACATTAGATATTTCCCGTGTGATTTAACAAATACTTCAATGTTCCAAGGTAAAGTGTGATCCATCTATGTGAAAATCCATTAAGGGTAGCTTGTGAGAGTGAATGTGACACTAGAGGATGTCTGAAATTGCCTACCTTTCTCTTTTGTCTTCAATTCAGCACCATCACTATCCAGGCTCCTGGGACGCTGACTGTCAGAATTACATCTTACAATGGGGTAAGGCTTTAGGCATTCATCTTCACATCCTGCACACAAGATAATGGAATATGCAATGTTTCACCTCCATAATTACAGTCCCCAAATAATCACCTTTTTTCGAGGCAACATCTTTATTAAAACCTAGGCTTGTGAACGTGCACAAATCTTTCACACACTTGAGTGACTTAAACAGTGACTTCATATCACATCGAGGCATTTCTAAATAATAGACAAGAAATGTTAGGCTACTGAATGTTAATTACCAGCCTTGCCTCTGAACTAGGGAACGGCACATTAATAACACCCTAGGTACCACCTGCACATCTTTGTACAGGAAAAAGATTAAAAGAAAACAGAAAATGCAACCCAAGATAAGGGCACTTCAGGTAGCCTCACCAGATACATTTCTTTTTGTTTTGCTTCCACAAGTTAAAGCTCATCTTCGACGCGTGAGGCAGCACTGTGCTCCTTCACCCTCTCACATTGGGGGTGAAGGGAAGACGCGTCTCATGAAGATGCGCAATGAACAAAATTAAGGAAAAAAGTGGTGTTCCTTCACGAATCTTTTGCAGGCGATCTATCGAACAAATTTTTGTTCTGAAAACGGCAACGGTAACAGGTGTTCTCATGTGGCGACCTTGTAGCTGTTATAATTAAAAAGTTAATTATTGAAAGTTAATTAGGACATTGCCTTAGGAGTTTGCTGGCGTCCTCCTAAGGAGTGCCCTTCGGCATATGCTATATTACAATTGATTTCATCTCTCGAAAAGTGTGTATATATATATTTAAAAAATCTGTTCGCAGTTAGCTGGGACACACTGTATATATATAACCAAACCAATGTAAATCTCGGTTATAACGAACTCGACGGTCGCGCACAACCCGTTCATTATATCCGAAGTTCGCTATAAATGGAATGGACAAAAAATTTGATCCAAAAGGCCAGCAGTGTAAGAAACATGAGTCATGTATGCCGTTCATTGAAAATACATAGTTAATGGCGCCTGTTTATACACAGTTGCGGAGTCATCAAGGTGGTCCAGGTGGGCCGCGGCGAGCGCCTTCGCGTACACAAAATCGCGGAGCGAAGCAACGTACTTGAGTGCCTCCGCTGTAGTTAAAATGTAAGGAGGGGAAGACACTGTGTCATCATCGTCATCGGAGAGTTCGTTTGGCGGCGGGCGCATGTCGGCAATGATGTCCGAATCACTGAAGTCCGCGACGGCCTGTGCGTCGTCATCTGCTGTCGCGAACTCCTCGAAAGACTGACAGCCGTCAGTCAGATTCGCAGCCGTTGCTCTGTCCCAAAGTTCTGTGTCGGTATCACGCACACCAAAGTCCACTTCACGATCGGCGTCTGTATAGCCAGTGCCTGACGAACAAATCCAGCTTTTCTGAAGCAGTTTCGCAAAGTTTCCCGCTTCACCTGCATCCATGACGCCTTAATCATCGGCCAAACGGGTGCACGTGCAGCGCACGCTGATGGTGACAGCGCATTGGCTGCAAAGCGAGGTCACGTGCAAGCGGCGCCTGACAAATCCGCGGGCGTCTGACGTCGCGCGCTCGCCTTCTCCAGTGGTCGAGGGAGCTCTTTCGGTCGCAGTAACCGAAGGCTCCCCGGCAATTCGTTCATAATAGGCGGGGGCAATTTCCATAGACTCAATACAAATTTTGACGGTCGTTCGTGAGGCATTCGTTATAACCGAAGATTCGTTATAAGTGGGGCTGTTATAACCGAGATTTACTTAAAACCAAATTTGTGCATATATATGACCGAAACAACATATATAACCAAAAATGGCATAACGAAAATTATATAACCAAGAAAAATCAGTGGTTGCCAAGAACGGTAAGCGAGGTGGATGTGGTGGTGGATTATTTGTGGCCGACTACGGCAAGCCGTTCCATCACCATCACAAGCACCACCACCGGAGTCTGCATCCCCTTCTCTTCTTCACTTGTCCTCAGCATTTTTAACCAGGAATGAGCTGAACCAGGAGCTGAGTTCGTCCATGGCACTTACGGGGTTAATAACCTGATGAATCTACCTTTTTATTTCTATACCACAGGCAACTGATATACCATATTGATTGAAGTTGCAGCAAGTGAACACGGACAAGAGAGTTAGAAAACAGATGTCTGTGTTCCTGTGTTTATAACCCTCTTATCCGTGTTCCCTTGCTTCAACTTCAGTTACCGTATTTTCACGCGTATTAGCCGTGGCTTATGCGGGATTTTTTTTTTTTTCGCGGACGCTCTGCTTCTTATCCACGGGTGCGGCTTATCTGATAGCTATTTTCCCCTGGTATTTTCGCCATACCCCGGATTAAACGAAAGGGCCAACAGTGCCTCATGTTTTTCGGAACAGGACCGCCCTGCCAGTGCACTAACAATACCGAACAGGGGAGGGTCCACATTCGAGTGGACTGACCTTCCGAATACATTCCCCCACGTAGCTTTAACAAAAGGGGTGACAGTGATTAATGTCTCCTGGAACACCACTAACTCGTCAATCCACAAAAAACATGCAACAAGGGCACAATCCGATCTTAGTAGAACACTAGAACTGACTTCCTTTGTTAAACATCATGCCGACACCGGAATGTGGACCACAGGGTTTATGGCCTTCCTTCCCTACGGTCTCCTTTATCGGCTGACCCACAGGAAGAGTTCAATACACCTGACATCGGGATAAAACGTGGTCAGCTAAGCGTCAGTTCTCATTTGACCTGAGCAGCAGCATTCGTGGACACGGGCACGGCAGTTAGAGGTAAGGCATGGCTCCATCGCGGAGGCACAGCTACGACAGCGGCTTCAAACTAAAAGTCGTCAACGTCGCGGACCAGTACGGGAGCAGGGCAGCTGGCAGGGAGTACGGCGTCGACGAGCGTTGAGTCTCTATGGATTTTGCTTGTGCATCACTGGTTTAGCGCACAAAGCAGTCACGTCGTATTACCCGCGGCTTATCTGCGAGTGTGGCTTATCTGCAAAAACATTTTCAAAATGTATCTAAAAACGAATCATGCGGCTTATCTGCGGTGCGGCTAACACGCGTGAAAATACGGTATTATGATTTGGCACCAACTACCCTTGCTTGTTCCTGTAGCATAATTGATATACCATTATCAGGGCACAGTAGATAAGCCCTGCTATGGTATAAATTTATCAGTGATGGGTAATATTTAGGGATTGCTAATATTGTAATAGCAGAGCATACAACTTCCTTATTAGAATTAAGATACTGTGCAATATCAGGCAATATACCTAAAGCCTGGCTGTACTTATTCTGCAAAATTAAAACATCAGTAGAGCTTGTTCTGTTGTAAACTGGTGGCAAAGCAAGAGTAGTGCTCACTTACCATCTATTGTTGTCCCCTGAGCTATCTTATCAATAGTGATAGGCTGTGTTGAAGTCAGTGCAGAAAGGGTAGCCTTAGATTGCTCCTTCCCTGAAGCTGCTGCAGGTGTGCTTTTAACTTCCACATTTTCCAGGACAGTAGGAGACTCCTGCATAAAATTTCCAATTTCTTATGTTTTGCAGCAAAATAAATGTAAAGAGGATACAAATACCGCATTTCTAGCAGATCGGCTCTAAAAGCCGATGAAAATAAAATGAGTGAAAATATCAGCGAATAATGCTAGTGACCATAATAAAACATTCTGAAAACAAGTTTTCAACTTTTCGTATTTTCTAGATACTAGTCTATTGGAACTTGCTTTCTGGATGCCCCTCGCACTACATTACCGATACTCACATTGTCGGACCAAACTTCTTCAAACTTTGATTCATCTTCAATTGTGAGCTCATCTTCTTCTTCCTGAATGCAGCTTGGCTTCTCCATTGTATCAGGACAAGCTGCTCCTAGTGTGTTTGCATCAGTTTTGACCTGCAGAGGCAAAATAAAGAATTATATTTCAAAGTTCCACATCCTAGTGTGCAAGGTATGCAATTAACAAGCATGACAGTATACGCTCATACCGGGCCACTGCGACTTTGTGGACGGAATCCAGGGCCAGGGGGCAGGTTCTTCTGGACACAACATACAACACCAGGGCTGAAGTGAAGTTCCACATGAAATCGTTCTTCTGAGAACTGGTCCTATGAGACAACAAATTAGCTGTTCAATATCAATCTCAAGGTTTTACTGGAAAAGTACTGATACTGTGTTTTACCTTTGTTGGATCTTCATACAGCATGATAACAATCTGAGTCATGTAGTTGAGCTCTGTCACTGCATTTACATATTCCATAGCCCTGTGCCACTGTTCATCCTTTGCCTCCTACAAAAGTGATAGTGTATAAAATGCTCGTGTATAAAAATGTGTATGAAAAGAGGTAACTGTTACCACCTAGAATTAATTTGGAACAATTTTTGACGTTCTGGGGAGGTAGTTCTGAAGTACGCCTGCAGCACGTAAAATTAGGATTCCCACAGCAACACCATCAATATCCACGCTTGAAGTAGAGGACAACGTTTCGGTGTTTCCAATCAAAGGTACTTGTAAGTATTGAAAGATTAGCTCTTGCAACACGTCTGAATTGAAACATTGTTTCGGTCTCGCGCAAATAAGCTCTGCCTTCCCGCATGCATTTCTGCGTGTGTGTCACGTCAGGAATGACCTTCGTCTCGTAACGCAGTACGAAATATCGGGCGTTTGGGAGACGGTGAGCCCCCAAAACCACGCAGGTTTGGACAGAGACGAGCATGAATAATCAAAGACGTCTTCCGAGGAACGGTTCAAATCAGTGGATGCAGAAATACATTGGTTCTATGTTCACAAAGATGTTTGACTATGCCAACAGTTTTGTCAGGAAAATTGGAAAGTTTGAATTTTTGGAGTACGAATTATCGGTTGGAGACTGTATTAGTTGAGATTAGAGTTAAAATTACCAGTGTACTCACATCAAGAAGGCCTCCATAGCGCAGCACAGTCAGCAGGGAGTGAATATGACTCTCGCTAGTAAAATATAGGCGAGTTCTCACATGTCGACCAGGCGACGACACTCCATGAGAATACCTAAAAGTGACAGAATACGCCAACTCAAAACTGCACTTGAAGCACTGGATATAAGTACACTGAAACTGTTAAACCCTCATTAAAGCAGTAGCAAACTAGCAATGATTATGGTGAAAACTAGATTATCATGATTCTGACAAATGTTACATTATCTTACCTTGACACTCAGTCTATACAAAAATTGCAATAAAGTACTGTTACTTTGTTTGTTTGCTTATGAAATTTGCTAACATTAATTGCTAAACAACGTGAAAACCTACAATGTGCATAGCCATAGAAAGAACGAATGAGTTGATTTGTGATAAATTTTCTCAGACACAATATATTATTAATGTCTGACATGGAGGAGTAAGTAATGCTTTCTTTACGATGTTGTTCCAACAAAGTCCAACATCAATGCAGAATGTTTAGTTGACTTCCATATTGACATGTAGGTGTATGGAATAGTAACATACTATTTCCAAGACGCATCCCTCATTTTCCTGACCAGCATGACTGACCGCCCCAGTTCAGAAGGACTTACAAGCAACAACAAAGAGTGTTCAGCATTTAAAAAAATATCAAATACAACCAGGGCATAGTGATTTAAATCATCTCGATTTAAATCATGATTTAAACCAGTTTTTTTTATAAGAATTTAAACCAAGACCCAAACAGTTGCTTTAATTGGAACAAAAATGATATAAATGGATTTAAAATTAGGAAGGAAGGTGCAGTATAAACTCACGAATATTTTAAACTAAATATCATTTTGAAAAATACCAAGACCAACATGCTAGAGTGTCTCTGCACATAAGAGGAGGTGAACAGAAGAGGGGCCACATATGACTAGCCAAGTAAGAAGGCAACTCATCAAACTTTTTCGGACTCTGTGGGGATCACGCAAAAGTCTGAATAATCTAGAAGTTCGAAAAAACGAATTTCGCTTCAAAAGTCAACTTTATTAAAGGGAGACTTCGCAAGGATTCGAAAATAATTAGGTGAGCATCATACCGAACACGAAACCACCCCCTCGATAACGAATACAACATTCGCATTCATTTTGCGCGAGTAATTAATTTGTAAATGGTGACAGTAGCAAACCGAAACCAAAATGCGAAGAGCAGACAACAGAGCTCCATACTACAGCGGTTCGTCCAGAGGAGGATACCGTGATGTCACCCAGCATTGTCGTCTGCTTCGAGGCCTGCATTCTCCCGAGGTTTACAGGAAACAAAAATGGACGCCCCATGTAGCTGCTGTTTCCGTCGTGTAGCGAATCTCTTGCCACAACCACTCATGCAACATGTTAAGCCGACCCTTATGATGTACAGTGTAACGGGATAGAAGCGAGTACGCTTTGGAAAAAGGTTGTATCCTTCCAAAACACGAGCTGGTCAAATGAAGCAGCGCCGGGGAAAAGATGCCGGATGACGTCAGCAGTGTGCAGTCCGTGTATTAAAAGGGAGTACGGCCATTAATGGGACCTGCATATACCTGAGGCTCCACCCACTTTTTGAAGTATCTAGCCAATCACAGGTCGAAATACAGTTACACATTGTTACAGGCCATCCAGTACTTACAACTCAACCTTCTTTACTGGGTGCCTCCATTTTGGAGAAACTAGATTGATTTGGATTGAAATGGATATCACTGGTGACCAGAGATGGGCATCCTCACGAGGGCAAATGAGGGTGAGGGTGCCCTCACCCTCACATCACCCTGACCTCTCGCACATTGAGGTGAGGCGAGGAAAAAATTTCTGGAAGTGAAATTGAGGCGAGGTGAGGAAAAGTTCTCGAAAGAGAGATTGAGGTGAGGGGAGGAGTAATGTTTTGAGAGGGAGGTTGAGGTGAGGTGAGGAAAATTTTTTACGAGGATGTTGAGGTGAGGTGAGTGAGGAAAAATTTCCGAAATGGGATTGTGGTGAGGTGAGGTGAAAAATTTTGGGGAAGGAGATGTGGAGCGGCTATTTTCAAATGCGCAATCACTTAAAAGGCTACCGACAGCCAGCTTTTTCTATTACCAAGGTAGCAGAAATGTTTTTGTACTGTGAGCATAGGTTCTCTAGACTAAAATGTGTTCGCTGCAAGCCCATTAGTTTCAGACTTTCAGTTGAGTCAGATCCAATGACCTTACCAGAGACTGATGTAAGAAGCGGAGGCAACAACACACGCTTTAAGTGCAATAAGCCCAAATACTGGCATATATTCTGTATTGCCACAAGTTGAACCATTGAGCTTTTAGTACAGCAATGAAGTTAGGTGAAAAGGCACAAGAGGTCTGTGTCGACATAAAGTAATTTAATTAGTAAGTCAACACATAAGTCACTAGTAATCCGTACAGCACGTCTACCTGATGTCTTCAAAAACAAGGGTCTTGAAGAAAAAATACCCGAATTCCGGCTACATATGAATACGTCTGCTATTTAAATAATATTGATCGATAATATAAAGTCATAACAGACAAAAATGTAAAATGCACAAGTGATTCGAAATATAGCTGCATACCACCCCGAAAACGACTTCCGCAGCTCCATTATCATTATCGCTTGAAAGATACTCGATAAAAGTCCTTCCTGTCTTGCCAGTATGAAAAACAAACAACTTAAAATTGCTCGGTTTGTGCAACTTCTCTACCCACGTACACTACGTCTAATTTTTACTGATTATACATGTAGTGGATACTTGTTGCAAGAAGGACGAACCAAGCAAGGTGATGAATCTTAGTTGTGGGTACTCGTAACTTGTTGTCAGGAATTAACCAACGAAGCAGTAAAAAGCAAAGTACAACGTATACACCTACCCGCTCCTAATACTTTTTGACTCCATATTACCTAGTGCCGTGAAGCAACTGTGGCTATGAGCGCCACCGCTTCTAATTGAAAGAGTAATTGTGAAGTGAAACCGCTTTACAGAAACAGGTTAAGGTGAGATGAGGCAAAATATTATGACAAGTAGGTTGAAGTGAGATGAGGTAAATATATTTTAGAAAGAAGGTTTAGGTGAGGTGAGGAAGATACTGTAGAAGGAGGGTTGAGGTGAAGTGAGGTGAGCAAAATACTTTAGAAACAATGTTGAGGTGACGTGAGGGGAGTAAAAAGTGTTCTGGAAAATGTTGAGGTGAGGCAAGTTGAGGAACATTTTTCAGAAACAAATTGAGGTGAGGTGGGGCGAGGAAAATAATTTTAAAAGGAGGTTGCGGTGAGGTAAGGAACGAATTCCCCCAAAAGAATGAGGAGAGGTGAGGAAAAACATCTGGGACAAAAATTGAGGTGAGGGCAAAGATCGTGAGGGCATTTGCCCACCTCTGCTGGTGACAGACCAAAATGACGGATTGCGCCTACTTTTATCAACGCTATCTGCATGAAGAGAGGCATGTTGGGAAGAGTCAGGACTGCAGGAATGGTTGCTGGCAGAAGTGATTGGCCAGGAGAGCGGCAGAACCGCTTCTTCGCAACAGATGGCTGCCGGTATGAACTTTTAATCACGTCACATAAGTAGATGGAATCAAAATGCCCAAAGATGCCTGTCTAAAGAATGTTCAATGATGTAATGCAAAATCTTACGCATCAGTTGTGTCTTTCGTGCTATTTTCTTGAGATCGCGGTCTTCACTAGGCCTAACGGTAGCGACGAAACATGTCATTTTCGCGTAAATAATGATGGCGGAGCGAAAGTTACCAAGGATGTACACTCACAGAATAAAATCAGAGTAGTTTATGAAAAACATTTTGTCACGAAATCTCCGCTTCGCCGCTCCAAGCACCATATCCTCAATTTTGGAGAAATTTTGGTGTAATGGCAGCCTCCGTGGAAAACGGCAACCAATGAAATGCGCCCAAGTTTGATTGATAGGTCAAACCTCTTTTTTAGGATCCTCCTAATGGTCAGACTCCCTTTTAATACACGGCACTAGCAGTGTGTTGCTTTCAGCACCCTCTCGCTTCACAGAGGAGAAGCCTCGTTTCTGAATAAATTTGTTTGAATAAAATCTGCAGAGTTTTGGAATGAGATATTTCGTACATATGTTCCTGACATCCCAGAGGTTACGGATATACAACCACAACCTTTGTGGTGATTTTGTTGCAGAGTCCCACTTTAAGCACTAATAGGTCGGAAAAAGTTGTCGATGCTTTCTTGACGGACAGTCTTCCATCTCCGCCTGATAACATCGACTTCTACTTCCCGATGCGATATTTCGTCACTGCATACGGATGAAAGCACCGCAATTGCCTTCATTAGTTCCGAGTTTGACAGCTGCACTGGGAGACAGCAAGTCGTCGATATCCCGAACATGTGGAAGGAACATACTTCTGGCAACATTAGGTGTCACCATTCCACAAGTCGGCTTCAAGTAACGCCTCTGTGCTTTAGGTGAAGCTCGCTTTACGGTACTGTCGCGCAACTTGCGGCTGGACAGCACGTGTTGGGCCTTTGCAATTTTTGGAAGCGTTGGCCAAAATGATGACGCAAAAGCGCTACGACAGGCCTCCTTCCCTCAAAATAATGAAAAATGATCACCGGCTTCCTATTTGCTTGCCTCAATTTTTATATTTGGTTTAATTCGTTTCATAAGAATTTCGGATATTAATATTCTAAGACGTCCCGAACTACTACTGCCGAACAAACGTTCTACTGACGACGACGATTCGACGTTATGACAGTTCCTGCATATGAGATGAAGTGAGCAGACCACATGAGTCGCCAATAGGAAGCGAAACTTTGGGGCACGATCGCTATTGGTGCAGCGGTTGCTCGATTCCAGACGTGGAAAGGGGGATATATAGTCCCCTTTTGACCTGTTTCACTCCTTATTCTAGGTCCAATTCAAGTGAGTCACAAGGAAGAAATGACTAATGCGCAGTTCCTTCACCTTTAGATTGCATCATGCGCACGTGGTGAGCTGGCAACCGTTCCGGATGCTCGCTGGCTGGGCAAACCAAGAAATTTTGGATGTCATTACACATCAACTCTATGGGACCCGTGGCCATTCCGCGAACGCGTCCGAATTGAGCATGTCCGAAAAATCAGTCGGCAATTAGGGTCTCGCCACCCTTGTCCAACCAGTGACAGCACAGTCTTCACAAATGGGTAAAGAAGGGTTTTTGGAGGAAGGGGTTTGGTTTAGTGGGCAAATATGGATTATAGCATCAATGTTTCTGCGTAGTATGTAGGGCTGTGCAAATAGTGAAATTTTGGTAACTTCGTAAATCTTTTGCTTCTTAGTGACTTTTCGCTGGCGGCTAGAGTTGACCAGTCATTGTTACTTTGAACTTGCACGACACTGTCCTAGATGCTTGTGCTGCGTTATGTTGTCATTGCCTGTAATTGCTTTCAGGTTTCCTCTAGGTCTGAATTGATGTTCTGAGGCTGTCCTTTCTAAGTGTTCCAGCCTCTGAACATCAATTGTCTCATGTTCAACAGATGCCGCTTGCGTCGATACCATTGTATGAATGTGTGTATGAGTGAGAAAAATGTAACAATGAAAGGGGAATGAGCGAGAGAGTGATTGGTTAGTCCCTTCAGATGACGCACCCTTGGAAGTCGCTGGGGAGGTGTGTTAACGTAGCTCAAGTGGTAGAGCCCTCGACTGGTAATCCAGAAGATGTGGGTTCAAGTCCTACAGCTGGCTAACCTTTTCAGTGACTTCCTTCTTTAATCATCAATTTCTTAAGCACTTGAGGCTTGTATGTATTTGCCCTTTCTATGTGTTCCAGCCTCAGAACATCAATTGTCTCATGTTAAATTAAATAAATTCGACATTTTAATTTTTTCATAAAAATCATGATTCTTTTCCCCACTCGAGGCTGCAACACGATATAAAGTACCCGATGAACACTGTAAGACATCGTCCTAACTCACTGTGGATTGAGCCGATTTACACTTTCAGTTTCATCAGCAGCTGGATCAATATTTCGATGTAAATCAGCTCTGATTTTCTTTAGAAGTGGTGTGCAGATACCCAATCCAATGGTAAGCTTTTCTTGTAATGTCAAGCCATATTCCTGCAAGAAAAATAGATCACAACTTTTTTTTATGAGCAGACTGTAGGAACTGCAATTCACATCAAATAACTGTAGCAGTATCATATGCGTAGACAGCAGAACAGCCTTCCGTGATGTTATGTCAACATCACTTTTGGCATTCGCCAATGTGATTCACAATGAGACCATGACTGCCTTTGTTGTAAAATTTGGATAGCAGGATCATACCGATACATGCAATCGCATCCTTTGTAAAGTATTTCGTGACAGTTCAGAAACTGAAAGAGAGCCCCATAACTGCAATGGAGGCATCTGATGTCATCAATGTGTGTACCACATTGATATGGTGTTCTACTGTGAACTAAGAAATAGCTGTGCTAGCAACATTCTGCTAACTGCACAAAGTTAATGTACACCTCCTTCAATTTCTCTTTCTTAACAGATACCATCTGTGATGAACAACTACTATCAAACCTACTATCAAAACCTTTTTCATTTTCCATGGCTGCTTAGCTGTTTACATTGGATGTGAACCTTCATTTTCCTTCTCACTGTGGTGCGTTCATGTGCTTCATCCCACACACTAAGACCAACAGCAATGGCGAAGATTCTCACTTCAAGGTGTGGTTGCCTTGTGACTGATTCAAATGTTTAAGGCATAAGCCCTATATTAATTAATTGCTCTTATACACTGCATTCCGAATGCCTTTGAATTTCCAAGTTCTCTGGGCTTTCAGCTTCACAAGACTAGTATTTTACCATGCAAGGTCATGCATTAGATGCAACCAAGTCTTTTGTTACAAAAAGGAGTGGCTCTATGTGTGAAGCCTTACCTGGGGGATGACAACATCTGCCAGAGCCTTGGCATACAAGTAAAGCTCTTCAGCATGAGGGGACTGTAGGGTGTGCTGATTGTGCTGGAGGTCATACTTAATGCAATCATAGACATCAGGAATTTTACTGATATCAAACTTGCCATTCTTTAACTTAAAGTCCTTCTCAAGCTTAGCCCAGCGCCGCAGCATCAATTCCCACGTCTCACCATGGTATAGGTGGCCTACAGGAGAGGGGAAAAACTCGAAAGTAAAGTTAAACAGACAAATGGAATGGCAATCTACAATACACAAAATGTTCATCTGTCTGTTTTCATGTAGTATGAGCCGGTTCTTAAAACTGTTTAATTACAGTCAAACCTTGCTTTACGAACACCCTTCGTTTCTCAGAAAATCGTTCGCAAATCAAGGTATTCGTAAATTGAGGTCCGAGGTGTGCAGTGCACAAATACCTCACAAAACCACGGGAAATTGGTTTGAATAAGTTTTATTTTTAAAAATACTGCGTAATTGTACTTTGCACCATACTTTCCGCAGGGTCTATCCTGTTTAGAAGAGATGACAGAAGTCTGACACTTGACTCATCCACCCGGTCCTCAAAGTACCGTATCGCGCTCTCGATGTGATTCCACGCTGATCCAGCTGTCACAGGTTCTCCGCCGCCAGGCTGATGCTCTTCATTATCACTGTGTTCACTGTCTGTGTTCACAGTGCCTGACAACCGCACCAAAGTATCATCATTAAACGGCTCCCATATATCGTCACCGCCAGTGTAGGAAATGCACTCCTCTGCGGCCGAGTCCGGAAGTGATGGGTCCAAGATACGCATCTGCCTTTGTAATTCTGCTAAGGGCAGGTCGTCGTCTGAGAACGAGCCGTCGTCGTTACCGTCGTCGTCACATGCTGCACTGGGAAGGATTCCAGTATGTCTCCAGCAGTTCCTGATCGTCGATTCTGAGACAGAAGCCCAGACTCGGCTGAACGCCCTTATGCACCAGCGGACACCCACCGTCTGCTCTTCCCCAGCCTCGGCAAGGGCTATGTAGTGGCGCATAAGTTCCCTCTGGTATGCAACCTTAGCTGCTCTGATGATGCCGGCATCTAGAGGTTGAATCTTGGAGGTTGTGTTGGCTGGAAGGTACTCCACTCGAAGATTCGTAAACGTCTCGTTGCGAAGCTTGTGGAACCCTGCGTCGCCTACAAGGAGTATCGCCTGCCTCTTTTCTCGTTGCAGCCGCCTGTTGAATTGCCGTAGTGTGCCCACAAAAATATCGGAAGTCATCCAAGCCTTCCCGTTTGCGTGGCAGTGACAGTAAATTTTTGGAGAAAACTTCTCTCCGAAGTCCCGTGGTCGCATCGCTTTTGCTATGACCACTGGCTTACACTTATCTGTCCCGGAGGCGTTGCATAAAAGAGCAACAGTGAGTCTTGCTTTGCTGCGTTTAGTACCAGAAACAGGGTTGGCGGCTAATGTCCTGGTGGGACCGAGCTTGTAAAACAACGCCGTTTCGTCAAAGTTGTAGATGTCTTCAGGGCTGTAGTCTTGGAAAATTGTCTGAAACCTTCTCCGCCCATCAGCTACTGTAGTCGGGTCAACGCCGCCGTGGAGCCGTTGGGAAGATAGCTTATGACACCCTTTAAACCGCATTAGCCAGCCGTTTGAATAACGAAAATCAGAAGGCATGCCTAAAACACAAGAAAACTACATAAGAACCAAGACGGAGACAAAAACGAAACGCATTGAGCAAAGAATAAGTGCATGTAGAAGCGGCTTACCCTGGAGGGGACCGAGAAGACGGGCCTTCTCTATAAGCATCATGTTGCTGACCACGGCTTTGCGCTTTGTCATGCTTTCGACCCAAAGCACCAAAGATCGCTCAAGTGCTTCCAGCTTCGATGACCTCTTCCTCATTGACGAAGCGTCCGCTGAAGAAACTTGAAGCCACGCATCGGACTCTTTCAGAATAACAGACAACGTTGACTTTACAATCCGTATTCCCCTCTCACGGTGAAACCAATCCAGTATGGCGTTCATATTTGCCGAAGGACGAGACTGTTTCCAACGGCAAATATCACGCTTGTCACCGGCTGTTAGGACTGAACGCGTTCTCTTGGAATGGCAAGATGTTTCCATCTCGGAGACCTGGTCCAAACTGACAACCGTTCTGCTGTAAACGCCCGAATTATTCTTTCATGAAATGGTGAATCATGTTTGTGGAACGTAGTGTGGCGTTGGGACATTGTATGTTTGACCTTCGCAGCATGTACTGAGGAACTTTCATTATCCTCCGGTCCATTGACCTGTCCTCTGTACGTTCATAATGCCCGTTTGTATATCGAGGTCAGAATGGCTTGGCTACTTTGGGTCCGTTCCCTAACAATCCATTCATAGTTCGGATATCGAGGGTTCGTAAAACGAGGTCAAAATACACGGAAAAAGTTTGGTTCCCTGTGGAGCCGTTCGTAAGTTGAGGGAATTCGTATATCGAGGGTTCATAAAACAAGGTCCGACTGTATATCACTAGGGCCTGGAACTTTATGCACAAAAATCTTCCAAAATATGCACGCAAAAATGGGGCACGAAACATCTAAATATGCACAATATATGCAGAAATATTACTATGCCGGGAATGCTGCTATGGAAGCTTTTACGTGCCTTGGAACTGTATAAATACCCAAATAGTCTAATAAAACGTTCCCCAAACAACATTGCATTCCTTATTGGCAGTTGGAACGTACGTACACACGTACACACTCGAGTATTCCTCGTTGGCACTTGCAGTATGCCCCCATAGCCATACTCAGGTTTTAAAAAGTGCATTTTTGAGCCTCAGTGTGTGCGTTTGTCTTTTCCATGTCCTTAAGCTCAAGGTTTTCTTGCACTATGACACACATACATATGCATTTTTACATGGGACGATTAAAAGCTTTATGTTTTGCCAGTTGCGAAAGCCATGTACCACAAAAATGTGTGCTATGTCATTGGATGTTATACCGGGAAATTAGCTACACCTAGCTCATCTACAGCATGTGCAGACAACTCTTCGTTGTGCTATTCACTAAGTTCGAGAATGACGCTCGCAGACTGCAATACTTTGATTCCCTTAATTTTAATCAAGAACTTGAACTCGCTGACTAATTGTTGCGCGTTCTGTTTTCCGAAGTTGGTAGTACTAGCGTTGCTTGAGTGTAGTGCTGCTTGCTGAATCCACTGATTGCGAGCACGAAGCAGCCTAAAATTAACGGATTGCACAGGGGAGTTGGTACGAGCACATGCTGAAAGAATTGCAGCAAAATTGTTATAACAAAAAAGAAAAGAGAAAGAAAAACGACTGCAGCGAGTCTGCAGGCATCCCGTATACACTGTTTTTTGTCTTACGTCTCGTCTTTTTGCTGCAATTCTTTCACCGGGAGCAGCTTAAAAGCAGCAGAGTAACTTAGATGCGTAGCTGGAACACGGGTTTTTGGGCTGATAACCCCACTTGTGAAAGAACGTGAGCAGTAGCAAAACAAATGTAACAGCAAACGTTTAAAAATGACTCAAATCGTGCTGAAATATGACACTATATGCAACCAAATGGTGCTGGAAGGTGACATAATATGCAACCGTCATCTTATATGACGATCAGGAAGAAATATGCAGAAATATGCAATTACATGACACACAAAATATTGTAGATTTGTGTCGTCGTGATTGGTAATGTGTGGAAAAATGTTGCATGGACTCCTGGGCCTTAATTATCACATACAAGAGTCACACAATTGAGCCTCTGTATGCAATAAGGGGATAAGTCAACTTACCCCCTTTTTAGTATTTTTGTTGCAATAACATCTACATACCCGTATGTACCTGCCAGAGAAAATTTAGGACCACATTGCGATTTGTTGACCAGCTACAGAAGGCTAAGAAACGGGAAATGCATGTGTGTCAATGGAATGAACCATCAGACCAGTCCCCTTTTGTACACATGCATACAATGGCATAGCTTAAATTTTGCTACGATGCGGAAGTGAACTTTGACTTCCACTCCAAAAACACGTTCTTCCTACCTCATGTGACTGTGTCAGGAGTGCTACTGAGCGTTGTAATAGGAAAAAACGTGTGCACTAAGCTAATAAGTCATATTATGCTGGTCATCTAGGACACTATTTTCAATATTGTGCTTGTTGAGCAGCACGACAAGCCTAATCCAGGCTGCCCCACTACACACAGGTGACTTCACCTTACCTGGTATCACCATTGTTC
The DNA here is from genome assembly GCF_037126465.1 of Ornithodoros turicata. Taxonomy (NCBI): domain Eukaryota; kingdom Metazoa; phylum Arthropoda; class Arachnida; order Ixodida; family Argasidae; genus Ornithodoros; species Ornithodoros turicata. The sequence goes on from NC_088202.1 coordinate 104,749,520, forward strand.
AGCCATCAAAGTCTGGCTCGTGGGAACTGTCTTTTTCTGCACCAAAACCCTGTGCATGCAGTGTTATATTGAAAAAGGGGATATGTCATGTTCCTGGATTTCGTTCAATTTCAGCTAAGTCACACACCCAAAAACTATGCTATCAGGACATGCATGTAGAGTAGACACATACATATATGTTACACATTTTGCATTTGCATTATTCGAGGGAACCCAGCTGCAATTACTTTACCAAAATATTAACTTGAAGTTTTCTCCGTTTGGGGTTTTTTGACTTATCCCCTTATTCCATGCAGAGGTTCAATTACAAGTTGGATCAGAAAAGCTATCCTCTTCTGACCTATTGTACAAGTGACAGACAGAGAGGAAAAAGACACACCTTGAGCCTTGCTTTCATCCGCTCGACATTTTATCAGTTTTATCAGTTCCTGTATGATTTCATACACATGTTGACATGTTTGTACTGGGTTTGTGATGAACTGCAAAGCATTCTGAATGGACCTTGCATGTGTTGGATTCAGCTGTGGAAATAAAAGCAACACACTGAGATGTACTATTAGCATTACTACTAACAGGATAAAGTTTATTACACTCTCTTCAGAAACTGTATCTCAACTTGCAGTGACTTAGGCATTTAGAGACAAATCAATCACATGGGATCTGACTAGAAACAGTAACAACAACCAGTCACTGCATTTGAAACAAGAGTGACAGTGCTAGCATTTGTATATGACATCGCCCTAATTGTGCCAACAGGAATGCTCTAATGTCAGCTATTACAGAAAGATTCTTAGAACATTTCATACATTTCAGGACCAGTCTTCCTCGAAATAGAAACAGAAATTGTTGCATACATGCTGCAGAACAGTCTCCTTTATTGAGGAATGCAATGTACACAGCAGGTAGACATTCAGGGGGGATACTTAGACAGGGATAATGCAGGAGATACTGATTTCTAGTACAGACACCTTTCTGCACTTTAGCTACCCGGGAAAAAAGTCAGTCCCAAAACTAGATTGCATGACTTTTGTTGATATGTTCGTGATATTACATGCAGTACTCTTGAGAAGAAGCAGTTGATGAGAAATCCTGGGCCTCCAGGACTACTGGTCTAGGTCGCTTGCACGAAACTCTTTGAGTGGAACACTCGTTGAGTGTTGCACTCAGAGTTTTTCGTGCAAGCGGGCCCTGGTAGCTTACAATTGACAGCTATGACCAAATTCCACAAGGTGTGGAATAGTGTGACAATTTTAAGGGAACAGATACTCATGCGTGAGTGTAATGTCCCCCTCTATACATTCCTACATTAAAAAATGTTTCCCCAATTGAGCTACTTAGAAGTACAAAAATACAGAGTTCGAGGTAACTCGTTACAAGTAACTCGTTAGTGTAACTAAGTTCCTTTTTTTGGTAGCTTGTAACTTAACTCGGTACTTTTGAGCCGTTATAACTTTCAGAGGAACTCGTTCCTTTTTCAGGTAACTTTGCCAAAGTAACTTAAGTTAAGATCCAAGTTATTTTTAATTCGCTTTTCACTCACGTGCACATGTTTTCTTCCTTTCTCTCAGGTTCGTTCATGGCATCTTTTGCCATAAAACGTGATATTCAATCAATGACAGTATTTTATTCAGGAAGTAAGAACCGCTGCCATTGAAATGACGCAAAGCGTGTTGCACTTCTCCGCAGGCTACTGAAGGTGCGTGCCATTGTGTGTCCGAAGTAACTTGGAAGTAACTTGTTCTTTTTTTAAGTAACTCAGTAACTGCGAGTTACATTTCAGGCTAAAGAACTTCGTTATTAACTTAGTTACATTTTTCACACGTTAACTTAACTTGTAACGAGTTCTTTTTGATGGGTAACTTCTCAATCTGTGCAAAAATATATGCATTGTGCACAAGGCATTGAAGCACTAGGTAGTATACCTTCTCATAGTCTTCTTCTGTGAAGTTGCGGTCCACCTGGAATGCTTCATGCAGACGTTGCTTCACCCTGTAATTGCTTTCAATGATTAAAGAACACTGTCAACAGCATGCTACTTCTCCAGATGTTAGAATGAAGATGGTGACTTTCACAGTAGCAATTGCCCAGGTACAAGCTTTAGAAAAGCAATGATAGTTGTGAGGTGTTCAGAACACAGAAGCAAACCAAACCAGATTAAAAACTTGCAACACAGAGCTCTCACAACATAAAGGGGTTGCAACACATCTTCCCAGGTTATCCCCAATAAATGTAAAGCACAGTTCTTTGCACCAATGTGAGCCTGCATTCCAATTCACGGCGAAGAGCTTAATAGAAGTGCAGAAAATTGGCACTACAAATACCAAAACTCACCTGGCCCTGACATCAGTGCGCATCGCCACCAGTGAAGCAGTGCGAGAGAGGTCAACTTCTTACAGTTACAAATGGGAGTGGCCGCAGCTCTAAGGTCTGTGACGTCTGTGCTTTACTCAGGCGTGTGTTTGAGGGTTTGTATCTCGCCAAGTATGACACACAGAAGAATAATTCTTTTTTCCTCACTCCTTTACTCTGGAGTGCAGTACAATGTGTGCATGATGTAATCAAACACATCTATCAAAGTGTTACAACCCCTTTAAGCCTCTGTCTTCACATCCGCGAGGTGATTTTCTCCATGTAATGTCTCTCATGCCAAGTAAGACAGCCTCCCAGGGTAGCATTAAGTGATCAACAGTAAAGAGTAAGCGACAGAGAAAAAAAAAAGAAAAGAACAAGCTAAAACTACTATGATTTGAGCATATTCATTCTATTTAGTAAGAATACCACATGTATTAAATTGTGAAACCCATTAAGAAAGGATGCCTCATGTTCATAATGTCCATAAACGTGTCAATAACTCATTAGAACAAAAGCTATGTTGTAAAAGGATCTGTAGGCAGTACCATTTGATGCTGAAATGTTTTTGTGAGCTCATGGTGATAAGGTTTTAATTCGATGTACAATTCAATGTAATTTATAATTTTATTTTAGTTGATAATGGGCCTACAATGATGATTGCACAAATTTTAGAGAAAAGAAAATCGGGATAGCAGGTCAATTTTTTTCTAGCAGTAAAAAGTTAACATATTATATCCTCGCGTCTTTACAGATGTAGAAACTAAAACATCAGCAGAAATACTTGTTCCAGAGCTTTGGCTGAGGCATTAACAGAAAAACTCAATCTAGGGCCTGCTAGTACATAGAGTGCAGGCAGGGAAAATAATGCAGATGAACAAACAGAAAAAGTAGAAGAGATCACAAAGCTTTCTTGTACACATCTGTTAAAAAAGCGAAACAACAGATGGTCATGAAGTGAAACAAGCGAAAATTAGGTGAGCTGCGGACAGAAATAATATGGGAAAGAAGACATACACAAACTGCTAAATAGCTGTAGTGCTGTTTATGAGGTATAAACGATGCCACTGTTGTGGCAGAGGCTCGAACTTCTTCAGGACAAGAGGGACAAGTTTACCTTTAAGCTAATGAAATGACATTTCTGTGAAAGTATGTAAGTTACAAAGGAGTTACTGTCTATAATAGTGTTTGCTAGCTAATATAAAATTTTTACCAATAAGGCATGCAGTGACATAATAAGCTATGGAGGTTTTATGAGCACTGTCACCCATGCAGTTGTATTGTTTCAGTACATCTTCATTAGCAGCACACTTGGGCTGAATCAACATGTCGGATGTACAGGATACTCCACAATACTGCTTAATGCCATGTGTTCGATATTGAGAATCAATGCAGGAAATAGAGAGGAACACGTAAAGCTGATAACAGAAGTTAATAACAATGAGACCTTTAGTCTGAGCTTGCAAAAACACACCTCTGGAGGTGTATGGAGGGTCTACTCACCTGAGCGAGGTAGATAAAAGTTGCACTTACTAGTCACACCCATGGCAAAGAGCAAACATTAACACAATCCATTGATTAGTGTATGCTCTATGTTGCTCATTTCGATACTTTTCTATACATCACACTGAGAATGATGTTTGCTGCAGAGAATGAGCGCTATCTTTGCAAAGAAAGAAGCAGTCATGCTTGTCCATTTGGTAAAATATTTTGCCTTGAGCAAGACAAGTTTGATGTCTCAGGAACCATAGCATTTCTGTCGTAACTTCACTTTCCTCACTTCCCTGCCCATGATGGTACCTCATGCATGCTCACCAATAAGTGCAATAAGGTTTGACCCAAAAAGGTTCATCATGAAACGTGCACTTGTCTTGGAACTGAATCCCGCTACAGAGCTGCTGGGGAAACTATTTAACACTGTACCTGGTTGCATTTGATTGTAAACATGCATTAGTACACGTATATGTTTAGAATTTAATACTAATGGCCATACAAGCATTTCACATTATTTGCGATACACATTTTTGCATGCAGGCAGCTTCTTGAAACAGTTCTATGCTGTACATTACAATGAGTGACTGCTGCACGTATGTATATGATGTATGTATGAAGATGCCCTTTGGAGTACAAAAATGACAACGGCACTGAACATGATGATGAACAGGCAAGCCTTCCGTCATCAAAACCTCTTTTTTTTTTCTCTTCATTTTTACATATGAAAGGGTTATTATTAGGTGATCTTGTACTCAGCAAAAATACACATTTGCTACACAGCCAGACTGAGCACAGGGGCTTCCCAATTTTTCCACACTGCAGTGTACATCAAAGAACAGAATCTAGTGAACAAATTAAATGTGTTATAGGTCTTACATATTCTGGTACTTGCTTGAGTCACAGTCATTATCCAATAAACCATTTGTGTTTGCAGATTTCACCATCTGAACCAGTATGGGTGTCAGTTCTCCTTCCAGTGCCAAGAGTCCCTGCATGTGTCACCATTTTAAAGGCACTTCTCCGGAAAGTGTCACATGCTGAAACAACAGTAGAAGATTTACCTTTGCGAAGGCAGCTGCTGTCATTTGTACACGACCTTCATCCGATGCATAGATCTTCAGATCGTGACGGAAAGTGCTGTGCAGGCGTAGCAACCCCAAGCCTCGAGTACCAGCGTATTCACCTATAGCAGGTCAGAGCATCATAAAATAATAACAGTAGCACATAGGAAACTTCTCTTTCGCTGAACCATTAATTCAGGCAAAACTGTTGCTTGCATGCTAAGTTACACCTGGTCATCGGAAGTGGCAACAGCATGCAATTATATATCTTGGTAGAGTCTTGACATTCAGTATGTTATCCCACCACACATGGCATACCAGACCTCCATTATGAACTAGACATTCAGAGGGTGAAGCAGCGATGAAAGGGAGACATCGAATTGACTGACAAACATGAGCTGCAAGATAATATTTGTAACACATCTGCAATGACTTGCATCAACCATGCCACCACCACAAGCCCAAGACATAGACAAGAGATGCCAGACCCAAGATGGTATTCCCATCACAAAAACCAAACTTTTCTGACACCCAAAGGAAAGAAGAAAAAGGTACAGGAGTTTTTCTTTTGCATGATGGTAATTCGACAGGTTGTGTTGTTTTACATCAAATTTGTGTAAGTCAGACCCACTGCAGCCATGTTCACCACTACACTTAACCTCCATGTCCACAAACAAGAATTCTATTAAATAGTTTGAAGAAGAAAAAAAAACATACATGCAGGCAGATTCTTATGAATACAGTGGAATCTCACTAAACGGAAACCTCTTAAACGTAATTACTGCTTTAACGGAACAAAAGCCGCAAGGTTGTTTAGATTCGAATTTATTGAAAAAATTTTCCCGTTAAACAGAAAGAAAATTTTTGCACCACTGGGTAAACGGAACAGAAAACCGTAAACGTAACCAACTGAACATTTCAAAGCTTCATCGCTACACGCATCGCGGCTTGAGCTCTCCGCTTCCGCTACGGCCATGATTAGGATTAGCATGTTAAAGGTTGTAAATGCCATTTCCAACAGCATTGCAGAAGCGTGTGCATCATACTCTTGATCTCCACAGCAAGATCGAAGTTATCAACAATTTTGAGAGTGGTTGCTACACAAAAACGGCTCTTGCGATGAAGTAAGGGATGCCGAAAAGTATGCTAACAAGAATTCTTAGCGAAAAGGACAAGCTGTGTGATGCCTTTAGCGCTTCACGATTTTGACCGCAAAGAAAAAGAATTGGACTCGGTGACTACGAAGAGCTTGAAAATGCTTGCAACTGTGGATAAAGCGTGCCCAAAGTCAGAATATCCCAATGAATGGGCCAATTGTTCATGTGAAGGTGGAACATCTCAATGAGGACTAGAATAAAGTTGAAACTTGTGTGTGTATTCCTTGTCTTTGATGCAGTGATGTGCATAAAGACTGCTTACAGCTTCTGCACTCTTGGAAATTACACCATTTAACATCTCACACACAATTCACTAAATGGAACTCCTGATAAACGGAACAGATTTTCCAGACATGAGAGAACTGATGTTCCGATGCTGGAACACATAGAAAGGACAAATACATACAAAGGCTCAAGTGCTGAAGAAATTAACGATGAAAGATGGAAGTCACTGAAAAGGTTAGCCAGCTGTAGCCAGATTTTCCAGGTCCCTTGAGGTTCCGTTTAAAGAGATTCCGATAAAGGGATAGTACAACTAGTTGTGAACTAATTAGAAAAAAAGACCATATTGCTGCTGAGTGCTAAAGAGACGAAGATATAAGAGAGGGACACAACACATGTGCTAGCGCATGTGCTGTGTCCCTCACTTATGTCTCCGTCTTTTTAGCGCTCAGCAGCAATATGGTCTCATACCAACAAGCCCAAATTTCGTTACTCTTCTAGACAAAAGAGTTAACTGAAAGGAGTCCATCATTGCTAGACTGATCTGTATCCATTTCATGACAAATACAGCAAATTAGCTGATGGATTAGCCAAGCTATGCTAACTGGTTATTAAATGAGCAACGTAATATGTACGTAGTAGGCAGTTCCCTACCAAAACAATTTTTTGTCTGACGTGGCTATACACTATGCACGAAGGTAAACTGTCTGTGTGGCTCTGCAGTTTCTCGCTTTCCCCACGTACCCGGGTAGCAGCCTAATTAGTCCTTCGCCCAAATAAGGGGATAGGTAATGGCCCATGTGACATGCACATGGCCTTTTTTTGAGAAAGTCCTCTCGAAGTGAGGCCCACATGGATGGATGCCCTTCACAACTAGGTTTCTACACAATTTACCTCCCCTCATGAGCAGAGACAAACACCAGCCTCTCTGGGATGGCACTAAGAGACAGTGCATGTGTACAGGTTGCCAGTCGTGCTGTTTGCATCGTAGTCAATGCGTTGCAGGACACGCCCACTCCTTTGTGGATGAAACAATGTCAGGGCACGAGGTAGCCTGCATCGGGCAGTGAAGCTACGAAGGTCTTGGACATCAGTATCGCACAGTGCATCAAGACAACTTCTTGCAGCCATCGGGGATGCAACGTGCTCTCAGTCTGTACAACGTCGACCCTCACCCTTTCAACCATGCGCCTGCCTTGTGGTCATATTTGGGTACATTTTTTGTGAGGTCTAGGCTTCCATCAACTTCTTGGCAGCCTACCATTATCACCACATGCTCCAGATGCTGATCACCTAAATCTTCAACTGAATAATCTGTTCCGGAATGTTCTAAATGAAATCGGCTCTGGATGGAATGTTCGACAGGAGAAGGAAGGGGAGAGGATTGTTGTATTATAAAAGAGGGGATGTTTCACGAATAAAAGTCTTTGGTTTGGCACAGTGCTGTGTTTGTCTGTCCTTTGTCCTTTTCGTTGTCCACTCACAGTGGGAGTTTTTATCGCTTTTAATATGAATCATCAACCTGCCCGGATTTCAGAAAATCGCAGACAACACTGACGGCCACTGCGTAGTGATGGAGCAGGTTTGAGAGCGTTGGGACGAAACTGGTGGAGAAGCCGTAGACATAGAAGGTTGCTTTGCAGATTTTCTGGCTCTACACTCCCGGACCCGTTATGTTCCGTAACACCAAATTTTACATCATAAGTGTCAGCCACGTAAATGATTGGACAGATGTACACTCTAGGTTAAAGCAGTATTCCACAGCAACAAATCTTACACTTTACCCAGTACAATACTGTACTTCTCGTAGAGTTAGTCAAACAACTTTTGGAGACTTTTACATAAAGTGTTGGTAGTCCATGCTTCAGGGGCACATACACACACACAGACACACACAGAGGCCAAAAGCAAAAGATACAAAGAGCAGCAAAATTACCGTAATTTCACGCGCATAAGCCGCACCACAGATAAGCCGCAGAACCCGTTTTTAGGAACATTTTGAAAATTTTCCGGCAGATAAGCTGCAATCGCAGATAAGCCACAGGCAATACGACGCCACTGATTTGTGCGGTAAACCAGTGGTGCAGATATAAAATCAATCAATTAAAATGGATATCACTTATTCGACCCTTCCTGCTGGTCGTTCGACAAAGGAGACTGTAGAGAATGCCACAAACCTTGTGGTCCACATTTGGGGGTCAGCATGGTGTACAACAAAGGAGGTCAGTTCTAGTGTTCTACTAAGATCTGATTGTGCCCTTGTTGTGTGTTTTTTTTTTATGGATCGGCGGGTCAGTGGTCTTCCAGAAGACATGAATCACTATCACCCCTTTCGTTAAAGCTGCATGGGTGAACCAGGAACCAGTCTACTTTAATGTGAACGCGCCCCTGTTTTGCATTGTTCATGCATTGGCAGGGCAGTGCCGTTCCGGAGACACTGACAGTGCTTTCGTTAAAACCGGGGTATGGGGAAAATACCCCGGAATAATAGTCATCAGATAAGCCATACCGGTGGATAAGCCGCAGAGCACCCACAAAAAAAAAAAAAAAAAAATCCCCGCATAAGCTGTGGCTAATACGCGTGAAATTACGGTACTCGTGATACATTGAGGTCTAACTGATAGATTAGAAAGGTTCCTTTTGCCATTGTCTAATGAATGTGCAAGAACCTTTTTCACTTGTGTCTCTGTCTTTTGTGCAAATGTAGAACGTTCACTAGCAAAATATGTTTTTACATTTTCATGAAAAAGAAAGTCTATATACCATTTGAGGTGCATTATTGGGGCAGGATGTATGCATATATGTAATTTCCTTTTTGTACAAATTGCAAAATATTCCTACCAATGGAAATTATCCTTGCCTTATGTGCATAGAGGGTGATGGAGATGAGTTATACTCTTTTGTCAGATCCGGAAGAAAGGCATTGTGTGATAAGGACCTTTCGTGGATGGCTATTTGGTGAACAATTTATGTTGCTGGGACCAATGCCATAAACTGGAGCACTGAGTAGTATGAACAAGCTAATTACCTTGTCATATGTCTGGACTCCAAAAACAAGTGTGAATGAAAATACTGTCAAAGATGTTACAAATCCACTACAAAAATTTTAATTCTGATATATTCATGCTTGGATCATTTATTTCTTGCTTTTCTCCTAATGAATGTGCCTTATCTTTGGCACTATCTCACAGAAATTATAAAAATATACATTACTATGAGCATAGTAGGATGATGCAAGTGAGCTGGTGTGATCTTGAGACAGGCAACATATCCTTGAGTCTGAGGAAAGCGGGGACTAAGAGTTACGAACACCGACTTTCAAGTACGCAGCAAAGATTATGCAGGGAATACAAATGATGAAAAATTGGTCCATAAGCGTAAGAATCCAGGCCTGTTGGCTAATCCAATACAATAGGAATGCACAGGAATACATCATTAAAAGCCGTAAAAGATTTCAGTGCAGTCTTTCAAGAAACCACTATGACAAGGGACAAACAGAACACCAACACATAGCACTAAACTTTCACCAAATACACTTACTGACCAGAAGACAACAATTTATAGCTAGAACCTGAAGTTTTCGGGAAATATTTTTTTCTAAATTCGGGGGGAAAAATCAGGTAAATAAACATGTGCACTAAATTCATGCGAATTCCGGTGAAAAAACTTCCAGTAGGCTAAATTCGGGGGGAAATCGGGCTCAATTACTCAAAGTAACTGTAGTGATTTAGTACAAACGGTGATGTAACTGCATTTGCTGCCAAACAAGTAAGTTAGTGCATTCCTACAGACATCCAAGTGAGGGCAATTTGCCAGGCAAAAATCGGGTTTCACCCTAAAGAGGCAACCTTCAATTCGGGGTGCAAATTCGGGGAAGAATCGGGTAAAACCCTAAAACTTCAGGCTCTATTTATTTCCCATGCTTTTATGCCTTTTTTATGCTTTTTGATGATAATCTATTGTTTTTTATTATTTTTTTATTCCGTGTTAGCATCACGAAGCATATGATATATGTATCTGAACAGAGTTTTCAGATATATAAACCAAAGAAAACTAAATATACCGCATTAAAAATTTTTAAAATACATTAACGGAGCAGCAAGGTGAGCCCCATTAATTTTTTTGTTGCAAGTGACAATACGCTGCACAGCGAAAATATTTTGCATGGTGACGCCTGCTGGACAGCTTGACGGATGAAACAGGGCAGCGGGTCATGTTAGATGTCACCTCAGTGATCCTTTAAGGAGCTTTAAAATGTGGCTGTGATACCGTATGTGCATTCTGCCTCCCACCACATAAAGAAATTTGCAAGAAAATTTGGAGTACGAACAGTCTTTAGAAAGGGAATACGTTTGAGCTCATTACCAAGAAAAGTTGGTAGCTGCAGATGGGAAAGGTTAGGATATAAAATTAGGCATACAAATAGGGATATTCAGTGCGGAAAAAATGTAGCTTATGAAATCCCTCTATACCTCTGCAAAGGTTTATACCGGCCAAACCACTTGTGGCAAACCACTTATCAACACCAGATTAACAGCACACAACAGAATAAACAATTAACAAGGTAGACTTCATGAGCGCCTAAAATTCTGCTCCGGATGCTTTCCGCTATTTGCAAAAACAAAAATCGTAAAACAATGTTGGGGTAAGGGCACCCTACTTTGTGAGGAAGCTAGCAGATAAGAAACAATTGTATAAGTCATGCCTTTGTGTTTCATTTCGACAAAATACATAAGTTTTAGGAAGGAACAGTCCCAAGAGAGGTAAGGATCAGCTTAAATGTATTTCTCTGTCTGTCGACAGCGGAAAAACCAAGCTATAAATTATTCTCTTCTTGTCAATGGAAGTACTGTATAAGTGGTTAAATTCACGGGCTCAATAATTCGCAAATTTGTGAGGAACCACAGTCAGGCAATTATTCGCGGAACCTTAACTTCGCGGTACCACAGAGCGTAGACCCTGCATCAGGTGTCTTAGGGGCACTGCACCTTGAACTTCCAGAAAGAAGTTAACAAAAGGTATCACAACTGGGTTATAACCCGTTGCATTTGTCTTCCTTTTGAGCCCTTCTGACTGAGAAGGCTGCGATTAGGGGGCTCTTACTCGGCTGGTATCTGGGTTGTTGCCGAATTGCCCTGTCTCCCATCATTCTCGTCACCGCGTCGAGCAGGTACGATTGGCATTCGATAGAGATGCGGCAACTTTTACAAAGGCCGATCGGCGTGACAGCGTGCTTAAACCCATACACGCTTTCATCCTGAGTAAAATTTCTTAGATATTTCATTCGCATATTTTCCTGCCACTGGTTCGAATATTTTGCGTAACTTTAAACTTGCGAAGAAAAGAGCGCTTGCAAATTTTGCAAAAATTAGTTCATTGTGAAAATTACTACTTATACAATATTTGTTGCAAGTTCAGTGCTGTGTGTTGGTGTTCTGCTCGTTCCTTGTCATAGTGAAAGCTTTCACCGATGAAAAATTGCAGTGCATATCTCAGTAATATTTGTACTATCTGTGACATAACACAGAATCCACATAGTTGCAAAATTACAGCATGTTGGTTACCACGTTTCATCAATATTTAATATAATAATTTTGCACAGCTGCATTACTAAAAGGTAAATTATGCTCATTGGCACACTATACTTTCACAAATTTTTGTGAACTGATTCTTCATATGATAAGGAGTCAGCAAATGGTCCTGAACACACAGCTTCTTTCATCTGGATATGGAGAAAGTGTATCACGTTGTTGGCACGAAATACTTTTCATATAAGGACTTGTTTTGCTATAAGTCTAAGTTCTAGCCTTCAAGATTAGAATAAGAAATTAAAGGATAGAAATCATTGGCACCAAACAACTGCATGCAAAGCAGATGTGCAAAGACATAGCAGAAAGCAGGATGTCACCTATACGCATATGGCAACAGCAGTACAGTGAAAGGTGCCCAGAATATGCATGAGAAATAAGATGAAAATTATGGAACTTGGGAGAAACATATACATAAGAAACAACAATGAAAAAGTCTGTCTTGGTGTCTCGCTGCCATCATGCTTTCAGAAATAATATACATATTATTATTTGGTGTATAAATGCGTAAAGATTGTTCAGATATCATGAGCAAACATTCAAAGCAAGCAAAATGTCAGATTCATGGGAGGAAGACAAGAGACCATAACAAACAGAGGAATAGGGTAATGATTCGAAGATATACAAAATATCTATGCCAACTAAAAGTTCCTCACAAATGGTCATGCGATAGTGGCACACATTTGCGGAGCGACATCAGGCTTGCTGATTCTTTGCACACCAGAAAGATAGCAGGCTGTAAAATCTGAAATCTAAATTATGCACTGTATAGCATAAATACTTGTAATAACTGTTCCTCGGGAAGTACATACAGTAAGACCTGCTTATTGTGCATTTACAGGGATCACAAAATTCAAAACAAAATGTATTCTGCATGTATGCTGCTCCAACAACCAAGGAGATAATGTAGGAGAAATACTATTTAATTTGGTTAATTGAAGGACGTTGCTAGTGTAAAATACTAAATTTGGCATAATATGTATGAATACGAGTACATTGTCTGCTGTTGCAATACATCCCCTGTGGCAACCCCCTGCATAGCAAATGATGATGCATAGCTCACGATATGACAACATGCTGACATGCTCAAGCTTACCTGGAAACACACCCTTGTTCCACTGTCTGTTGTCATCTTTTTAAAAAAGTATCCAACACAATACATAAGCTAGTAGAAACATATTTTCTGCAATATAAATGGCTTTGAGACAGTGCATGCAGTCACAATACGAAGGAAGAGAAAAACAGGAAGAAAGATATAAATTCTGAAAACTAAACTCACTCGCACGCCACATGCTAAATGAGGGAATGTAGCTTCACGGCCTATAGGCTAAATACAATGCTTAGGAAACGAAGTGACTGCTTGATGATCTACATACATCACATGCATTTTGTATGTTTCAAACACAACATTCGCATGCTATAGGAATAGAAAAATCTTTTAATTTCTGTAGATTTTGGTAAGAATACTTTGCAAATTATGTTACGAATATGTTATGTGTCCCCCTGCCCACCACTACCAGATAAACAGTAAAATAATTTTTGCAGAAGGTTTGGGGGAGGACTTCAATGCAATCATTGATTTGATGTACCTGTGCTCAAAATAAGCAGGTCATACTGTATCTCCATATTTTAAAATGAAACTTTACTCCAAGTGATGACTGCATAAAAATACTGTAAAAAGACCTACATCAAATCAGTATCCTATCACCTATTCATAAGGGCTCTACTTATTTGTGGCAGCAAATTGCATACTGATTGCAGATACAATTACATGTAGTGACCTAGTGAAGAGTGCACGTCAACATGTGCATTTGTGGGTGCACATGCATTTCAATGCCTGTACACCCTTCACAGGGATATTTTGTTATTTACACTTAAAAGGTGGCTCAAAACAGAACAAACAATGCTGTGCAAAAAAAAAAAAGGAGCTATAGGTCGTGTCATGCAGCTTAATTGAAAAATGCCTATATAGAGATTACAAGAAAAGGAACCCTAAAGGTGTGGAAGTGTCATTAATAGGGACCAGGACTTCATGCAAAATGTATATTTTTATAATGCGTTCTACTGAATATCCTAACGTTTCTCCACATATTACCAATCACGACGACACAAATCTATGGTGTTTTGTGTGTCATATAATTGCATATTACGTCATATTTCGACGCCATTTGGTTGCATATTAGTCGGATTTCAGAGTATTTTCTTTTTTAATATACATATTTGCCCTCCGCATTCGAATCATTTTGCCGTTCCTTTTTCTGCCACTGCTCAATTTATTTCAAAGGTAAAGTCATGGGGCCAAAACCCGTGTTCCAGCTACACATCTAGTTACTACACTACTTTTAGACTGCTTCGTGGGCTTTAGACTGCTGCACCATCAGTGGGTTTGGCAAGTACCACTAGCACCCAGATCTAATCCAAAAAGAACGTACGACAAGTAGTCAGTGAGCTAAAAAGAAAAATGCCACAAGCATCAGTGTGTCCCTGTGAAGACATTGGCACACCTTGTGAAGGCACCTTTTGGAAGACATTGGCATGAAGAAATGACTTGGCAGCCTGTCGTGCTAATCTCTAATTTATTCCTACTTGCATCAACAGTCTGGAAACCTGTCCCCTGGAGTTACTAGAAGTTGTGCTTGACAAAAATAAGGAACTCAAAGTATTGCAGTACAGTAGAATCTCGATGATACGATCACGGATGATACGAATTCTTTTCCAGTCCCGGCTGGAATGACTATTCTTCCATGTATTAGAGTTCGGATGATACGAACGCGTAATCTTACCTTTACGGATGATACGAATGAGCCGAGGATGCGACAGCGGTCGTTCCCCCGTGACGCGAGAGCGCGCGAGTCATGCTGCTGCGTCTATCGAAAAGGGAGGGCGTTCCTCACCACGAACTCCCTTACATCATGTTGCGCAATGCAAGCAATGACTTGCCTTTGGTGGTGGTGGTGGTGGAGATAAGATCAAAGGGATTGAACCATTCCGCAAGTCGGCTTCACCTAACGCTTGCGTGCTTTAGGAGAAGCTCGCTTTAGAACACTGTCGCGCGACTCGCGGGTGAAAAGCACGTGATACGTCTCTTGAATCATCTCGCGTATTCGGGCAGCATTGGCCAAAAACGGAGACACAAATGCGTTACAACCGACCTCTTTCATTGACAGTAACGGAAAATGAACAGTCACTGTCAATTTTCTAGCCTCAATTTTTATTTTGGTTTAATTCGTTTGATACGAATTTCGGATGATACGAATTTTTTCCGCGACCCCGTGAGATTCGTATCATCGAGATTCTACTGTATGTGAGCGGCCGTTCTCGAAGGCACATAGTGCAGATGAGCTAGGTATAGCTAGCGAATTTGCCGGAATAACATCCAGCGACACAGAGTCAATATTTTTGCCCATATTTCAGGAAGTTTTTTTTTATCATCCCATGCCTAAAAGCATACGTATATATATGTATGTGTTTGCATGTACACTCTTTTGAAAACTTGAGTATGGCTATGGTGGCCTACTGCAATCACCAATGAGGAATACCTTAGTGTGCATGCGTGAATGTATGCTCCGACTTCCAAGAATGTATGTTTTCATTTGTAGAATGTTTTTTAGTCAATTTACGTGTTTACACAGTTCCAAGCTACGCAAAAGCTTTTGGAGCAACATTCCCGGCATCACAATATTTTTGCATATTTGGTGCATATTTAGATGTTTCGCACCGCATATTTGCATGCATATTTTGGAATATGCTTGTGCATAAAGTCCCGGGCCCTTGTCATTAGGGTAATCTCCAAAATCACCCTCAATTTGCATTGTTGCAATGCCAATGAGCAAATGTGTATAGTTTTGGATGCGTTCAGTAAGCTGGACATCCAGGAGATGTGAATAGTATTTGTTTTTTTTAAATAATTATCTATTTAACACTTTCTTCAAGCCTAACAGCTTCCAAAACTAGCCTTTCTTTGTACTGTCTACTTTAATCCATCCTCTGGTTCCTGTACTGACACATGTAATAATGGCTACAGAAGACAGTGCAATCCCATTCATTCAAAATCGAGGGGTACAGAGACTTTGTTCGATAAAGCAGAGTTCAAACTAACATTCTGAATGAGGTCTAGATGTGCTGACACCTGACAGCACATACTAGCTGCATCTGAGATGGGTCATGGCCAGGGCTGTGTGAATAGTAAAAATGTCGAATACGAATGGAATACCAATATTGCGAATATTTGACTTTGAATATAGAACAGAATAATGCCTTCAAGCAGCCCAGTTTACTGCAATGTGGACATACAGCACATACAACCACATTTTGATAATCACAGAAATATGTAGGGAAGCATCAACCATGAAAGGATGAGGAAAAGCTTCTCACTCCGACAAGACAACTTGGCACTGTTACAGTTTCCGGTGTACCCCACCATTGGGGTACACCTGAAACTTCAGTGTAAATGAGCTCTTTGTAAATTCCTCAAGGGCAGGCAGTGTATTTGATGCAGTGTGACTGTCCCAGACTCAGGCTGTTCACATTATGGACTGACTCTATCATGTACCACATGCTTAGCAGAAACATCTTGAGCTCCATGGGGGATGTGAGAAGGTAGCAGGTCAGATTTAAAAAGATATGGCTTGCTCACGACATCCGCGTATGAACCGTGATGGGCGCTCAATCGCGCTGGTCCCTTCGGCTTAAACCTGTCCTCCTATGTCATGGCAGGTGGTAGTGACGCAGCGCATCATCTCTCGAAAATGATGTTCGTGTTGGCTAATTGTAACCAGGCACTGCTGCTCCCACTGGAGCCCTGATCCTACGCGTTCCGCAATGCTAAAAGGACGCACACAGAGTACTATCATTTGATCTGTCTTTCACATCAAAGCTGCTGCTCTTTCATGTGACAGTGGTTGCTTTGGCTTTATGACAAACGAGATGGTTGGGCCACCTTCCTTCATGTTCACAACTACCGCTTGTAAGAGACTCGCTCGAGATACTGGGGGTAGTTTAATATGGTCGTGCAGCGCAGATGCGGAACATTGCTAGCATTTGGAGAATATAATGGCAAGCATTTCCGCCGTCACCAGCAATTTGCGCATTAAGCGCTCCCTCCTGTGCGCCTTCGCCAAATGGGAACTGCCTGGATGTCTACACGCTGCGTAACGCACATGCATCCTTCAGTGCACATGTCACTGAACTATTCCGACATTGATTCCGTATTCAGCTGCAGCATTCGAACACTTCAATCAGACAAAGAGAGGCAGCTTGTGCGTGCACATCATAAACCCACACACAAGAATGGTGGAACAAAACTACCCATAGTGATTGCACATGCGCATGCAACCTGCCGCTATAGCGTAGTTCTGCATTGGAGAGTTTTTACTCATGTACCGATGCATTTTATATGGATTTCTCACGGAAAATTTCAGCGATCTATTGCACGCACTTCGCTAGTGGAGGCAGATCAAGACAACACGCGTTCTACCGGACTGGCGAGCAGGCGTTGAGAAATCGTTTGCGGACACGCTTGATGATCTGGCGTGATGCTGAAATCCTGAGCACAGAATACACAGCCATAGTGCATTCCCACCTGGAAAACCCCGTACTGGTTCAGCGCATAAGACTCGTGAATTTGGGAATCTCGAATATTGGACGGTATTCGATTTATTCGAAAGCCGCGAATATAAAGTTGTCGAATCAAATCGAATATGAATACTGAAAATATTCTATTCGTATTCGAAATGTCGAATATTCGCACAGCCCTATTTGTATTGTTTTTTACAGGAACGAAAATTCTTAAGCTCAATTGCTACCCACCCAAAAGTAGAAGAATCATTTAATCGGCATATTAACATGTGTTTAGTTCCTGGTTCTCTTTGCAGCTGTTTTGGTGATGAATAGGACCACGTATGTGCCAAAGATACTATGAAGAGGCAGCTGAATGTCTGAGGATGCATACAGGACTGCTCTTACGTACTTAACAGTAGATTCATGAACACAGTCGACCCCCATTTACCCAGGCTTCACTTATGTGTATCCCATGCTGTCTGGACAAGAAACATGGAAACATATTTCAGTCCATGCAATTTGCCTTCATTTATTTGGGCTTCAGTATCCAGGTCTGGACAAAAGTTTCGAGGAACTGCCGAAGAAAATGTCAAACAATTGCTTTCAGTTATCCGGTGTTGAGTCAGAGACAATGTGCGACCTGCATTTCGTCAAACAGGGGTGACAACCTTGTGAAATTTCTAGGGGTGTGCGAATCCGAATACTTGAAGTCGAATCAAATACCCAGTAATTTCACGGCGCCTATCCTGCCTTGCACAAGTCGCAGCACACCATGGTGACCTTCACAGCTTCACTCCATCTCACGCCACATGACAAGCCCTCCTCAGGCATCCATCAGCGGCACCTCCCTGAGCCACTCGCTCCAGTACCATTGGCGGTACGCAGCTGTCAACCGCAACACACTAACCACTTATGCTAGTGGTTCAGGAACACGGACCACACTACCTTCACACCCTGGCCATCCCCATTGGTCCTCATCTTCGGCAAGCCAGCAGCCAACCATCCGCTGGTAAACGAAGAGCAGGGACCGCTGTTCGACAGTGACCTCTGTTCCCGGCTTCTACCTGCTTTGGAATGCTCCTCATTGGTTTTGGCACCATCCTGGCGGCAATGCTTAGAGCTCGCCGCCCATATAGCGGTTTCAGTACTGTTGCCCTCTCTTCATGGGGCCCACTCTGCTTCACCTCCTCACTGGGAGCCACCTGGCACGCGGTGCACTTGCCCAAGCCAGGAGCTGGACTTTATACAATTTAACAGCTTTCTCGAACTGTCAAAATAATTTCATTTATCCGGATAACCGGCTATCCAGGAATTTTTGCTGTGAACCGCCAGTGCCGGATAAACGAGGGTCGACTGCATCTCTCAATACTATGGTTTATATCCCAATATGACACGGCTATGAAAGATCAGAGCAGCAGGTATGATGGCAAATACTGTAAACATATTTTTATTCGCAATGTATTAATTTTCGCGAATCGCATTTGGGAAGTTATTCGCGAGTATTTAATTTCATGATTCCAGGTCTGTTTCCTTCTGCGGGATCAATGTACAATTTTTCGCGATTTTTTTGCGGTTGCAAAATTTGCGAAAATTAATACATCGCGAATAAAAATACGTTTACAGTATCCATTTGGAATTCCACATGGATCAAGGCACATCTGCCACCCTGGGGTACTGTACAGAATGTTTAGTAGATGGTGATGGTATGTGACGAGTTAATGCCTAAAACAAGGAGGTAATTGAGTCTCCTTGGTTGAGTGGAGCTCTTTTCAGCGTTTGGCAACGAAGCCCTGCATATCTCAATTTATACTGTTTCTCTGGAAATATTTCCTTCCTGTTATGTCACATGAGTAAATGAGAAGAAGACCCTTGAAGCTCAAAGGTAGTTCTTGCTTAAGGCACACAACTTCTATTCATGCCCATGTGTGCCAATACCGACAGGACCAAGCTAAGCATACCTTGTCCACCAGGGTACATACATCGGAAGACACGTCCCAATTCTTCTGCCTGTACCCTTCCAGCGGGGGTCAGTTCACCGCCCCATTTCAAAATGAGCACGAGAGATGGTTCACGGGGATAGTCTGCAGAGAGAACACAAGTGACAGCTGTCAGCAATAATCTAAGTCCAAGATTAACTAAATTTCCTTACAAAATATCTGAGCAAAGTGCACGGATGTATCTTATGCCACTTCTTGGACAGTAACAGAAACTCTCCATCAAGGGTGACTTGTGTAGTGGGACACCACCTACGTTGCAATAGCTTAGCTGGATGACACATAATTTGTCCTTGCATTTTTTGTCCCCACAGTTCAAAACAAACAAACAAACAAAAAAAGGCAGGATGTCATGCGTAATGTCTGCGTCACGAAGCGTCATGTCTTCTACCCAATGACGAAGTGTGCACCTTGTTTTTTTTTCTTTTCGCAGTTGTATTTGGTGGCACCCATCCCACGTCTGAAGCGGAGCAGTGAACCGGTCTCCTCGCTAGCGATGACTCTTGGCAGTCAATGAAAAGTGAGCTGACCTACTCGAGCTCGACACCACTGCACCCATTGTTGTAAACTAATATTCTCAGGGAGTTCACATTTGGCTAAGGAAATATTTTGCGTAACTGAGCATGTTGATATCCTATGGTAAAAAAAAATATATGTTTGAAATGTCTTCCATGCTCCCTTAAGAAGCTCTGTAGGATTTTCTTGCTGCATCTCTTATTGCTATGTTACACTCTCGAAGCACCAGCGTAACTACCAGTGGGAACTAGGGGTGTGCGAATCTGAATATTTCAAGTCAAATCGAATACCGAATTGAATGTGAAAAAAAAAAGAAAGAAATGCTGAATACCAAATGGAATATTCATGCAAATTTTACAATACGTGCCTTTTGCACTAAAAGTTTGCAATTTGTAGCCCATGGCTTTAGCATAATTTTTAACCATTAACTGTCACAAGAAGAGCATCTAAATCTTCTGAGGGAAGACCCTAGACTCTTTCATTTCCGATAGTGTTTCTGGCTTTTCAGTTGAGTCTACAGTTACTGGGGCAATTATCTTGATTTCAAAATTTGATGCCATGCAGTGGCATGTTGCACAGATGAGGCTGTAATAGTTTCTGAACATCCACAGGTCCATGAGAGAACTGATGTTCTGAGGCTGGAACAACATAGAAGGGACAAATGCATACAAAGCCTCAATTTGCCTAAGAAATTAACGATGAAAGATGAAAGTCACTGAAAAGGTTAACCAGCTGTAGGAGTCGAACCCACATCTTCTGGATTGCAATCCAGAAGATGTGGGTTCGACTCACCATTCCAATTCACCTCATGCAGGGAAGCATCAGATGAAGCCCACTTTTGCAGTGGTGTCGTTCATATTCGTCGAATAGTCGAATACATATTCAGAAAACTGAATATTAGATATTTGTTTCGAATTCGAGAACTCGAATATTCGCACACCCCTAGTGGGAACAGATAGCAAATGCGCAGAAAACTAACCTTCATCACTGCTGGAATGGCGTGGCCTTCCCTTGGGTTGATATTTAAGTTGCACTTTTCGGTTGATACCAGAAAAATGGCCATACCTGCAAAAAATACAGTGTGAGGAGGTGTTGTTCATCTACAAAATGGACTACAAAAGTGGATGCCCCACAAACAACAGTACACACGCATGGGAAGCAAAAGAAAATGTAGTAGGAATTAAAACCGTAACTGTCGTAACTGAGCATCGCAACTACAGTAAAACTCCTTTATAGCGAACACCTTTTTAACGAAAATACCACTACAGCAAATTTTTTTGCGGTCCCGCTGGAGCCCTATAGGTCCAATAATGGGCATCTATTTTAACGAAAATACCTTTACTGGGAATTTTTTTTGCTGTCCCCTGAGTTTCGTTGTAAAGGAGTTTGACTGTATAAAAGTTAACAGTTGTCAATTCGACACTGTACGACAATTTCAGCACGGTGATGCAAACGAATACAAACAAACTTCTGTAGACAATTCTTAGCTAAACGGTTTGCATACATGCAAATGAGAAAATGCAACATTGTCATCATTCTTCATCAGCATTGTGAGACACACTTGTGAAGGAAGTGACAGATGTGTCTCAGAAAGTCACATGGAAGAGCCTTTGAACGAAGTGAAGTACACACTACAACATATATACTGATGTGCAAAAAAGGAGTGACTGTCAAAAAGTTGATGAGCTAAACTAAATTTGCGATGTGGGGTAGTTGGTAGCTGTACACCATAGGCTAGCTCCATCTCAAATCGAACAACCCGGTACACTTGAAGTCCTGAATGAACGTGAAAAAAATATATGTTGAAGCCATCGGTGAGCTAGGAGAAATAAACGCTTTCGGAATTCTGTGCGCTACGCGGTTCGGGAAATAGGAGAGGAGGAAAAAACTGCCCCTCAGAAGACGATGTCGTCACGCGCAGGTTTGAGCATTCCCTCCAAGGCTATTTATTGTCGCATTGTAGTAATTTCTTGATTGGGCTTTAGACCACATAGGGCACAATAGGCTCCTGGGTCGGCAGTGCTGTGTCGGTTTTTATTTGTCTGCAAAAAATATCAAAGTTGACTCAAAGCACCGAAAAGCACCATATTCACTGCAACTTTGCGGGTGATGTAAAAAACGGGTAAGATTGAGCTTTATGCCGTTTAATTTGTCATTCATGGGGCTATCGAATAATATATAATTTGTTACTCTACTCTGTCAGGGACGTGAGCGATACCTCTTTAAGTAGCACCATACCACCGAAAAATGACAAATTTCGGAAGCCTTTATCTAAAAAAAAACACCAAAAACTTGCCTCAAAAATTTTATATGTGGTAGGTAGTCCCTTAGACTATGCACAGAAAAAAAAATCAAAATCCGGACTTCATCGGTAGGCGCACTGTGAATTTTTTGCCACCCCTATACGCGGAGCGCATTCAAGCGGTGGCACCGTGTCCCGCGTGCTGCAAAATCGAATCTTCCAAAGGGACTTTCAACTTCTGTCTTCACATGAAATCAACTGCTACAGCTTGAAGCCATTCTAAGCATTTATGTTTATAACAGTGTCGTAATCGCTGAATGTAGATTGTAGAGCAACCAGAGGTGCTCGCATTTTTTGCGGGATGTCACACATGCATTTCAAGTGCTGGGAGCCCGTGAAGAACAGAATGCTTTAGAATACTTTTGCGTTATAAGAGGTATATTTGTTCAGGGTGATCATATCAAAGCGTATTTACAGTACACAGAATAAAAACAACTTGACAGCGTAGAAGACAAGGTAAGAAGGTAACACAAGTTATGCAGAGCATCCCGGGTGGATGAGAGTGCTCATGAACTGCTTTAGGCTGCTGTAGGAGCCACTTTCCTTAATGTTACTTTTGATGGCAGGTTCTTGTCAGATTTTCTTGATAGGCTCTTCTCACGTTGCATGCTAACTCGCTGCAATCCTGGTAGTTACTCCTGGATGTTCCTGCCAAGGCAACACCGAAAGCGGTCTCCAGTTTACGGCCTGTCTTTCTGCCCATTTCTTCACGTATTTGGGAGTGTTTGCGCTGTGCATATGCTTCCACCGACTTCCTTCTTGGCTTAAGCGGTGTGATGTTAATGGCTTCAGATGATATATTCTCATTCATTTCTTCGACCACGTCGGGCTGGTGCACAAACGGCTCACCCTGTGAGCTTCCTGCAAATGTGGACGACATTGCTGCTTGCTGTGATTCAGCCACCTTTGCTGTGAAGTACTTGAAGCAGCTTCTGCACAGCTAGGCCATTTCTGTTACGCCTTCAGTTTGTTTCGCCCCTGGTTTTGCTGTACAACGAAGAGGCCATTGAGGTAGGTGTTATGCCAGGACGACACAGTACAGTAATGGAGATATCTTCACATACTCTGTATAAGGACACTCCGTGCACTTGTGTAGTCGAAGATGATGCGAAACTTTGCACAAGGTGTCTTCCGAGAGTAAATCCGACTAGGACCTTCCCATGGTCGCAGCATGTTGAAGCGACGAACATATTGGACAGCGGCGCCAGTCTGGCTGCTTCGGCAAGGTTCACAAAAGGCACCATGAAGTAGCCTTGAAAGTGTGCGCAAGACACTACACAACGACACTTTCCGCTGTGCGATTTCCGCCGTCCGAGGTCATGGAGCCGTAAGGAAAGGAAGAATGCTGGAAGTCACTGCGTCTCTTCTGACATAATGTGTACAGTAAATATGCTTGTTTATAATCACCCTGAACAGATATACCTCTTACGAAGCTGTAAAAGCATTCTGTTCTTCACGGGCTCCCAGCACTTGCAATGCACGTGTGACATCCCACAAAAAAGTTCTAGCACATCTGGTTGCTCCACAATCTACATTCAGCGATTATGACACTGTTATAAACATAAACGCTTAGAACGGCTTCAAACTGTAGCAATTACTTTCATGTGAAGACAGAAGTTGAAAGTCCCTTTGGAAATATTCGATTTTGCAACACACTGGACACGGTGCCACCGCTTCAACGCGCTCCGTGTAGAGGGGCGGCAAAAAATTCACAGTGCGCCTACCGATGAAGTACGGATTTTGATTTTTTTTTTGTGCATAGTCTAAGGGACTACCTACCACATATAAAATTTTCGAGGAAAGTTTTTGGTGGGGTTTTTTAGATAAAGGCTTCCGAAATTCGTCATTTTTCGGTGGTATGGTGCTACTTAAACAGGTATTGCTCACGTTCCTGACAGAGTAGAGTGACAAATTATATATAATTCGATAGCCCCATGAATGACAAATTAAACGGCATAAAGCTCAATCTTACCCGTTTTTTACATCGCCCGCAAAGTTGCAGTGAACGTGGTGCTTTTCGGCGCTTTGAGTCAACTTGGATATTTTTTTGCAGACAAATAAAAAACGACACAGCACTGCCAACACAGGAGCCTATTGTGCCCTAGGTGGTCTAAAGCCCGATCAAGAAATTACTACAATGCGACAATAAATAGCCTTGTAGGGAATGCTCAAACCTGCGCGCGACGACATCGTCTTCTGGGAGGCGGTTTTTTCCTCCTCCCATATTTCCCGAACCGCGTAGCGCACAGAATTCCGAAAGCATTTATTTCTCCTAGCTCACCGATGGCTTCAACATATATATTTTTTCACGTTCATTCGGGACTTCAAGTGTACCGGATTGTTCGATTTGAGATGGAACTAGCCCATAGCTAAAAGCAGTGCACTAGAGAAAGACAAAAAGGACAAGGCTGGACCCCTCCTTTAGGACAACACAGTTGTCCTGTCTAGTCCTTTTTGTCACCTTCTAGTGTGTTGCTTTTAGCAATGTTGATGAGCTGGTAGTTCTGTGTGAAGTATTAAACAGAGAACAGTAACTGACATGTAGGTTAAGCTAAAATAAGGACATAAGCTTCCCAACTTGTGAGACTGCTTTAGGGCCTCATGTTTCATGCATTTTTTTTTAAATTGTCCCTGATGAGAGTATGGCACGGACGCAGGCCAGCTGGTGAACAAATTCAATATTGTGAAAAGCCTGAGTCTGGGCACAGCTTAGAGGTTGGGCCCACCTCTAGTTGTGCCCAGACTCAGACTTTTCACACTACGGGCTTAGTGACGAGATACATTTTTGTTTTCAACATGCGTGGCATCATTGGGCCTTTCACACTTCAAGGGGGCAGTGTCGAAGGAGGAGACGTTGTATAGGAGGTGTGATAATACTGCTATACAACAGTAGGGATATGACAAACCACATACAATTCAACTGAGGCAAACAAGATTGTAACAGAGAGCTCTATGGAAGGACAGTCAGCTGCAGTTTGTTTGGATAAGTACTATCGTATGAAAGTGAGTACGTGTATGTACTAAGCAGGAAGAGACTGTTTGTAATGAAACTTTGCATACCTGGTAAGGCACATTATTAATTTGTACAATATACAGGGTTGGAATGCTTTGCTGCAGCAATGATGAGGACGTCCTATTCATGTTCTGCACATGGGTGCTGTCAGAACTTTTCGAGAAGGCACTAATAGCTACCCCATAACCACTTCCCTTTGCCAGGAATGAAGATTGTTTCTCAAATATCACAAACTTTAAAGCTCAACTGAAACTCGATATAAATATGTCTAAAATGTGCAGGAAGTCGGCAATACCCCCAAAGGTCCGGTTTCCCTCTTGTGCCAACCCCCTTGGATGGTGACACAGCTTCCAGAGAGAGAAGGTGAGTTATCCTGAGTGAGTTATCCTGAGTGAGTTATTCTGAGTTCTGAGTAAGAGCTGTGGTCTTCCTTTTCCCCATGGAAATTAGGTCACTACCTGAGGAGGTTTGCATGAGAGGGAAACCGGATTATCCCTGGGAGAACAGCCAAACATTCTACTACACAGAATAGAACTGACTACAAAGAATGTGCTCACATTTCTAAGACGGACTTCAACTGCTCAAGTTTTGCTTTGTTTTCTTCCACTTCAGGATCTGACTTGTGTTCAATCTCGCTCAAGAGAAAACGAGAAATGTCCAGGATTTCCTTTGAAAAGGAAGACATTCAAGAGTTAATAGAAATTTATAGACCTTTGGGTCATTGTACCTAAATACAGTAGAATCTCGATGATACGATCCCGGATTAGACTAATTATTTTCCGGTCCCAGCCCGAATGCCTATTCTTCCTACGTATTACAGCTAAGATGATACGAACGTGCCAAGGAGGGAACAAAGGTCATTCCCCGTGACGCGAGAGCAAGCGAGTCATGTTCCTCCTCCTTTTGAGGAGGGAGGGAGATCCTCATCATCCTACCCACAAACTCCCTTACACCATTTTATGCAATGCAATGAATGACTCTCCCTTTGGAGATGGTGGTGAAGATAAGATCAAACGGATTACTGTATGGCCCAAAACCTTATCACCCTATCTCTGTTTTGACCTTTACTCCTCCCTCGCAACAACAAACCCGGAAGCTGTGTGACGTCGCACTGGCTTAGGAAAAGAGCGACGAGAACACACGGTGGGAACATATCAGGACAACTTCTGGCTACATTGCGCCTCATCATTCCACAAGTCGGCTTCACCTAACGCCTGCAAGCTTTAGGAGAAGCTCGCTTTACGACACTGTCGCGCGACTCGCGGGTGAAAAGATCATGCTGGGCCTTATGCATCATCCCGCGAATTTCGTCAGCATTGGCCAAAAATGAGGACGTAAAAGCACTCGACCAACCTCTTTCACTAAGAGTAGTGGAAAATGAACAATCACTGTCTATTTTTTTTTGCCTAAATTTTTGTATTTTGTTTAATTCTTTTTATACGAATTTCGGATCATACGAATATTTTCCGTTGTCCCGAGAGATTCGTATCATCGAGATTCTACTGTACAATAAGTTCCCAGAAAACATACATAAAAATATGTGGCAAAAGCGAAAAAGCACGTACTTGCAATTGTTTAGGTTTCTTTAGCTTGATGTGACCATCTTTGAAGCCTCCATAGTGTTCAAATAATTCAAAAAACCTGCAAGAATCACTCAGGTACTCAGACAAAGCAAGGCAACATGTGAAGACTACTGGAAAACATACGAGGAAGACAGAAAAAATATCACCGACCCATAAGAATAGATGTTGCTGATTACATGTTTGTAAGTGGCACGTTTGTCAAAATGGTGGTAATTAGGTGGTGAGGAAGAAGACACAACATCTTTGAACAAAGTTTATAAATTCCTCCAATGAACAATGTATTTTATATTATAATTTAAATGAGGTCCACTCACTTTGGGTGTTTTACTTCCATTTTCATTTTTTGTTTCGGTGTACGATCCCCATGACGTATGACTGCGATAACACACCTCAGTTCCATCCTTTGACGAAAACACAAAAACGCTAATGAGACTTCTTTGGGCTGTCTGCATGCAGCGTACATGCAAAAGCAGTAGATGTCTTTGTAATTACATTTTGCCAAATGTTGTTGGCACAATGGGTGGGTCATCCAGCTGGAATGGCATAGACCATGGTATATGCATTTGTGGCGCGAGCTCCCTGAGGATCATATTGCCAAGTATTTTGGCACAATCGTCATAGTACTTCATTGAATTCTTCACGAAACTGAATCCGTTCACATCACAGACATAGGATTTCCCGTTTGCCCTCAGCAGGTCAAAGCCACACACAGTTTGCTGTAAATTAGAGTGGTGTTGATCACAGGTCACCGTCACAGGATTTTAACAAGTACCAATACCTTGAATGCCAAGCAAACTTTGCGTGCTATCAACTTTTCAGTGTTGGTCAAAATGACAGGGTAGCGCACTTCTTTGCCCTCTTTGTCCCTTTCTACCTTGCCATCAAGAGCAGGAGATTTTCTTGCTTCTGCATGTGCATAGTCTGGGCCTACAGTGTATACCTGTAGATGATTAGCAAACGTTATGCACTTTCAAAAAGAAAACAAAGAAAGGTGAACAAAATGTGATTACTCTATCCATCTCTGGTGCTGTTTTCTAAATAGATTCAGAAATTACAAAATCTCAACATACTTTCACATCAGTACCATCTGTAGGCATGAATTCTTCATAAATAAAAGATCCATGTTTTCGCACTCTGCTCTCTGGCGAGTACACGCTACTTCGGCTTCCAATCTACACACAAAAGTACAATTTACAGAGGACCTTTCAGGTACCAAACCATAACATCTACTTTTTTGCTTACCTTTCGGAAGAGTCTCTGGCTACCACCTCCTGCACTTGTGGGATAGTATATGTATATGTTGTGATCCTCAGCTGAGATGGGTTTCTCTACAAATGGCTTGTTGAAGATGACTCCATTTACCTCCACATGATCCTCTCCTTCTATTAGTTCACGTCCTGCAGTGAAAAGTAAATGAGCAACTGCACAGCCTCACTTCTTATAGAAGAGCAACGACATGAGCAATGGCAAAAGCAATGACATTTCACAAATTAAATTTGGGCAAAACAATACGCACCTTTCTCATCAGGAGACTCCCTATCAAGTACTGCATACCTGGGAAGCTCAATACCAGCATTTTCTAAGATACTATACACCTTCCTCCTGGAAAGAAAAAGCAACTTTGCATGTCATTTCCACCAGAGAACTGCAGAGAACTAGTAACAAGCATCGGAACCAAACCCAAACCAAACTACAAACTAAAATGAATCTGGCCTGAAACAAATCTTACACAACACACTCCTTAAAGCTTGCCCATACCTATCTTGAATATCGTACTGCATGTACAAGTCATTGATGATGAAAGGATTTCTGAGTTCTGCATATGCAATGGCCTTGTCAAGAGGAAAGCCCTTCGAATGAAAGGACACCAGGCAGTCACATAATGGCCAGTTGTCAATGCTTTCCTATAAATAAGGAGGGTAATGGTCCATATGCCTGACCAAACGTCACCATCAAATATGACACTAGGAAGCCAATGCATACATTCAAGATCACATCCTCTTGAAACACCACTGTTTTGATATACTCAAACTCATCAAGTCTTGTAAGAATTTCCTTCATTGGTTTAGACTGGGACTTCTTTGCCATGGAGCAGATGCCCACAACCACTTGCTTGCCCTCACAGTGGCCCTCATCATCAGAATCCACATGTTCTGTGTCCTGAAAGCATTATAGTTAAACTTTATAGAAACCTCAGGCAGTGAGTTTGAAAACATACGAAATACACAAAAGTATTTCCAAATCATGCTACTGCATGCCATAAAAATATCTCGCAGCAGTGCAGTAACAGACATGAGAAAATAACTGAACATCAAACTGCAATATCGTCACAGCAGCATTTTTCAGAGAACAACCAGGTACAGCTTGGGACAAAAGTTTACAGAACACGGCACTGGCATATTTCTTCATCGGAGCGGCCTCCTGCTAGGTATCAGGAAAAGATCGAATAAGAAACTGATGACTGGCTGTTCTATCCATCTCTCGGTATGTGCGTCTGCTCCTCTTTGCTGCTAGGGTGTCACTCCAATGCAAAAATGCGACACCCCGGTGTTCCGTAAACTTTTGCCCCAAGCTGTACACATTGCATTGTTCATGATGCAACATGCTAAAGGGAGTGAGCAGTCATGCTGGCTGGACAATCCTTCTAATGCTACATTGTTTTGCAGCAGTATGAAACAAAGCAGGCGCAATGGGAAGATATTTTACCAAATGCAAAACAGTAGCAGACACTATGTGAGACTAGGAACAGTAGCAAACAGCAAAGAATTTCACGAGCCCGCACAGCACATAATGGTGGAATGAAATAAAGTATACCACTCAATCAATGTGATGTAGTTTCTTTAGTGCTAATTTGGATTAGCTCTTCCAGATCCCTTCACATCAGCTGTCACCAGACCCTGCTCAACCAAACCATTTGCACCAGATGTACTCATATAATTTCATTTTCAATTGTTTACAGATAGCAAGCATTTTGTAGAACTGCAAATAAGACAAATGTTTGTGATGTTTTGCAGTAGAAGAGAGCAGTGACAGGCATGTGTGTGAGACAGGAGCACATACTGGTGACCAAGGATGAACCAACACAAAATTTGCTTATGTGGAGTGTTTAGAAAGGAAACTGTACAATTTTAATCTTTTTGAGGGCATGACCATCTTCTCTGGATGATTCAATGATGGCAAGCACCCAGTCTATAACTGCTGAGGCCAAAATAATTTTATTTCTAAATACACTAAAATTCCATATCTTGTACAAAACTTCCTGTCTTACCCAAAATGCTTTCCTTTGATTATTGAAGTGGTATGCAACACTACATTCTGCACTTTCACAATAAAAAAGAGGAAAACAACAGATTGTAATCATACCTTTACAGAGGTGTGCATATTTTGTACCCTTGCAACTACATACTACACATTTTGGAGTCCCCTTGAAAGTTCAAATTCAATTAGAGAACTTTCAAAGCATTTATAAATGAAACATTAATATGATATATGTGTGACTGTCAGGGGAACATCTCTGGCCCTCGTTGAAGTTTCCTAGTAGCCTCATTACTTGCTCATGATTTCTGTAGACAAATATCAGGCACAGTAGTAACCATAAATGGGAAACAGTGATGTATAATATATTTTTTACTGAGAGTACACAAGAGAATCGAATGTTCATTTCAAAGTTCAAATTGACTAATGCTCAGAAATATTTGCGAATAGTCTCCGAAAGAGCAAGACGGAACAAAAGTACATGACAGGATGAGCTTAAGGACTGCCTGTCATAAATGTATATGCAACGCTGCATAAACAACTTCTCTAGATGGTAGTACACAATCTCAACAAACTCGAGTACCAACAAATTCTTTTCGAACCTCTGGAGCATTGGTTGTGCGCCAGAAGAGTGACAGTGGCCATGAACGGGGTTATCAGCATGCTCCTCGATTTTCTTACTCCATCCCTGTGCATGTGCTGTTTTGTTTTCCACTTAACAGTGTCTTAGAGTACCATGAGGGCTCATATGCAACCACATTGAGACATTGATATTGTTTTATAACCATAAGAAATTGTCACCCCCTTACTTAACACACATACATCATGCTACTGAGCGTTATTCTTTTATTATATTATTTGTTACTTACTTCTTTATTATGTTATTACAAGGAAAAATGACCTGGGTTGTTGGTTCAATACAGAGGAAAAAAGTGTCTCAGGGGTAACTGTCTAACATTTCAAGGACTATTTGAAATGGACAAGCTGGCTTAGACATAAAACAGTGAAAACAATTGTTTTAGATGCCTAAATATGCTGTTGGTTTCTAACCTCTGAATTTTGCAAACATCACATTCACATGAGATGAATGGCACTTGAATGTGCTCACTGTCATCAGCTACCATCGTGCACATGCTTGAACCACAATGCATATGCTTCTTCGTGTATAACCGAAAAAGTGCATCATCTTCAACAGAACAATCATTAGGATCCAATTTTTTGGGTTATAGCCGTCTACGTCCGTTATTTACCCCCCCCCCCCAAATTCAAATCAGCAAAAACAGGATTTAACCCGATATTTCCCCAAAAACTACTGGACTAGGGGAACACAGAACTTTGGAAACGGTTGTAAATGCATAAATATGCCCATACAAACTGTCAAAACAGAGACCCTGCTGCCTCTTAGATGCTTGGACTAAATATTGATACCCTGTGTCTACTGGTGCATCGTGTGTATTATGCCAAGTAAACCGAAGATTTATACCTGATGCAATCCGATTAAACCAGAACGGGTTGAATCAGGTTCAGTTCGACCCGATTACACCCGAATTATGGAAACAAAGTATAACCCGATATTACCCCCAATGTTGCTGAAAAATATAACCCGAAAAAGTCAGGCCCTAACAATCATGTTTGATACTGTGCCTAAAAAAACCTTGAGAGAAGCTCTAGTATCCATACAGTGTTGCTGCAGCCACTCACTGTTGAATGGAGTGCGTCTAGCAATAATAACTTTTCAAAGTGTAAGAGAGCCTAGGCTAGAGTTATTAAAAAAAAAAGAAAAACAAGCTCTGGCATGACTGAAACAATTACATCTATAGGACTGCACATTTTTTCCTTACTGGAATTTGCAGCGTAAAATTTGCACATGAATACAAGATACAAAATTTTGGGTCACATAGCTGAGGAAAACTGCTTCGAGACTCATGAACAACGCAAAGGAAGAATCCTGTTCCTCTTCTATTGGCATCAATGTAATGCCATCCTTGATTCTGTGAGATTTTTCTTTTTTTTTTTTGCGCTTCAGTGCCCCATTAACTGGTGTAACTTGGGGCAAAGTGTCACAACCCCTTGTCACCGGATTAGTAAGTAAGAATCCTTTAGTGTATCTTTCTATTCTATGTTAAGTCATTGCTGTTAGCAAAAACAGTGAGAGAAAATGTTAATTTTGGTTTTACATTGTAAAGCATTTTCAAAATCTATCAAATACCATTACAATTCGTGAGCAACCTCCAAAGCCTGGAAAATAAGCAGAAACATAGGTGCTTTAGAGATATATCAGATATGCAGAACATTTTGCTTAGCTGTTTTCCTTTTTACAATGCAAACAGGGTAGCGGTGAAATACAGTACAGTGGGCTCCCACTCAAAGAAACTCTGTTAAACGGAGATTACAGATAAACGGAACAATGGGGTAACCTTTGGTTGACTTCCTGGATATGCAGTGATAAAAATCTTCAGATAATTGGAACAACCCGTTTTGCTTACTTCAGGTAAACGGGACAATGAGGAAGTACTGAGATGCGAGCAGACTTGGAAAACTACCATTAACGTCTCATAACCCGGGCGGAAGTCATAGTCAGTGCAGTCAAATCCGCCAGTCACTCGTATAATGAGAGGTGCATGAAATTTCTTCCAAGCCTCAGGCATGCATGCATATTTAGTAAAAAAGCAATCGTAAAATGCAAAGAAAACAGCCATTAGATTTTTCTTTCCTAGCCACCCACAGTAGTGGAAATCTGATGATTTTGAAATAAAGTCACATTTCATGAAATTTGTGTACTTTGCTTAAATGAAACTCCTGATAAATGGAACGATTTCCATTCCCTTCGTTTCGTTCAAGAGGAGTCCACTGTACTGCACAAACACAACAATGTGAGCAGATACTTGTACTGCAGTTCAAATATACTGTAGAGATGTGTCTGTACAGAATTTAGTGGTACAAGTACAGGTACACTTCTACAAACTTGGCTGTGTTGTATTGTGTTGTGTTGTACTTCACTAGGCTGTGAAAAATAAGAAAGCTGGCTTTCTTTTTCCTTTGTTTTCAAAGGCTTCACTGGAAACATTGTAATTGATTCGGGTTTTTTGAATTGAGGTATTATCATAATGGTTGTTCACAGCAGCCTTCTGCCATTCAACGTGTGAAGGAAGCTCTCACTACCCCAATAAGCAAGCCCTCTACATAAAAAAGCTACATCATGGTAATGGCCTCCCTCTTGTAGCCCTGGTGAGAGGACTGATGTGCAATCTCGGTGCCTGCCCGGCTTACCATAAGCTTAGATAATCAACAATATACTTAATTATCCTTAAAGGGACGGTCACCTCCGGAAACCGATATATGAAACCGATACCACTATGCGGCATCGATCGACAAACTACTTCGTTAATTGTTTTCTTCCGAAAAGCTACTTCATATTAAATAAACGAATTTTAAAGATCAGCGCTGCTTCCACAGCTGCAGAGGCTCCGGCGGCGTGACGTCACTCTGTAAGCGAAGTGGTGAATGGGCGGTGCTCAGAACAGAAAGGCACTGTCCAGACGCCCTAGCTAACTGTAACCCTAATGCCCTGTAACTCTGCGAGATGCCTGCGCGGCCACAGCATTCCTATTTTCAAGGTCACACCATCATTGGTTCTTAGGGAGTTACGTTTTCTCATTTTTCCAGAGAGGGTATTCTGGCATGCTCTCAACATTCGGCGTCTGCTCTTGTCATGTATTCCAACGAATAACAGCCAAACTACCCCACTCTTTCAAGTGGAATTTTTGGATACCGTGGTGAGGGGTCCACGAGGAAGAAAATGACACTATAGTATCAAACGACTGGGATGGATGTGACTGCCCCTTTAAAAAGCACACTGTCAATTCAAAGGTTACACAAATTCTCTGTCCACAAATTCAAATTATCTGCAGCAGATTATTTTTGTGTCTCACCATGAAGAATATGTAATGCTTCTAGTACGTTTTATGTTACAAGAGTTTCATGCAGAAGAAATACAAATAGCGCCTTTTATTATATGGTTGAACCTGGTAAAGCACATTATTACCCTCGATTTGCATCATCGTCACTCAGGGTAAGACTTGAAAATCCCGACAAACAAACTTCCCAAGACGCAAATTCAGGTACCAATACAAACACTGAAGAACGCTAAGCACTGCACATTCAGCACAGCCACTCAACATCTTGTGTTTAATTAAAATGTGGGAAGCATTTCTTTTTTCACACACACAAAAAAAACTGCTTTTCCATCCCATATTATCCAGTCATGGTAACACTATGCCCTCAGAATAAATCAAACAGTTTGCCAATATATACCTTCAAATCATGTATCAGCAATGAAGCAATCAATGATGAGATATTTCTTACAAAAGATAATGTAGCTTGAACAGATACCAACCACAGCCAAAAGATACACTAGCGTGGGATTCAGTTAATGACAGGGTGGTCGTACACATTGATTTTCTCCTTCACAGCAGCAGAATAAGAACTACCTGGTCTTACTTGGAAACATATTGCACATTATAACTCGTATTCATTTTAATGTAGTGAAGCAGTGTCACCAAATATGACACTTCGGAGCAGAGAAAATCAGAACCAAAGTCCAAGGGACGAGTTCGGACCCAATTTTCACCAAATTACAAGCTGCAAAAATGTACGAACAAGACTAAGACAGGTGTAGTATCTGTTACCAATGGTCTCATACAACATAAGAGCATAAATGAAAGCGCAACATAAAACATAAATAATGGGCGGGCGAGCCCCCCTACAAGTATTCTAGAGTTTCATCCCTCATCTCACTGTATGCACAGGCAGGTGTATGTTGGCGCCCCCAGGATCAGCGGGAAAAGGGGGTACGTATCGAGCCCCCCTCCCCCCAACCTCCGAGGTCTGGCTTTGCCACTGCTAATGGGTAGATACCCATCCATTTTCATCTTATAACAAAAACCATCCCATGCTTTAGACAAAGGTGTAGGAGTTCTGTATGAGCATATGTTTGTTTTCTATCTGATTGGCAAGCTGCCCAAAACGTATGTAAAGAGCGATCGCCACTCTTGGGAGGGACCCGAATGACATAATTCCAGATTATATCCAGAGACGTGCCCCATCAGGCTTTCTACAGGAAAACACTCATGGATTCTCGGTAGCATGATAAAAAGCACCTGGGTGTATGCATAGGTGCTGTAAACATTCCTAGGAGTACAGCCATGAGGATTTTTATGTTGCTCATAGCTGTGAAATGATACTAAAGGAGCATGCAACATCAACTGTTTTTCTGCAGGAGCATGCAGCATCAGCATGTTTTCTCTGTGCTGCATTATCAGCAGCACAGAGAAAACAAAACGCACTTCTTGTTTACGGAAATTTGATTTTCATGCTCCACACCGCAAAAAGTGATATCAGCACCACACTGGCACACATGAATGTATGCAAGTATTGTATGATATTGATCTTAAACTAGCACAGAAGTCATTTTTAACACCGTTTTCTTTGTATAAAACTGCTAAGCAGTCCAGTAAGATGCATCATAAGAGTTAATTCACCCCATAGAGGCATAATTATCACAAAAACTGAATTTAAGGCATGCCATAAAAAGCGACCATGCGCAACGATGGTGGAGAGTAGTACCAGCCAGTGATCTGCCTGGGACCTCGCGCTGACGCTACAGGGACCACGCTCGCTGATTGATACGGAGAAATGTTGTCCGCTACTTCGCGGTCGTCTGCTACTCGGCTGTTCGGGGTCCTGAAAAAGCATTGCTCCTGGCTCGGTCATGATTCGGCTGCTCCTTCTATCCCCAACTCTCTGGGGGAATTGGCAAAACTGGTTTACGGCGGAAAAGGGACGGGTGGCTGATCCCCATTGACCAGCGAACCAGAACAAGTTGCCCCTGTAACGTCGTCGGTGACGTGGCATCATACTTCCCCTCCTCGTTATACCCAGAGTGGTGAGTTAAGGGTGAACGCGCGGAGCCATGTCTATGTGAGTTTTTTCTGGGAAACAAATTGCACATATAAAAGCCTTTCACACTATTCGGTAAAATGACACACACACTTTCATCAGACGTCTTAAAATGAAAAATTTTTGGATGGCCCCACTGTACTCCTTTAAATCGCAACAAAACGGGAACTACAAAAAGACAACATAAGCAGACAATTAGGTTTCCACTGCATAATAGTTACCAACTGTTTTCTGCTATTATGCAACTGTATGACGTGTGGTCTAATATGGGCTACAGGTAGGAAATCTCTGCTACCTAGTTTTCCAATCCATTGACAGAAGGAATACACACTACACACAAGGGATGCATTTTTCTGAAAAATCTCTTGGCTCTGTCTCCCCACAGTTTGTTTCTCTGTATTCAATGAGAAATTACACGGAAAAGTGTATGCTAGCATATTGTATGCGAAGAGACTGCCATAATTACTTTTCAAATTCCACAAGAAACGAAAATAGTGTGCAGGAATATATATGTTGGACAACAAAAGCAATATATACATACACATCTTAAAGCCCTCCAATATGCAGCAATATCCACAGCAGGTGTATTCCATGGGTGGTAAATGGATATGCTTGAAGACATATTCATGGGAAAGCCATAGTAAGACATTGGAGATCTTCAAGCAGGTATCCGGCAGAACTTGGTAAGCACCCTTAAGCTTGTTGATTTCACAAAACTTGCGCTGGGTGATATCTGTACAGGTTTTAAATTATGTTACACCATCGGATTGGTACTTCTTTATTTTGCACTTGCATCAGCTGTAGCTTGGTGACCCAGCTGGATTTCATGGTTACAGTCAGAGGACAATTTGTGACATTCTTTCACAGGGACTGGCAGCAGAGGGGCAAGGAGGAGTGGGTCTCCAGAGGCAACGTAGCACAATCTTTCTGCTAACATTCAAGCAATTTTGCATATTTCTGTAATTGCCACTCCTTCATGCCACCTAATGCTAGTGCTCACAGAAGCAGTTTCTTGGCGTTTTAGTAGTTGTTATACGAAAATAGAATGGACAGGAAATAAAATCAAGAAAGAGAACGAAGGACTGCTCTCTGTTGATCATGCATTATGTAAGCGCAACAGAATGTGCGGTACAAAAAGGAACCTGCTCTGATTTAAGACCAGCATGCACATAATGACAAGAAATGATTGTGCCAGCAAGTGTCTGCAAAAGGTTAAAGTGCACAAACATGCAATGGTGCCTGCTACTTACTGAATTCTCCTCCTGAACCTGGGGTAAGAAAGGTCTGTTGTATCATACCGCAATGTCTTACAGACTGCTGTGCATTTTTTTGGGCAAGGCATGGGATGTGACCTAAAGGAGCGCTGAGGTGACCTCTCAATTTTTGTTTTTCGGTGCAGAATGTTCTCCAACAAATAAAATGAGCTCCTGCGAAAGAATGACGAGTGCAGGTGACCTGCAGAGCGAGCTCGAGGGCTCTGTTCCGCACACCTTTGTAAAATTCTTCTGCTCGTGAAAAGAGCGCATCGCAGAACGAGAGGACGTTGTGACTACGACCAACTAGATTATAACGACCATGCCATAATCGACAACCCTTATGAGGAGCCCGTCCACATACGCTAGGAGTGCTACTCACCGGCCCGCGAGACCTACATCATGATTGGACAATGGAAATTTGAAGTTTTTAATGTGCAGACGCGAACGCACGACTCCCATAGCAGACGACAGCAACAGATCCTGTGGCAACGTGCAGAATGACGATGATAATGTACTTTAAAAAGAAGCAGCTCTCGTGGGACATCCACCGCTTATACGACAATACTAAGGGAAGCTGAAGTACAAAGTACTGCTGAAAGTACTGTAGAAACTGAGGAAGCAATGACTGGGCCGATGAGTAGCGCTACCGCTAGCCTCCCACTGTGGCGCTGGGAAGGGGTGCAGAGCGAAAACATTTTGCATGGTGACTCCTGGTGGACAGCTTGACAGATGAGGCAGGACTTCGAACGACGTTAAATGTCACCTCATTGCTCCTTTAAGCTGCCTTTGTTAAGGGAAGAACCTCAGTACAAGAGTCGCTAACATTACTTTACCGTTTCCTTACCGGTTTGCTGGATTTCCTACCCTTCTAAGTTGCCTTTGTTTCACCAAATAGAACCACAGAAGTCTGTAGAACATGGCAGTCTTTTGCAGAGAACACAACCTCAAAATGCTTCGAGAGTGTAAAACGAATATGTCGTTTATCCTTTTTTTTAGGCAATGATGTTTCAATGGTGTCTTTCATCGTTGATTTCTTAGGCAATTTGAGGCTTTGTTTGTATCTGTCCCCTCTATGTCGTTCCAGCCTCAGAACATCAGTTTATCTCATGTTTGGGAATTATTTCATTCATCCAGTTAGGCTGTACTACAGTGGAGTGTTACTGAGCAACTTGCGCAACTGGCGAAAGAATGCTGTCAGACTGTAGTTACAGCATTCTTTCGCCAGATGTGCAAGTGAAATGACATTATTTCTACATTTATCCCAAGACACGACGGTCACGGTACCTTTTCAAACTCGTTTCTGTTGATGAAGCCGCACGATTCTCCGATGTAGAAATGAGGCTGGCTCGTCAGTCCCAGGTATCCTTGTTCCAGTTCATTATAAGACATTATCATTCATACTCTGGTGAGGGAAAGGAAAGCAATGTCAATGCGACACGGAAAACGAGCAGTCACCTCCGGGGACAACCAGCCGGCGTAAATACGCATAACAGGTCACGACAAACTTCCGTTGCATAACGCACTGTGAAAGTGGCAGCAGGAATTCTTTCACATTGTTAGTGGTTGCAGAGCAGGCATATTGATCGCACGGAATATCACATTTCATAGCGGGCACTTACAAGGGTCATTTCTTGAAATGTTGTTGCGTCCGTTCGTCTCTCATTAGAGTGTATATCAGCGGACGGCATCGACGCGTCATCTATTTTCGGACTGATTTCCTACAGCAGCAACAGCATCCCGCCAGAGCAGAAATAAACCAACGCAACCCGTACTCCCGCACCGCAGGCAGGCGCCGCAAAGAAGAGTTGTGGCTTTGGTTGGATGTAGCCAGGCCAGGCGGCCAGACCAAAGTCAAAGTCCCAGACCAGAATGGATCAGTGGAATGGATCATGAGATGGATGAATTTTGTGGCTTCCCTTCTCCCTTCGAAGCGGGCGGTAGCTTGCGCCACCTAGCCTAGAATTTACGTTCCTGACACACTAGGTGCATTCTTTTGGCTTGCACCTTCTGCACCAGATCTGAACTGGGCGCTGTTTGACGCTGATTTTACGGCAGCTTGACCCACCTGCCTGAACCTGAACTCACAGCTAGCGTCGCTACACCCCTGAACCCTGTTTTTTTTTTTTTCCTCTTCTTTTAAGGTCGCCTGTGAAGCTATACTTCCGCCCTGATCCTAAAGAGACTAGGCAAGCCTGATCCTGATCCATTGCTTTTTCCATCTTTCTGAGTCAGGGGGGTCAGAAAGCCGCCATTTTTGTAACTGCCCCCTAGCGGTCGCTTTCCGCAAAACCGCCATCTTGTCGTGTTCAACGTCACGGAACTATCGCCCAATCACATCTCGGCTTGGCTTGTTTTCTTTGAAAGAACTGATGTTCTGAGGCTGGAACAACATAGAAGGGACAAATACATTCATCTTTCATTGTTTTCTTTATTATGGTTTGTTTCTCCGTCTCAGCTGATCCGTGTCATCTGCTTCGCCGCTTTCGACGTCCGCTTTGACTTCGCGTGTTTGGCTATTGAATTGCGTTTGCTTGCCACACATGCCACTTCTGTGACAGGCCATGGTAGTGTGTTGTTATTCCGGTTGCGCTAATCGTTCAGAGTTTGCAAGTAAAGAATCTGGCATAACGTATATGCTCTCAGTTTCGATTCGTCTTTGTTTGTTCTCGGCGGTACGTTTTAGCTTTCCCCGAGACGGGTCCTTACGATTGCAATGGGTGAATGCGTTCGGGAGACCGGACTGGGTGCCAACGAAGTACAGCCGAGTGTGCTCAAAACACTTCAGGAACGAGGACTTCGACAGAACGTCGCTAACACGCGTGCGCCTGCGGGAGGGTTCCGTTTCTGTCGCACATCCGTCGGTTCAAGTTCACCAGGTACAGCTCGAAGCAGAGTTAATGGAACGCCGCGTCGACTTGCGGAGCAAGGGGGGAGCCACCCTGGCGGCGTCTAGTAGAAATAAAGGGCGCGGAGGTTTCGACATTTCCGTTCTAGTCGGAGGGGTGTTCGCTGTGGCGTGCCGAAGAGTGCGCAATCATGCTGGCGTTATCAACGCTGCGCTCGTTTGTTTTGGGCGACCGTGTCTGAGGGATTGCGAAGAATCGATGATATCCCGATGGCGCGCGGCAGGTTAGTACGTGCGAACCAGTCATCTCTCGCCTCTCCTAACTTCCAAAATTAAAATTAAGGTGATGTGATCCAGATGTGGAAAATTTCCAGAAAAAGGATTGATGTGGGGCAAAAAAAAAAATCAAAATGCGATTTACGAAAGGTGGGAGCGGCAAATTTGGGGAACATGCAGTCGAGGTAGGGGTGAACCTCTGCTGACGAAAATTGAAGTGAGGACAAAGGTCATGGTGAATTTGTCTAGCACTGATCATCATTCACTACACCAATAATAGAAAACCTTCACGGTGACTCCCTGCACTGTGTGCCAGCATGCACACAAAAAATTTTTGTGTGTACTAATTGGCTGTTCTTCCGAGAAACTCCCGAGGAACGTGATATGCTACACCATGAAAGCATTGTTTTGTTATTATTTAAAAACTCATTACGATGGTTTCGCGATTACCATCGTTTGCCCTTCGCATCCTCTATTCTGAGCACAGTAAATTTTCCGAAAGAGAGAAGTTGTTATTCATTTCATACGATATCACACAATGAGCGTTTCGGATGACGCGCGCCCATGCGCCATCCTGTTTCCAGGCACGTGCCATGACATCGTTATCCGCATTATCCAAGACGCAGTCGCCCAAAACACAAACGGGCGTAGCGCTGATAACGCCAGCTTGATTGGGCACTGTTCGGCACACCACATCGAACACCCTCCGACTGGAATGGAAATGTCGAAGCGCCCTCTCCCTTTATTTCTGTTAAAGGCCGCTAGGGTGGCTCCGCTCTTGCTCCGTCAGTCGAAGCGGCGTTCCAGTTAACTCTGCTTCGAGCTGTACGTTTCGCCATAATTATGGTCGAGAGTCAATTGCATATAGCCACACTATGGGCCTAGAGCTTGGGTACAAAGGGAATGAATGCACATATTAGCGGTCAAATTTGCCAAGTATTTGCTCGAGGTCAGGTCCTTTGACCACAAAATACGTTCAGTGCTTTTGTGTCTTTGATGTTTAAAAGTCTGGTAAATACAACTCGTTCGTTGTCACGTCAGCAGGAGCATGACTTGCCATCCAGACGGGAAAATAGTGGGCAAGAACTAATAGGCGTGTGCTCGCCTGAACCCGGCACACAAGAGCAAATTAACGTGAGCCTGCCTGACACACACGAGGAGATTGAAGTGAGCATGCCTGGATCTGACACTCAAGAGCCAATGGATGTGGGCCTGCTCGAACCAAAGACACCAGAGCGAATCCATGTGAGCACATATTTGAAAGCCTTTCAAATGTGATGCCGAACAATAGTATGCCGTTATACAGGTAGACAGAACTACAAGCACACCTGTTGTGTCTGCTGTGGTAGGTATCATTTTTTTTAGCATTAACCGCACAGTTTGTTTCACGAGCAAATCTTTATGGGTTTGTGCTGCCTCTATGTTTTTATTTGTTTTGTACGATACATCAATTTCTCAGTCTTGCTTACACTTAGTGGAGTGAAAGATGAACTGTATCGCATGCTAGTCCTTGAGTTGGTTAGCAAGCTTCCTATTCATTGTCATCCCCAGTTGACCATTAGGTCTTACTCAGAATTGAGCCACTTGCTCTGTGGAAGTTGTTGCCCAAACACTGGCATCCCTTTCTCTTCTCCAAGTGTGTCATGGTTCGGTTTTCCAGGCTGTACAGAAGTTAGACCCAGGGTGTTATGTTCTTACTCATAATCATGTGTAGGGAATCAACAGCTCAGGCTTCACTACTAAGTCACCTACCACAACTTCAATGTGAAGCCTCAGCAGCACAAACAAATGAACCACAGATGCATTGTGCCTGTCATGCACTTACACATTCGGTGCCTGGCTTGCATGTCACATGTATATAGTGTGCGACATTAAAAACTGACCAGAGCTCTTCATGAAGAGAGCAATAATCCTAAACCAGAGAGTATCTATATACGTTGCACATGAGTTACAACTAGGTGCTACTTTTGATGTGACACCTGTTTGTAACCCAAGTACCACAAAGGTAGCCTCCGGTTTCCGTTTATCAGTCTCACTGTGATGCAATCTGATCAGTTCTTAATAATGCACCCTGTATACCAGCACCCTGCAATATATCTATGGCATGACGATCACACAGAAGAGCAAAAATCATGGGAACACAGTAGGACTTAGTTCGGGCAACTATATTTGAAAAGCATTCCCAACGACCATAAAACCACGTAAAACCCACTTCCTCAGAGGTACCCCAAACAGATCTTGTACAGATTTAAACATGCCCTACGCATGAAAAAACCACTGTTCACTTCAATGCCCATCAATCGCATTTTCCAATAAAATTTTGCACACTGGGTCACTACTTCGAAGACTACTCCCGCACGGTGTGAACCGAGGTTGTCCGCTACCCCCTCATATCTTGACTTTAACATGGTGTTCAATGGACGAATCCCAGCATGCGCCTGGCATTTGTCCATACTGGATCCGAGCCGCGAATAATCCTGGATCCGCCCATGCTTTCCACGATACAGCACCAAACTCCATCTACAAGTGCTACAGGACTTTTGAATCTTTATTTGGAAGTTTTCGTTTTGTTCTGATTATCAAAGGGCGCTGAATGAAACAGTGTTTTAATGATAATGGTTCTTGCGTGCACTCTCCTTCCAGTCCAGCCCCACACCAGCCAAGGCTTCCAGCAGTATCAGTTCCGACACACCAGGGCCATTTGAACAGTCGCGCACGGTAAGCCTTCGGAAGTATTGACACTAGGGGCTTCTCTAATCCTCTC
Source organism: Ornithodoros turicata (assembly GCF_037126465.1). Classification (NCBI taxonomy): domain Eukaryota; kingdom Metazoa; phylum Arthropoda; class Arachnida; order Ixodida; family Argasidae; genus Ornithodoros; species Ornithodoros turicata. The sequence continues at coordinate 104,792,712 of NC_088202.1, forward strand.
TCTACTGCAAATCAAATCTAGCCTTCCTCTTTTACTCTGAGTATTGGGACTTTACACCGCGGTTGTGTACATAATTTAATTTCTTTTCAGGGCTCTTCCGTTTGCCTGTTCACAAGCTTGACTCTGAACACCAGCAGGCCTGACTCCATGGTAAGGATTGTGCTTTCAGTGGAAAGACTAGGATGTACATAACTAACGCACAGGGGTTATGTGATCATACTGAACATCCTGCGTGTTACATTTGTACTGCTATTTCCACGTCTTTCCAGGACACAACCCCCAGTGGCTCAACACCAAGCACCAGCAGATGTGATCCTTTGGTAAGAATTATACTCGACGTGGAAAAGAATTGCATGTTCATAACTAATACATTAAGATTCCACTGTAGGTGCTGGCTGCACCGTTCAAGTATATGTTCCAGGAGCAGGCTTTCAAATACCTTATTTCATACAGTACAGGTGCATAAGGGAAAATGAATTGCAAAACCAATTAGACTTGAGCATACAGTTTAAACATATTATTGCCCCTTTCACGTCTACATTTCAATAGTGCAGCGCCGTTAGTTGCAGCCGGTTGTATAGTTACTGGCCTGAGGAAACATTTCTGAAATTATCTGTTGCCAGCACTTATTGGTGTTAGCAATGGGTATGAGGGTAGTCTGAGTGAACTAAGAGGGGCAGTCTTTCTGACAAAACTGATCTGTCTCTGCTGTAGCGATGCTGGCAACACTTGGAGCCTAATAGTTATAGTTACAAGGCTCAGAGAGTGCTCTATATCATGGAGGGAATTCCCAGCTTGGTATGCATGCTGCTGATTATTACTAACTCCAATACTTGTCACAGTGAATTGTACTGTTTGAATCAATAAAGATGGATTTGATCAAGCGCAATGGCGTGGAGAAACTTCTGTGATCTGCATGGCTGACTTTTTGTCATCTACTGTGACCACTGCAATGTGGGTCTCTCCTATAGTGAGTATATGCCCAGTGTGTTAAAAAAGGAGCAGTGTTGTGCTACTGTGTCTCGTGATACTAGGTCCTAATTCACAAAGAGGTGCTATTGCTTCCATTCAGTGCTAGGTAGATACGTCAAGAGTGCTCATAGTAAACAGTTAAATTCGAGACATCCAAGGTCTGTTTATCTGTACGAGTGATACGCTGAGAGCTGGCAGCTCACTATAGGCAGGCTAACTGCCGCATCGGATGTTTTTTATTTATTTTTATTTTAGCGAACATAATGTTAGGATAGTAACTGTAGACCTTCATACTTTCTTCGAATAACCACCATATGAGTAGGTCCTGTACCAGACAGGCAATCATGCTGTGTTGTAAAGGAACTCTGATCAAGCAGCTCCTACATGTATCTGACCAGAAGCACAACCTGTGCATGACTGCATGGCCTTGCATGTGGCTGCCACATACCATCTAAATTGTTCACAGCTGATTATTAATGAGGTTATTGGTACCTGTTGTCTCAGGCGACATCCTCTGAATACACGCCAGTAAAGGCCTTCCTCAAAAAGGAAGTCAAACGTATAGGCAACCTGCATACCCTCAGCAAAAAACGAATCAAGGCCTGGCAGCAGGCACAAAGACGCATCAAGCAGAAAGTTTCAAAGCTACAGCATGTGATATCCCATCTCACATCTCAGAACATTTTACTTCAAGAACACGCAGGCTGCCTCGAAAACATTGCCGGTGCAAACAAGGACTTGCTGATGAGGCAGTCAGCAAAAAGTGAGGGGACAAGCTTGCCTCATAAGTACAGCCCAGAGTTACGAGCATTTGCACTTACATTTCTATTCGCCATGTGCATATAACTATGTAAGGCAGGTCTTTGACACGTGTCTACCCCACCCACGTACGATACGGAAGTGGTACCAGTCAGTCGACGGTGAGCCAGGGTACTCAAAAGAAGCGCTGTTAGCCCTGCAGATGCGTGTTACGGACAACAACCAGAAAGCACTGTCAACTGCATGCAGTCTTATGCTTGATGAGATGGCGATTAGGAGGCATGTCGAGTGGGATGGGAAAAGGACTTATGGCTTCGCAGCCGTTGGGCCAACCTCGGAGGATTCTTGTGCTGTAGCACAGGAGGCATTTGTCCTCCTACTTGGTTCGTTACATGTGCAGTGGAAGCTGCCGATAGGATACTTCCTTGTAGATGGAATAACTGGCGAGCAAAGAAGTAACTTTGTCCTTCAAGGCTTGTCTCTTGTGCACAATGTTGGAGTGAAGGTTGTATCTGTTACCTGCGACGGTGCTGCAGCAAACTTGTCAATGTTGCAAAACCTAGGATGCTCGCTGCAGTTTGAAAATCTAAGGACCGGCTTTCCCCATCCTGACACAGCCGAGCCCATAAGCGTATTTCTTGACGCTTGCCACATGCTGAAGTTAATACGAAATGCATTTTCTCACTTCAAGTCCTTCATTGATGAAGATGGCAAGGAGATATCATGGGACCACATAGAGGCACTCCACTCACTTCAACAGAAAGAGGGGCTCCATGCCGCAAATAAACTAAGGCGGGCGCATGTTCAGTGGCAGCGGCAGCCCATGAAAGTCAATCTTGCTGCAGTGCTTTTAAGCATGAGCATTGCAGATGCCATACACGAGTGTCGTGATCTAGGTGTATCAGGGTTTGAGGACTCGGAGGCAACTGAGAGGTTCCTGAGAGTTATCAATAATGTGTTCGATGTGTTGAACTCCGTTAATACGCACCAGAAGTCATGGAAGAGGCCGCTCTGTACGGAAAACATCGAAAGGGCACGTACAATGTTTCAAATAGCCACAACATATATTTGCAGTCTACGGAGGAACAACTCTGGGCCACTTCTTGTGCAGACTAACCGAAAGACTGGGTTTCTTGGTTTCATCACATGCTGCAAGTGCCATCGAGCTCTATGACTTTCTCCACTCTAAGAACCTTGTGACATACTTCCCAACACATCGCGTCAGTGAAGATCATCTGGAACTGTCCTTTGGTTTAATACGTTCGCATGGAGGATACAACAATAATCCCACTGCAAGGCAGTTTGCAGCAGCATACAAAAGATTGATCATTAACACCGAAGTGGAAGCCTCTCAAAAAGGAAATTGTTTACTACTCGAAAATGTCTCCATACTGCACGTCAGCAGCGCTAGACAGCCCCTATCGGAAGACGTAATTAACTGGACATCAAGAGGAAGAAGCATACCTGCAGAAGAAGTGACTGTACAGGAGGATCTACGTGAGCATAACTACTTCTCAGACCCAACGGAGCCATCAACTTTTGGTGAAAGAGTGATAGTGTACATTGCAGGACGTATAGTGTGCTACCTATGCGAGTATCTGAAATGTGACATCTGCATCTCCCGCCTGACAGTCCGTACACCTTCCCTCTACCATTCACTAACACAACAAAAGGATTACTTTCACAGACTTCCCTATCCATTTGATGATGTGATCACCATTTGCAGGAAATCTGAGAAGCTGCTGCGTGCAGCTCTTTTCCAGGAGGGCATATAATCAGCAACACTTCTGCAAAGGTTAATCTTACATGTGCTGGAGTCTATGATGGACAGGGGTGTGTTCAGCTCCATACGTAATGACCACATGCTCGAGCAGACGTTACTTGAAAATCACTACTTTCATCTAATACGATCTATTGCTCACAAATACTTAAGCATATGCATCCATCACACTTGCAGACTACGTACAGAAGAGATGCACAAGATTAGATGCCGGCAAATGTACACTAAGCTTACCCAGTTCAAAGGACAATAGTTGCCTTAGGAGCAAAAGTACATGCCACTGTGATTTGTTAATGTATGTGCCCTAATAAGTTGTTGTTCCCAATGATAAATGTGTACTAATTGGGCCATAATACTGTCATCTGCATTCATATTCCAATACTGTACCCAGACGTTGCCCCAGTCCTGAGGCAGTGTCAGCAAAAAGGATTTCTCGGCACGACAGGAGAGAGCAGCCCCACAGCTATAATTACAGGAAAAAAGCAAGTACTGCAGCTGATAGACTGGAACAAATGCTGGCAGGCTGCTTGAGGAATGATTGTGTGTGCGCATGAAAGTGAGATTTCGGTGCCTGATGCTGAAAACTTCTACAAGCTTTGTTGCTTTCGGGGTGATTTGGAGGTAAAAGTTTTCGAGCACAGTGAGAAGGCAATTTATTGCTTAGAACGTTTTGTTAGTTGCAAAAATGCAGAAGTCACACTGCCTCATTCCTTTGGTTGTATATTCCAAGCAAAACAGAGCAGTCTGTTGAGAAATCAGCTTTATAGGCACAGTATGGGGTGACAGAAATCAGCAGACCTAGCGCGAAACAATGCGCGCAGGCTGCATTTCATGTACTACGGTATTTCTTCAAATGTATTATCAGTGCCCCAAGAACACACGCGGTCCTCAGAATGTCCTCAAAGTGTCATCACGTCCACGTCCGTGATGGGATGAACGGAGGAGGTCCACAGGCTGTCATCATAGGAGCTTCCAGTGATTGTCATTTGCGTACATCCTGCGGTCGTCAACCGGAGGACAAGCACAGGAGAAGTAAATTATTCTAATACTGCGTTGTGCATTTTAATACCTGCTAGCCAGTAATCAACTTCCCGATTTATTTCTCATTACCCAATACAATCAAAGAGGGAGTGCTCATGCATAAATTAAAAAAAACGAACAAAAATATAAAATAAAAAGAGATATAGGGGCGCAAATACTGATCGTCGGACTTTAAAGGAATCCGTCTATGTGCAGCGTTTGACGTGCACTAAAATACAGTTTGTTAGACCTTTCACTGCCGTCTTGTTGCATGAGTGTCCGCAAAGGGTCCCTGGCAGGAGGTTGCGCGGAGCATTTTATTTCCGAAGAGACAAAAAATAGTAGCGTTTCACTGCTCAAGCTTCACTTACCATGCATGCATCAAACCAAAGCAGTAAGAAACACGGACACTACCTTGAGAGCGATTTAATACTCCAAGGAATTTCTCACTTCATTGTTGGTTATGTGCGAAATCAAGTTAAACTTAGATACCTCACCCTTTGTTTTGACTGAGATGCGAAGAGGACTCCCGAATCTGCTGAAGTTCGGAAGACAAGCAATAACTTGTATCTGTTCTGTCTTGGAAAGGAAATGCTACTGCATCATATACCTTCCTAAGTGGTTTCGCAGGTTTTAGTGACCTAGAGGCCTTTTATATATATGTATCTTTTTTTTTTTTTGCCTTTTAAAACTGTGACACTCATTGTTTGTGATGAGAAATACGCTGAACGAAATACCGATGAGAAACCGCGAATGGTAGCTGGTGACCGAGGTTGAAAATATATAAAAAAACACACACACGCTGACTGGGTCCTGCAAATGTGACCTCACTTCACAAAATAAATAATTCAGTAAGGTATCTGCTTGCTCGAAGAACTGTACTAGCCGCGTCATTTGGTAGCTCCCATAAGAGGTCCTGAGGATATGACGGGGAGTCTCACTTTGTCACATTTCTAACAAATTGAGGACCTGGTAAGGAAGTCCTGGGGATGTTATCCCTGTCCGCTGATGACTTTCCTCGGACGTACCCAGGAGGTCATTGTGTTCTTGGGTGGCGAGTGGGGGTCATTTGGTGGCAACTTTTTTTTTTGTTGTTGTTGACAGGTCCCGAGCAGTCAAGCAGTCTTGCATTGGCACTTTCCGTGCGCCCGGAATTTCTCAGCTATTACTTTTTTCGTCCGGTCTCGAAACGATCGAGCAGCGGGTTGCCCAACTATATCCGGTGTCGTCAAATCCGCACTGCAACGGTGGCGAGTGCTCTGATTGGACCGCACGTAGAAGTTCACGTGATTTAGCAGACGACGGAACGCGAAGACAGGCGACCGCGATGGCCCTATCGTGATCCAAGTGTACGAACTCTGCCCTGATTCAAAAGGGATGAGGAGAGCCTGATTCTGATCCTAAAACCGCCAGATCCCTGGCACTCATGTTCGGGTGGCAACTGTCACATGATCCAGCTCCGGAGCCGGCCTAGCAATTTCCGAGCGCCGGGCAGTGTTGTAATTAAATGACCACCACAATTCGCCATAAGTAGGACAGTGAAAATATTTTCCCCTTTATTTCTCCTAAGCGCCGCTAGGGTGATACTCTTCCCGATTCAGCGGTCGAAGTGGCGTTCCAGTTAACTCTGCTTCGAGCTGCACTTCCTTCAACTCACCAGAGAGGGTCACGTGGGTTCCTGACTGCTGCTCATTCGGTGCTCGAAATGTTCTGTAGCCTGAGGTATGCGGTCCGTTGATTTGCACAGCTTCCTTTGTTCCCCTGCTTACTAATAATTCTCCTTAGAGATGTAAAATATATGACTAATATAAATATGAGAGCTAATGCACGAGATCTATATTAAAGAAGCTTGATCGTAGTTGGATAGAAATGACACGACACTCGGTGTGTACAAATGAGATCGCGTTCAAGAAGTGATCTGAACGGATAGGTATCCCGAAAATGAATTTTATTGGTATGCACGTTGCCGACGGGAGAAGCACTATCTTCGGAAGGTCATGGAAGTCCGCGTCATGATTCACGGAAAAAGAGCATGGTGGGAGTGGTATGTTCTGTGACTGGAACATTTAGCGGGACGCCGGAAAACAAACAAACCTCAGGCGCCTTCAGAGGAGATCGACAGTTCAGAAGATATGTTGGTTTCATGCATTCATACTGTTTGCAAGCTTATTCTAGGGGTTGTTTCAGTCGGTTAATAACGTGTTTTCTGAATGTCTGAACTGTTTTAACAGAACGCATAACAGAAAAGTAAAGGAGGAGGTCCTTTTTGTAACCTTCTTCGAGACCTGTGAAGTGGGCGCTTTGTTACTATATTTGCTTTCCACTATGATGACATACACAGTGCCTGGAGCCCTGTCACTCACATGGAAAATATCTATCTGTTCGGATCGGATCATTTCTTGTACGCGATCGACATCAATAATACAGTACCTTTCCTTTGCAAACATCACTTCTGACTCAGTTGCAGGATTGGATTCCCGCACACCCCAAAACCACTCAGCCTTCCTCCTCTCCCTGACAAACAGAGGAATCGTGTCTTTTCAAGTATCCCGCTTTCGGTGGTTCTGGGCGCTCGGATGAAAAGAGCCTTTGGGGGAAATGGGTCACTGCCACCCGCGTGCCCAGAAAAACCGAAAGCCCAGAAACTCCGAACATTTTTTCGGATGAAATGAGCTTTTGGTTGATTTGGGACGTCGGTGGAAATGGGCATTTGAGAGGATATGAGGATCCTCCATACAATTTTGTACTCTTTCTTTTAGCACCTGCATTGCTATTCTATAGACTACCGGTGTGACAGTAACTGGTCGATATGCCCCAATAGAACTTTTATCCCCTTTGTCCTTATATATCCCCCCCCCTGCTGACCTCTACTGACTCTACACTGTTTCTCCACTGTGTTGGGATGTCATCAGTGATGAGCACTCTACTAACTGCGTATGCGGCACCTTGCGAATCGTTCGTCGTTAGCGGTGGGAGAGCGTGGTACATTGTACGCATTCGTCTGCGGTTCTTTTGCGCTTGTGCTGCAAAACAGCTAAATACCAAACAAGGTCAGCTGCTACATAGTTGGGTGCAATGTGATTGATAGAAACCCGTATTGGGGTGGTTCCATGGGCTTCTGTCAGTCTTGTGCGGAATACTGTCGGTGTCACAACGGTAGTCGACGATTTGCAATGACTTGCTGCCGTGGCCTCAACTATCTGGCATGTTCAGAGTGGGGGAGAGAAACGACAGAAACAACTGCCTACTGGTGACTCCCTCAAGAAAAATTCCTGTCATAATTCAAATGTCAAAATAGTAGTAATAATAATAATAATAATAATAATAATAATAATAATAATAATAATAATAATAATAATAATAATAATAATAATAATAATAATAATAATACAGGGTGATATACAGGGTGCATCATGTAAGACGGACCAGAATTTTTATTTAAAAAAACTAAGCAGCATAGATGTTTTTTTGCAGTTGAGTCCTACGGCCAGGCGGACGTACTCTCGAAGAAAGTGTGCAGCTACAACATGATTAATTACCGTATTTTCACGTGTATTAGCCGCGGCTTATGCGCGATTTTTTTTTCGCGGACGCTCTGCGGCTTATCCACGGGTGCGGATTATCTGATGGCTATTTTTCCCTGCTATTTTCCCCATACCCCGGATTAAACGAAAGGACCGACAGTGCCTCATGTTTTTTCGGAACAGGACCGCCCTGCCATGCACGAACAATACCGAACAGGGGCGGGTCCACATTTGAGTGAACTGACCTTCCGAATACATTACCCCGCGCAGCTTTAACAAAAGGGGTGACAGTGACTAATGTCTCCTGGAACACCGCTAACTCATCAATCCACAAAAAACACGCAACAAGGGCATAATCCGATCTTAGTAGAACACTAGAACTGCCTCCTTTGTTATACATCGTGCCGGCACCGGAATGTGGACCACAGGGTTTATGGCTTCCCTACGGTCTCCTTTGTCGGCAGGAAGGGTTCAATACATCTGACATCGGGATAAGACGTGGTCAGCTAAGCGTCAGTTCTCATTTGATCTGAGCAGCAGCATTCGTGGACACGGGCACGGCAGTTAGAGGTAAGGCATGGCTCCAACGCTGAGGCACAGCTACGACAGCGGCTTCAAACTAAAAGTCGTCGACGTCGCGGACCAGTACGGGAACAGGGCAGCTGGCAGGGAGTACGGCGTCGACGAGCGTTGAGAGTCTCTATTGATTTTGTTTGTGCATCACTGGTTTAGCGCACAAAGCAGTCGCTTCGTATTACCCGCGGCTTATCTGCGAGTGCGGCTTATCTGCAAAAACATTTTCAAAATGTATCTAAAAACGAGTCCTGCGGCTTATCTGCGGTACGGCTAATACGCGTGAAAATACGGTACGTAATTTTGGGCAAAAGCGAGATCGCAGATTGAGAGACTATCCTTGTTGCAAGCTATTTCACGTTTAACAAATGCTGAATCCCGCACGTGCACTAAAATATCCATCCCCGAAATTTGATATGCAAATGAGCCGATACCGCGGCGACCGGGAACGCGGGAAGCACCCCAAGCAGCACAATGTACTGAAAGGCAATAGGGGGAGTGCAATAGGGGTGGACGGTAGGTGTCCTATCAATGTTCTATAGTTTTACGAGTCTGTTCAAGGCCGTCCACCTACCCGTCCACCCCTGTTGCACTCGACTTTCAGTAGATTGTGCTGCTTGGGACAGCACCCATTTCATGTCAGAGGGTCACATGATTTGGAACGGTGGAGATAATTGGAGTAGGTGCCGCTCAGCTGGCCAGATAAGCCGCTTTCGAACCCAGATCAGCCGGCGTGGGTGATGCACTCCTCAGGCGCGCTTTTTCGAATTCGGCTCAGTTGCATACAAAAATTCGGGGATGGATATTTTAGCGCACGTGCATGTTTCAGGATTTTTTAAACCTGAGGATAGTCCGAGTAGTCATCTGGTAGTTGCGTACTCGCTTCCAGATGATGTCCGCATGGCCGTAGAACTCGATCAACTGCAAAAAATCTGCTGCCCTCCTAGTTTTTTTTTATAGATATTCTAACGCACCCTGTATATCAACATTTATCTTTTAGTCCACACGCTTTTGCACACCCACGGCATATACGCGAACATCACGCACCGGCTACACGTTGTCAACTTCATCATTCGACCTCAACTGATGATTTCACCTGCAAAACCAATCACATCAACTTCACCTTCAAAACCCATCACACTGTCTTCATATTCAAAACCCATCACATCATAGCCGTTCATTCAACTGACCATAAATTAAGATTGCGCTTGAGCCAAAGCAGTTAATGAAAAAGTCACGAGCAGCAAGACTCGAATACACCCTTCAAATGCCGGGTAGAATTCGCTGCTTTACGTCTAGACTACTAGTACATACTCATCGGCTCTGCTTCATTGACGATTTACACGTGGGAAGACGAAAGCAAATTTATTTATCGCCAAACGGCGATGCAGATAGTGCTACAAAGCAGCTTTTTCTAGCGTTTGCGTAGATGAATCAGAGCATGCAGATACAGGCCTGAAAACGTAGTAGGGTTCCGTTAAAAGGGGAGTGACATATTGGTGATGGTACTTACCATACTCGTGTCACTGGAGATGGACGCGATCAACTGACTTCCTCACGAAGCTATAGCTGTAGCTACAGAAGCAGCTTAAATATGCTAAGGGCGCGTTGGTTCGCGAACATGTTTGTGTGCCTGTTGTATGTATTGTGCTTTGATATGCCTATCAAAATTAAAAACTTACAGTCACCGACCTCGTCATCGCTTGGCACTACAAGAAAAAAAGAAAGGTACGCTTAGAGGATGAGTGAAATGACAGGGACCATGCAACATATTTTCCCTGAACGCTGCTTTATCACTGCGCAATCCAACTAGTGGGAAAATCAGCCTTGAGAGGTGAGACTCGATGCGCTACCGTGACGTACGGAGCACATTGTGAGCGAGCCACCGGATCGACACTCCCATCAGGTCCCCGTTCATTCTCTGTCGAGAGTCGTCCAGAGCAGAGACCTCCCGCTCGCGCTACAGGTCAGCTAAGGCCACTGTGTTTACGCAAGAATGCTCGTTATTTATTGTGCAAACCCAGCACAGCCGAAAACGGAGAGTTATGAAGGGGCCCTTTCCTGATGTATCGAGAGGGGTCCACGTATACGGGGCCGTGGCACCGTTCCCCGCATCACCCAGCAGGCGACGAGAAGCACATAACCCTGTTTAAAGGAACAGATAACTATACTGGTAGTCGGAACGATTATAAATCGCACGCCAATAGCGGCGACTAATGCTGCCCACCCTTTAACGTCAATAACATATCCTTCCACGTTACCCGTATTATGGCCGTGCGAGTGAACTACGACAACAATTTCAGACAGAGGCCGAGAGTTTTCATTTTCCCGGGGGGGGGGGGGGGGGGCAAAGGCGCACCGCGAAATAAGTACTCTGGCGGGTGGTGGTGGTGGGGATATGTTTATTAAGAAAACAAAGAAAGGTAAGCCAGTTTGATGTCGGCGTGTTGTTTCAAAAAAAGTGAAAGGGGGAAGACAAAAAAGGCAAAGAAAAGAAGAAAGCAAAAGAAAACAAAAAGGAAAGAAAAGGAAAAGAAAAATTAAGAACAAAAACTAAACCTGAAGAATACCACACTCTGGCGGGATCCTCTGATGTATGCAGAACTGGTATAGAAATAAGAGGAAGGAAAAATACAAACACAAAAAAAAGAAAAAAAAAGAACGTAAACAGTGAACATGTGCACAACTGAAGGCATTACGCCTTTGAAAACTGAGTGCAAAAGGAACAAAATGCATTGAATCCTCGGTGTTTGACCTGAAATGCGCGCAATATAATGAATATGGTCAATGAAATGGAGCAGCGGGAGTTGAACCCCCTCCCAACGGATATGCGTTCCGAAGGTCCTACCGTTACACGTCACTGGCAGCTGCTGGTACCTTTTCGACTGCTTCGTTTCATTGATCTGATTGCTTTGGGCGAAATTCAGGCTATGTGTTGTCATCCTCTGTATTTCTTCGCCTCACTTTCTACTGTGATAATGAGTATGGTGGGCGGAATTATATTTAACAAATTGCAAGATGCGTTTTTGGGGTTGGTGCCTCTTCACTCTTGACCCGCGCGCGCCGAGCCCCAAAGGTTGGTGTCAGTCTCTTAGCGGGACTTCCTGGGGGAGGCGGCGCCCCCCTAGTTCATGTTCCGGGGGGGGGGGGGGCACCCCCCCCGCAGTCGGCGCCTATGATTTCAGAGTCCCATTATGTAGCTACACATACTGAAGCAATCAAGCAGTCATACATGCGGAGAACAACTTTGTGAGGAGTATAAAGAGTCCAGCGCTGACGAAGGCAAGAGACAGGCTGACACAAAGGACAAGAGTTCTTTCTCTGAATTCCCTTTGCAATCTGTAAGAAAATAAAGTTATCGGGCTATCCTGCATGTCACGACAGGTGTCTACTCACATAAGGTCAGGTACCTCCGTTCCGTCGGGTGCGCTATGAGAAAGAACAAGACACCAGATGGTGATGAGTAGCTATAGATTTGGTGCGGCAAACTTACTCTGTAGTAACTTCACCGCCTTGTTGGGACATAGAGCCTAGTCCGACGACGGACATGGCGTCGCAACCCGCTGTTGTAGGTGATACTGAAAATACAGCGCTACAAGTACTAAGAAATTCAGTAGAGCAGAAGAAAAATTGCAGTGCACAGGCATTGTACTTTATGCGCCGGTTTGGTCGTCGGTACAGCTCTAATAGTAAGGATCAGTGGAAAGATGAATTAAAAGATCGAAAAGAAAGAGGGTCTATGACCACAAAGAAGTGCCTGTACCTGGCTGAATACTGCGGAATCACGACGCACTTTGCAACTGAATGCGCTGTACTGCGAGTTGGAATGAATGCGGCTACTGTGGGCCACGAGCCACTGTGGTTCGGGAAACAGTATGCGAGCTTCTTCTTCCACAACAAAGCACACTGGCCACAAGCCACACAGGGCGATTGGCCAGCTCTTTCATCACGCGTCAGCGAGCGAATGAGTATAGTTCTAACTTCTTCTTCTCCCTTACAAATGATGGCCGTGAGCCACTTGGGAGATTAGCCGGGACGATTGGGTGCAATTACGTTATGTATGTCACAAACTTTTGACTGGGAGGTACCCTGGTTCGAATCCCGATGCTGGTTGTGCTGTCTGGGGTTTTTCCTGGGTTTTCCTCAGACGCTTTCAGACATATGTCGGCACAGTTCCCTTAGAAGTCGGCCCAGGACGCACATTCGCCCAGGGCGTCAATCGTGACGTTGCCCAACTCTGTGAGGCCGACAACGCCGATAAAGGCTTGCATAGTGACGTGCATAGTGCCTTTAGAAGCTCTGTGTATCGCTGACATATTTTTGTCCTGACGAAGGCGGAGCTTCCACCGTAACGTACACAACCTTTTAGTATTCCAAGTATCTTAAATATAAATAAATTATCGCCCGTTTTTCTTTCTCCCTGTACCTTCGTAGTCCGTGTTTCATTTTTCATTTCAGCGACGTACATTCGCGGTCGTCCGAACCCCTTTCACCTAGTATATACAGTGTGTTTGCTCTAACGTGTCCAGAAATTATATTTAAAGCGAGCGATAAAAGAAAAGCAAGTGGTACTTTTCTGCTACTTGAGTAAGGAACAGGTACTGCTTCACTAGTAGCACCTGTTTCTAAGCCAAGTAGCTGTAAAGTAGCACTCGTTTCTCTTTTATCGCTCGCTTTTCAACTTTTTAATTTGAGGCGGCACTGTGCTCTTTCACTCTCTCACACTCGGGGTGAAGGAAAGACGCGTCTTCGAAGACGCGCAATGAACATAATAAAGAAAAAAAAGGTGTTCCTTCACAAATGTTTTGTGGACGATCTATCGAACGAATTTTTGTTCTGAAAACGGCTTTGGTATCAGGTGACCGAAGAGATCACATGTTCTCATTGGAACAACTTCGTAGCTTTTATAATTAAAAAGTTAATTATTGAAAGTTAATTAAGAAATTGCCTTAGGAGTCTGCTAATGCCCTTCTAGGGAGTGCACTTCAGCATATGCTAATATTGCAATTGATTTCATCTCGGAAAAAGTGATAGATATAATTTTAAAAATATGTTTACATTTCGCTGGGACACCCTGTATACATGTTTGTAATTTGGTCGTGCACTCCCAGCCGAGGACAGCTGTTTCGCTCTACTTGGAGCTCTTCAGCCCGGCGCTATAACAGTGTGCCTCGGCGAGGCATCAGTGTTCTACGGTGTAGCAACTGTTTTTAATCCTTATACGGCTTCCGGCTTCTTGGATTGCAAAAACTAACCTGTAGAGTTCATTATGACGGCGTGTCTCGTCTTGCCCCATGCGATATCTCGTTTTGCCCCGGGGGTTGGGGCAAGATGAGACAATCTGTATTTTTGAATTTCCTGCTGTGTTTACCTTACACCGGCTACGTTCGTTCTGCATTTATAGGTCCGAAGCTCTAAACCCCTGAGAATGCGCGTATGGCTAGTTTTTGAAAAACAGGAAAAAAAAATCATCTTGAATTGCAAATTTGTGTCTCATCTTGCCCCACCTTACCCTACTAGCGAAACGGACGTCTGCTACTAATTTTGAAAAAACAAAACATTCAGCTGATGTAAGGAAATCACGCGGCACCATGGAGCTAAAACTATTTTATGATTACACCTCTCACGCTAAACAGTCAATTATGACTGCAAGGGACTGGGCAAGAAGAAGAAGAAACTTAAGCCAGGCGCGTGGTTCAGAATTTTCGGTGCCACAGGATGCGTGAGTACGAAAATTTCTTGTAATCTCGATCATTTCATTAATTTAAGGCGCTACAATGAGTAATCGGTTAGCTCATGTGGGGTAAGGTGGGGCAAGGGGCGACAGAAATTTCCAAATTTTGCAGTTGAATATTAAATTCGGGTGTAGTTCCGTATCGAGACCACTCGTTTTTAAAAATTAGTGAAAGCGTTTGGAAGGCTAATATTGCACGGAAGTGAAAGGAGGTCATATACTGAATCTAAGAATGTAATAATTATAAGTGTAAGAAATTCAAAAATGCAGATTATGTCATCTTGCCACAACCCTCGGGGCAAGACGAGACATCGCTTGGGGCAAGATGGGACACCTCGTGGTAATGAACTATACAAATTGTTTTTGCTATCCAAGAAAACAAAGTGGCTGTAGTTTAGTAACGATCCCGCATCGCACGGATGGGTGTAGATTTAGCAGGAGTACGGTAAGGTCATTGTTGCCAGACGATACGTGTGAATACGGACGTCCAGTGCACGTTACGAAACGAATGCCAGCTTTATGTCATTGTTGCCAGACGACACGCGTGAATATGGACATTCAATGCAATATCTTCTCTTGAAAGTCAGAACAGGGTTATTAGAAGAGTTAAAGCTCCTAGGGCCAACTGTCATGTAAAACAGAAAACTGCATGCCAAGCAAGGACTTTAGTATGAGAAATAGGCGTGTTTTGTTTGTATATGTCTGGAATACAGTATTTAATATTGAAATGTGTACAAAAATATTGGAAATTATTAGCAGAGGCACAAATGAATCAGAGGAAAAGTGGTGTTTTACATGGGGAGTCTTCGACAAATGTCACATTCTGTACGTTTTTCGACGTAGAATGTTCACGCATCACAAATGTCACATCAAATTACACACACACATATATAGTATATGGAACACATTAGGACTACAACATCCATTGTGACTGAGGTCAGGTTAGGTCAGCTGAGTGCGTATTCCATGTGTGGAGAGAGCCCATGTAGACTGTGCATCCGTCGTAACTGAGGTTAGGTAAGGTCTAGCGAACACATATTCCATCTGTCGAGAGGGCCCATGTAGACTGTGCATCCGTCGTGACTGAGTTTAGGTTAGGTCTGGCGAACACGTATTCCATGTGTCGAGAGGGCCCATGTAGACTGTGCATTCGTCATGACTGAGGTTAGGTTAGGTCTGGCGAACACGTATTCCATGTGTCGAGAGGGCCCATCTAGACTGTGCATCCGTCGTGACTGAGGTTAGGTTAGATCTGGCGAACACGTATTCCATGTGTCGAGAGGGCCCATGTAGACTGTGCATCCGTCGTGACTGAGGTTAGGTTAGGTATGGCGAATACATATTCCATGTGTCGAGAGAGCCCATGTAGGCTGTGCATCCGTCGTGACTGAGGTTAGGTTAGATCAGGTGGTGTATCCCATGTATCGAGAGGGCTCTACGTCATTATTGGGCACCAAACCCTGCCAGTGTATTCAGGATACCTACGTTTGCGTGTCCGTGAGGATGTGGCCGAACTTGAACAACTTCATGTTCGTGGTTTTGGAGTCAAGTACCTGCGAAGTGTCGTCTGATACACACGCTTACGGTGTTTGGCAACATCGCGAGATCGGTGTTTCATAACGGTTTCTTCCTAATGTTATGCGTTATTTGTAATAAATCAACGTTGTAGTTGCATGAAAAACGTTGAAAAGTCAAAGAATTCAGTTTTATATTTTTGAGTTTGTGTCATATTTTGGTTCATTGGGATGGTGGCGCTGAAGTAGTGGGATAGGGGTTGGAGATAGATCGCGGTAATTACCCGTTGTGGAAAGAGGTAATTTCATGTGAAAATTCACAAATTTTGCAAATCGAGAACAATTTTTGGCCTGTAAAATAGGGAAATTGCATGTAGAGACCGGACGTATATCGTTTTTTCCGTGATTTTGTCTTCATACAAGCCACGGGATCGTTACTAAACTACCCCCTACACAGCCCCCTTGATCCCACCGCCCACATGCTGTGCAGTGAAACCACACAGAACCCGGTGCTATTTTGTTCCGGCGTCCTTTGCAAACAAAGCACCGCCAGTCGGATGTGTCGCTGGTCGCTCACGTTTGTGTGCGCTTCTGCTTTGCTGGGAATATCCTAGGAAACAGGAAAATTTGTTGGAAAATCCTAAGCAATATGCAAAAAAAAAAAAAAGAAATCTATGAGGAGCAAGCATAAAGCCAACTAATAGTTGATTTTTATCCGTTTCTAACTTACATTAAATTTAAATTGCATTCAATTTAGGTTACATTAAATTGTCGTATCTTGTCCCGTGAATATCACGGCGGTCTGAAGCCAAAGGCAAGTAAAGTTTCAAGGGCATGGACCAAAGCGTCTCTGAGACAGGCTGCGCCGAGCAAAAAAATGTCGTGTCTTGTCCCGCGTCACATCTTGCCCCACCTTACCCTTACAGAGCGTGTTCCGTAAACTTTTGCCCAGCGCTGTACCAAGCAGCGTCGAGCATCTACAGATTCCATAATGCACACGGACCTGTGTCGGGACGTCCCGAAGTAAACACTCGCCATAGTTAGGCCATGTTCTGCACTACGAGGCTCCAAAGATATTCCCCGCAGATCGGTGTGCAGGATAAGGCTCTGCAGAGGCAGAAGTGAAATAGTGAAAGACGAAGGCACTATTCTAGATTTTGTATTCTACCGTGAAAAACCTGCCGTCCTGTGCCCCGTCTGCTCCTCTCGCCGCGCTTTCGGAACGGCTTTGGGTCTGTTTGCCTCCAGTGAAACGAAGACACAACACTCTAGACACAACTGGACACAGCGTGAGTGGGGTCACTTTCTACAACAATGATTGGAGAACGTGAGACCATTTTTCCATGACACAAAGACCACCACCAGTGGCACGAAGTGCGGCACAACTTCCCACGACACCCCCTTACTTGCACTGTACTTCACCCTGCACTGCACTCACTGCAGCAAACAGTCCAGTTGGTTGGAAACTGGTGTACACTCACAGTGCAGTTCGTTGGCTGGGTGGTGGGGTGTTATTGCCGTGCGGTCTGCCTGCCGGTATGGCGGAATGTTGCTAGGAACGTTGCCCAGGGTCGAATTTTCGTCTGAATCTCAGAATCTGACCGCGCCTTACACGCTGACGAGGGGCTGCCCTCGAAATGGTTGCATATTCTTCTGTTCTATTCACAGCGGTTACGCATGAACGTCTGTTGGACAAACGTAACGCTGTAACGTGTCGATATAGTACAATAGACATGGAGCACTGCGACGTATATCTTGCGGAAGTGATGGTGGCATTTGCCATCTTAGTCAATCGAGCGAAATTGCGGATTGTGTAGTAATCAACTGAGCAGCATCAACATTGAACAACATCGAGTGTTTGTTTGTGAATTACGGAAGCCATGCACGTTGACAACCGATGAGCGCCCTGGTTGTCTCCAGAACAGCCCTCCTCCGTTTCCGGTAGCCTGCAATGGCAGATAGGGTGATATAATAATTTACAATAACTGTGGCTCTGTGAATGGGAACAGTCCGAACGGCAAACCGATTATCAGGTAGGACAGCTTCAGAGCAAAGGGAATGAGAAATAATAATAATATATAGTCATTTTAAAAAGGCCACGTTCATTGTACCGTTTTAGGAAAAGAAAACACAGATGTAGGGTGCCGAGGGATCGGAAGAAGAGTCGGAAGAAGAGAAGGGTCGGAAGAACTTAGTTAGAACTCGAGCAAGGGCAACAGACACACAAAAACAAACAAACATACATATGATCTACCTGAACCAAAGAAGTTGATTAAGTTGGATAATTACGTGTTCGTAATTCGAATCAATTCATAATCGATGGTCGGTAGTATGTAGCATCGTACTTCGTTCCCGTTCACCAATTAATCCGACAAAGTAGCCTTTGAAGTACTTACCATTGACCAATACGTCCGTTACAGCAAGACAAGTCAAACAAAACTATACTATTTCGTTACTCATTTTTTCTTCTCATCCCATCGCAATATTTTTTTTTTTTTTGTGTGTCAGAGCCGCTTTGTAGTGTAGCTTTAGTGCTTCGCACTTCCATGCAGCGAAGTACTTCGAACCATATTCCACCATTCGCACAACGGCTCCTGTGGCAGTACCGTGGTCAAAAGAGCACACCAGCGCCACAAATCCTTCGGAGATCAATGACTCAAGCAACAAGCTCTATCGTCCTGTCGCCAGCTCGAACGCGGACACCACCCTGAAATCCCAACGGCGCTGGTGGCCCTGTCTCGTCCTCGCATCGGCTACGGTAATCATGTGTGCTTCTATCGGCTCTTTCGTCGGAGTGTCCATGGGCAGCACGTCGCAAATCCATAGTGTTGTGCACGACACCACCAAGGCACGACCTGTAACTTGGTGGTATGCAGACGTCCCTAAAGAAATCCAAGCCGGCCGCAAGCTACGCATCAAGGACATGCCGCACGCAAGACCTGTCAGGAAGTCGTTCAGATTAGTCAGGAAAGTTACATTGTTCAGCGACATAACAGAGCCTGGTTCGGCAGTGAGCAGCGATAAACAGGAAACGGCGGGTTACTTGACGGCACCAACAGAACCGGTGCACCTGAACGAGACGTCGTCTACGACGCTTACTAGCAGTACTAGCTCGCCCATGAAGTTGGAAGAAGGAATATCGCCCGTCCACTACGTCGTAGAAATACACCCGAACCTGGAAGGGAAATTCGAGTTCAACGGGAGTGTAACAGTAACGTTCGTCTGCCGAGCTCGCACATCAAAGATAGCATTGCACGCCACGGCAGGGCTCCAGGTCGAAGTAGTGAACTTAGTGGCAACGTTCCGAACTGTGCAAAAACCTTTGCCTTTAGACAAGATCACCAGAAGCTTTCCCAATGACCTTGTAGTCATTCATTTAAAAGAGAACCTGCACAAGAACGAGCACTACAACTTGACACTGACCTACCATGGGGTGGTGGGTGAAGAAGCAACGGGCCTTTATAGGACGATGTACTATAATGGCAGCGGTATGGCCAAGTAAGTGATTGTGTTAATGGGGGACAGGTCCATTAATGTGCATTGCAACCCCATTTGTTTATAGGTGGATTGCATTGACAAATTTTAAGCCAAACCACGCTAGACGAGTGTTTCCGTGTTTCGATGACCCTGGCCTACGTGCTAGCTTCGATATAATCATAGTCCGAAACAAGGAACTTAACACACTCAGCAACATGCCTGTCCAGCGCACTGAAAGGAGGTAAAAGTAGAGATCTCTGTGGAGTTATGCGCTCACGTCGGCTTTTTTATTTCTAAGGTCTAATAACCTTGTGGCGGATTATTTTGCCCGAACACCTAATATCCCAACGTATTTAATTGCGTTCACCATCAATGACTTTCCATCTTTTGGCAAGGGAACGGTGAGTGCTGTCGTTGACGCTGCATACAATGTGGTTTGTGTAACCGGTCATAACTTCGCCGCCTCCTCTCATTAACGAAGGACACCTGCATTTTATCCAGTGTTTGATATTCTGTTCATCATGCTCAATATGGTTTGACGACTACTTAGATGCGAATGTGGACACGAGCAGCTGTGACACACCTGGCCCAGAAAATGGCAATAGATATCGTGCCGAAGATGCTGGAGTACTATGAAGACTACTTTGAAACTAAGTACCCCATGCCGAAGCTGGGTATGCATTCAATTGGACTAGCGTTTCGTTTCGTTTCCCGTATCCGTATTTCACAGTACAGGAAACATTTAACAACATTGCCAATTGGGCAAGTACATGCGTAATTGTAAGCGTACATTTGTAAGCACATGGTAAGCACATTACAATGTAAGCACATACTCGTACGTTGTAAGCATGTAATAGTAGCAGAGCGTTGGTGGAGTAGTAACTACAGAGGCGTCTGTTCAATGACTATCTATACGCGGGTTCATAAGGAGGAGGTAATTTACTTGCAAAACTCCACTCGAAAGAAAAGACGGGGCATAAGTAGCCAGCTTGCACAATTTGGTTCCTGAAGACTTTTCTGAATCTAATATATTTGACCTAGCGAGTCATACAGGGGAGGTGCATTTTCTTGTCCACGAAGTGGGCCTCCCAAGCTTGGACAGATCATGTTTATGTGTCTTATCTGTCTCTTTATTGGATACATCCTATCTCCAATACCTAACTCTGTATAAAACTGAGTTATATGTAACGTTCCAGATATCGTGGCCTTCGCAAATTGTTCCATAAAAATCGCCGGCTATTTTGGACTAATCTTTATGAGAGAACCGGCTTTTCTGCTTTTAAATCCGCGAAAAACAATGGCCAGGGACGCTGTGCATCATCTCTCGGTGCTCGCACACGCCATCTCCGGACAGGTACGTGCCAACACTCTTCCTTGTCGAACGAATAATCCGCATTTTCCGGTGCATACCGGGTGCATTTCCAGGTGCGTTATGTAAGGCAACAAATGTCACCCAGAGGCGCTGCGCGTTATTCAGTGATATTCTTTACGGTAGAACCGTTCTCGCGTCTCGCAAACTGCAGCGTCCTTCGTTGTTAGACCACAGAGAGAGTGTTCAACCAAGGTGGCACTGAGCCGTTATGCTTTTCCGAACCGAACCGAATTTTTCGCGATTTTAGAACTGGGCTAAACCGGTTCAGCAAACAATTCAGATTAAAGGGGCCGTAAACAGGTACAAAAGGTGCACATTTCTCTGTGTTATATTATTGGAACTTAGTCAGTAAAAACTCCTTGCAATTACTAACGCTCAAAAACAAAAGGCGCTTGCATACGGATGAAATATTCACTGCACTCTTTCGCATTTTAGCTCCGCCCCGCGCTCTAACTTTACGTCATTTTGACGTAGCTCTTTCCCCGCAAATTACGATTGAGTGTTCCACGTATGATTTTATTTCAAATGCGGAATTGGACTAGATGAACGTGAATCCTCTTCCATTCAAAATCTAAACAGTTACAGCCTCAAACTGAGAAAGAAATGCGTTTAATTTAGGTATCATACGCGCACTACGTTTTCTGGGCAGTAGCACGCAGCACACCACCTGCGCGAATGAATATCCGGGACTACAGTTTCGTAATCTTAGGTAGGTGCGCGATGGAACATCTTCGTCATCTTCGAATGGTTCCGACAACTGGGCTGCCGTACTTTGGTTTGATCCACGCGGTATCGCGTCACCCGCTCGCGTGGTGCAGTGGATAGCGTGCTGGCCATGGGCTCAATCTTGATGTGCACATAGCGATCGTTATAGCTATTTTTCAAAATTTGCGCGTTCATCCGTCACGCGCATTGGCCGTCAACCGGGGAGCACGAGCGTTTAGCGAGCGTTACGGGATAGCGAAAAGTTCAAAATCTAGCCCCATGTCACGTCGTGACTGGGAGGAACCCGGGTTCGAATCGCGTCATGTGATAGCAGCCCAGCTGTTGACGTTTGCGCCAGCCGAAGGTGTTGAAGATGTCATGACGTTGAATTTCGGAACCACGGAGCGCAAAACGTCGTTTCACACAAACAAACTGAGCGCTCCGACTCACAGCTGATAACGAAGTATGTTTATTGGCTGGTAATTTGAAACGTCATGTGCGCAGCTCATCCGCCCGATTGGACGGCAAAACGCTACGTAGCCGACGTACGCGTTGTGGAGAGAGGCTCGCTGGTTACTCATCTTTGAAAGCAGTTATACGGGTCAATGAGCTGACACGAGCCGAACGAAATGTATATTTGGGTATTATGAGCTGCGTTCTTTCATGGGGCATCATTATTTCAGAAATGTTTGGTGGCCTGTTTACGGCCCCTTTAAGGCACACAGTGACAAGGAGAATGTAAACTGCATGGACGACACGAACCCAACTACCAATTGTTCGTTCTTGCAACACCGGGTCGAGGAGCGAAAATAGCAAACACAAAAACTATATGTGATGCTCTCTAGAACAGATGAGTACACTCACTTTCGAAAATGCAGCGTCCCTTTTCTCTATGGTTGAACAGTCAATGGACATGAACATGCTTGGACTGTCCATGCAGGGACATTGAGCAGGTCGGAGGGACCGAGGCAGAATGCTGCAATAAATCAAAGTTTGTGTCAGGGGCAGATGGAGACCCTCGGTTTGGGGGGTGGGTGTGGCGGTTTCTTTGTCGGAGCGCGTAGCGGGGGAGGGGACAGAGCGATGGAAATCCCAATCGCCCCCACCTTGGATCCGCTACTGGTTTGTGTAAGGTTATTCACAGGCTCCGCGGATTCTCATTTTTACTCTTGCGTACGTATGCGTGCGACAAAAGCGATCCTCTAGACTGTTCACATACGTGCAGGCACCACAAGTGGCTGCCAATACGCGTCTTTTTTTACATCTGACCACGAAGCGTTATTGCAGAGGGTTTTCTGTCCATGTTTGAGTGTGGTGCGACAAAGTGCTGGCAGTTCCAAGGATATGCAATGAATGCTGCATCTTTTTTTCTTGCACCCTGTACGCACTCCATACTTACAACGACCATGTTGGAATTCGTCTTACACAGAGGAGTCTGCCTCAACGCGCATGCGCGGAACATGTCGTTTGTTTCTCCTCTTGCGGGCCTGTGCGTACGTCGGAAAACGTTGAGCTCGGGCGAACTCCTTGCATTCTGCTGCGAGGATCTCGCGCGCGTCTGTTGCCACGGTAACCAAGGTTCGCCCGCGCAGCAGTGTGAACCAAGCTTAAAATGCGGTTTACCTGCACTGGGTCCGCGGGTGATGCCGGAGATTCACGCTGTTGCATTCTCATGCGTTATGGATGCGGCGCGGCGCGGTTGGCAACGAAATACGGCGAGCCAGAAAGCATACGCACCCCAAGAGATTGTCTCGATCGAACTCCACGTCGCACGGATTACCTCTGGCTACGCAGCTGACCAATGAGCGAGGGTGCACTGGAGAGTGTAGATAGATAGATAGACGTAGAAAGAGTGGAGGCGTGACTGGCCAAACACAGGCGTTTTCCGTATCAAGAACGCATGTGTCTCAACAGCGCGTAATACGACATCCGCATTAGCCCTCGACATGTACCGTACCCGCAACGGAGAGAAGTAGCAGTGTGAACCAGGCATTATATATGCAGGTATACCCGCATTACAACGCCGCGTGTGTTGCGAATGGCAGTGGATACTACTTACCCGCGCTGCAAACATATGCCTTTGAGCACAGGTGAAGGATGCCACTGAAAGGACGTGCGCGCGGCGCCACCAAGCGTAGAACGCGTCAAATTCTCAAAGAGCATTGATCCAATGCTCTCTGACAGATTGACACGTTACACGCCAGGTGGAGCTACACGCATGTTCAATGGCCATTGAAGATTGCCCATGTGTCAGTGGAATAAATAAAATGACGCTAAACCTATATGATTTCATACTATCTGCGCAGTGGTTTGGTAACCATGTGACTTTGTCATGGTGGAGCAGCATCTGGCTGAGTTACGCTGTGGCATCCGTCAACAAATATTCTGTGCTGAAGAGGATAGACGATTATTGGAATGCTGTAAGACTAAGCCTGAAGATGAGCTACACGTATATTAACGTTTAACTCCCATAGGATGGCTTGGACCTGGTGTACGAAGTTCACGATGCCATGTACAGAGACAGCCTCGAATCTGCTTTATCGATGACACTGGAGCCAGACTCTCTGGGAGTAACAACACAGCCGTTCTTTAACGCTAATCCAAAGAAGGTATCTTGCTTACACTAAGATCAAAGTGTTTGAAATTATTGCGTCTTTACGTTAGGGAGTCGCCCTGATTAGAATGCTGGAGGACTTTCTGGATGGCGAAAATTTTCGAAAAGGCTTAAACGTAAGTGGACGATGTATGTGACGTGAGTGCAAATAAATGTAGGAGTATACCTGGGAAGTGTGACGGGCAAGCTCGACCTGCCTCTCTATATAGGGCTATGCGAATAGTAAATCTGCTTATTTACTCTTAATGCTGGCTCTGTATTGGCAGTCAAAGCACGAGGGGGTTACAGAGTTTAAGCAACACGCCTCAGAAAATTTTCAAGGCACCGCGACTTGAGTACAAGGTATAAGTGCAAAGTAAGAACTAAAGTACAAGGTATCAAGGTAGAGCAATATGCATAATACTATGCCGTACATAAGCACGCCTCTATTTCTTTGGCAAAATTATTAGAACTACTCGTATAGTTAAAAATACTGTAAAGTGAGATATAACCACAATGTTTCAAGGTATCATCATGCAGAACTTGGCTGTGTGATCACACACACAAGTCATCACCTCTCAGTTTTTCATACTTAACGCAGTAATTAATTTTGAACACTTTTAGAAACTGAAAGGTGGCGACCCTCAACGTTCGCAAAGAACAAAGTTGAAGTAGGCCCCGTATGGGCGGACAGACATCACGTGATACTGAAATACAACGTAACGCATTTGACAAAGGTTACTATTACTATTAGACTTCTTTTGAAGAACAACAGCAATTCCTGAGAAGTTCTTTTTAAACTGTTAAAGGTAGTAACGTCCGAGTTCCGTGCCTGCGAGGTGATCTGCGCCATCTGTTGGCCTTTCTCTTTCTCTCTCCGCGTCTCTGCGTCGTCTGCTCGCTGTATCGCTGCTGTTTGCAAAACCTCACATCCAAGTGATTTAAACGAATGTGTGGTTTGCGTTCTTGTGTTCCCGAACACACAAACCGTGCGCCTTTGCAATGATATGCTTACTGCACTCTCACCATATAGTCTGGCGCCCTCAATAGATGGCGCACCAGTCGCCTAGCTCAGGGTCTGCTCAGGGTTGGGGCGATTCTGGATTCCGCTAGCTTGTTTTGCGTAGCAATTTTTGAAATTGGATTGCTCGAAAAATGCTCAAAACAAAGAACCACTGCGTATCTGACGCGTCCAAGTTACAAGCTTTCAGAAAACCATACGGTTTCTAGATGTGTGCCATTCACTTTCCAGTTGCTCTAAATTAATAAGTTAAGCTAATAAAGATTTCGTGGTGAGTTTGTTCCAGTCACCGAAGCGAATACGAAGCGAGTAGTTGTTGCAAACACATAATTGTTGCAATAGTTTTTGCGAACAATATGCGACATGGGTACGGATATGCAGCACACGAATCTGCACAGAGGCAGCACTCGCCTTGCATCATACCTCTCATGTTTTCGGGCTTACGAGTGCAACCTAGAAACTATACGAGTACATTCTGTTTAGACAAGATACCGCTTCAATTCGAAATTCGAATATAGATTCGAGATAGATTCGAGATTCAAATATAGATAGATCAATTCAGTATTCGACTCGTACATGCAATTATTCGCTCCGGTATCCAAAAATTCGGAATATTAGCACAGGCCTACGCCGATCTGCACCGGATAATACGAGGCGGCAAAGGCGTGCCCCTGAATAACGCACGAGAGAGGATGCCAAAGGCATCGGCAACGTTAATGACACGACTACCGTTAAATGCTGCAGATATTTTTGCAATACTACAAGTACGAGAGCGTCACGGAGGTTGCTGTTTGGAACGCATTCGACAAGGTACCGTGCCAAAGACCCGCTCATTATGTGAGAATTAGTTTCTGATCAAGCGCTCTATACGTGACAGGTGAAGCATATTGCCGGCGATGCTATAAACACAACAGGCGTAATGCACACATGGACCCACCAGAAGGGCTACCCCGTTGTCACCGTGAAACGCTTCTACCGGACCGGAAGTGCCACCATTTCTCAAAGCCGCTACTACCTCTGTGAACCTGAAAGTGAAAACAGGTCAGGAGGGTCAACTATAATTTGTATTCCTAAGGTCTGTCCGCCTTAATATTGGGCTCGTGAAAGTGTGCTTCTGTGCGAGAGGTACTACGAAACAGTAATATTTTTCTCTTTGCTTCATTTGTATGTGTTCATGACTGTGTCTAGTCCGCTGTGGTTTATACCAATTACATTCACCACGGGTGCGAAGCCAGCCTATGTGGACCATGCACCCGTTACGTGGCTCACAACTGGGCAAGGTAAAGTCCTACTTTAGTAACCAAGTTACGTGCATATCAACCAGTACGAGTGTCGTACAAATATAACGCTAAGCACACTTGAGAATAGAGGCTCGTGGTGGCTGTGACTCAGCAGGGGAACGGGATGAAGGAATCAAAACAGAGAAAGAAATAATGCTCAGAAGGATTATATCCCGGGAAGGAAGTTTATCCCGATGTAAAATGGCAACTACTTTACTTGCCCCAGCAGGAGCAGCTTCTGTTGCCGGAGTATCTGGTTTGAAACATCTTACATCTAACACAGAAATCGTACACAACAAATGCACATATCACACTTAGGAGTGCAAGCCACAAGTAAGACACGAATATAATGAGTAGCGCAATAAGTAATATAGCTTTAGACGGAAGCAGCGGTGATATTTCCACAAGGCAGTATAATGTGGTACACAATGCTACACATAGGCCTGTTGCAGCAAAGTTTGCACAGCGACATTTCAAGCCCAAGCGGCCACGGATCCAAGTGTAGGTACTTACATCAGGGGGTTCTGCATGGTGTTTCAAACGGTGTGGCACCAAGGAGAGCTACGAAACCAGTAAGAAATCCTAGGAAAAAAGCCGTGCATTTTGTCCCAGTGCGAACAAGTCGAGAGCATGTATTTGAAAGTGAGCCGCCGTCTGCTTAACTACTGCGGGTTGCATACATTTTGGGGTGCTGACGTTGCTGCTCACTCACGCCACCTGGCCCGCAGAAACAGGTCTATATGAATATAGAATTTGTGCGACTTCGTAGTGCCCATACTCCTGTGGGGGCACATTTGTTTTTCCACGCACACTATGCCTTGTGCAATTGTATAAACATAACCGCAACGGACTAGTGTTGCGACTTTACTGATCGAAAAGCTGAAAACATCAGGCACACAACACGATTAGATAGTTTGCGCTTATTTTGCAGAAACTGTAAGGATGAGTGTCCCTAACAATACGTGGCTGTTGCTGAATATCAAGGCTAAAGGCTTTTATCGCATAAACTACGATAAGAGGAATTGGATGATGCTGATAAGGCAGCTGAGGGAAGATCACACGGTTAGTTCATGTTTTACGTCATTGCTGTGGTTGATTTATGTCTCTATCTCCTAGAAAATTCATCTTCTCAATCGGGCGCAGATTATAAACGACCTCTTCGATTTTGCACGGTGAGACTATCAGGACTTGCAAAGTTACGTTGCCGCGTTAGCTAAAGAAGGACGAAATAGCGTTACTTGTTCAGCACAAGGAAGCGTCCTGTGTTTAACTGGAACGCAGAAATTTGTTTCACAAAGATCTGGAAGCGGACAGTTGAGTATCGCACTGTCAGCCTGTCAGTACTTGTCTAACGAGATGGAATACGTGCCATGGAAAGCTGCTCTTAACGCCTGGAGATACATCGAGTCTCTCTTAGCTGCCACGTCACTCATGGAAAAATGGCGGGTATGCCTCTGTGCGCCGCCGTTGACAAAGATATGACGAACAATAATTTTCAGGCGTTTGTACTCCGCCTGATTACTCCAGTTTATACAGCGCTCAACTGGGATGGAAGACCAACCGAAGACGTACAAACAGCGTAAGCGTCCCCGATTTCAGGAATGCTGTGGATGACAAGCTCTGTATATTCATCCCACAGGCTTTTACGCAGCGAGATATACAAGCTAGCCTGCATGCACAACCATACACCTTGTATCGACCACGCTCGCACAGCGTTCAACGCCTGGAAGAACAGCTCTGGGCAGCACAACATGTATACCTGTTCCTGTTTCCTATAGAAGTATATGCGATACTGAGGAATGACCAGCATGCCAAATACTCACATGATAGCTCAGTTCAATGCACTGAATGTCAACACCATAACGTTTTGACTAAGGCGTACGGTTCGTGGTATGGTTGCAGGATATCCCGGAATCATCGTGGTTTCGTCTACTGCAAAGCGATCGAGCTAGGGGATTATTCTGATTGGAAATTCTTGTGGGACAGCTTTACGGGTGACACTCACGTGGGCAGCCTTGAGCGGACGGAACTTATATGGGCTTTGACTTGTTCATCAAATCAGAGGGTCACAAGGACGTAAGGGATGACGGGAGTAATACAGGATCACGGGACACGCAACGCTGATAACTCACTTTTCAGTCTGCTGAAGAAGACACTGAATGAAAAGAAACTGCGCGCTGAAGACTGCGTAAAGATTTTCAGTCTCGTAGCACGGAGAGGTACAGCGGAGCGCAACGTCGTTCTGGATTTCATCAAACGAAACTGGCCATCGATGCTCATCATGTAGGTACCATGGGAAACTGGCAAAAAGCTGTGATGCAATGTGGTAGCACTATTACAGGTGGCAGCAGGATTTCATTCACATTCTTCTGCGAGTAGCGGCGACGATTGTAGACGAGAAAGAACTCGATGAGGCAAGCATGCAGAATGAAGGGTAGAATGCATTCTTACGTGAATATATGATGCAGGTTCGTTCAATCTACTACAACTTCAATGACACACTGGTGGAGGCTACTTGGGCATTCCAGACCATGATGAAAACAGTGAAGACCAACAGACAGTGGATGGCCGTTCAATACAAGGAGCTCCAGACCTGGCTAAGGGTGCACGCGAATTAGAACAATAAAGAAGTGCTGCTGATGTATCTCGAACCATAGTGTGTTTCTAGACCTCGTTTCTAGACCATGTTTTCTAGACCATGTTTCTAGAAACCATGTTTCTAGACCTCGAATTTTAGTCACCGTTTTGTCGACGCGTCGACGGTTCATCCCACATGCAGGTCCTTGGTGCGCTTTCGTGGGGGGTTTCAACTTTCAACCTACGTGATGCAGTTCAACTTCCAGAAACTGAAACTGATGTAGCTGAAATTTGTTGCGCTTCAATATTCCAGCATTTGGTAGTCTCAGAAGTCGTATCAGGCATCGAGTAGAAAATATTAATTAAAAAAGGAACTAATTGATTTCCAAACTGACCAGCTCTAGAAGGTGTGATCATGAGTTTCGGGAGGCCGCAACGAAAGAGCCTTGACCACAGGCACGCCAGCGAGTGGCACGAATTCAAATACTTGTGCCAAAATTGAAAATATAGGTTGATGGGTATTCGCAAGGGGTTTATTTGATCAGTGGGAGTGCATTTATCGGCATAATCTTCACTTGGGCAGTTGTACATAAAGCAAATCGAACACCGAATTTTGCGGCTGTCTGTGCCACCTGCCCCGTTACCTGGTCATTATGAATTTGCAAGGATACACACGATGTGTGGCTATTAAATAACGAGACTGAAGGGGAAAATTGTCTCCCCATCAACATACTCCCCTCCTCTATCTATCCAATGCTGGACATGTTTTTTTTTTTTCGTGTTGGAAGCAGTGCTCCAGATCATCATGTGTCAACAGTTTTCAGTAATGTTGTGGGTCCCCTTCGATGCAAACTTCACCTATGGAAACAGGTAAAAGCCACAAGGGATAAATCCGGCAAATAAGGAGGGTGGTCCAGCACTGGAACTTTCTTATCGGCAAGAAACTGCTTCACCGGCAGTGCATTGTGAGCTGGCGCATTGTCCTGGTGGGGAATCCACGAGTTGTTTTTCCAGAAGTCTGGCTTCTTCTTCCTTAAAGGGACAATAAACAGGTATACAAGGTGCGCATTTCTCTGCGTTATAATATTGCAACTTAGGCACTGAAAGGCCCTGCGCTCTAACTTTACGTCATTTTGACGTGGCGCTTTCCTCACCAATTACGATCAAGGGTTCCACGTATGATTTTATGCGGAAATGAACTAGATGAATGTGAGTCTTGTTCTATTTAAACTCAGTTACAACCCCAAACTGGAAAATAAATGCGTTCAATTTAGATATCTCACGCGAACTACGTTTTCCGCGCAGTAGCGCGAAGCACACCGCGAGCGCGAATGAATATCCGGCGCTACAGTTCCAGAACCTTAGGTTAGTGCGCGATGGGTCATCTTCGTCTTCTTCGAATGCTTCCGACGACTGGGCTGCCGTACGTCGGTTTGAGCCACGCGGCATTGCGTCACCAGCTCGCGTGGCACAGTGGTTAACGTGCTGGCCACGTCCCGTCGTCACTGGGAGGTACCCGGGTTCGAGTCGCGTCATGTGATAGCAGCCCAATTACTGACGTTTGCGCCAGCCAGAGATGTTGGAGATGGCATGACGCTGAATTTTGGAACCACGGAGCGGCAAATGTAGTTCCAGACAGACAAACGGAGCACTCCGCCTTACAGCTGATAATGAAGCCTGTTTATTGGCTGGTAATTTGAAACGTCATGTTCGGAGCTCGTCGGCCCCCCGATTGGACGGCAAAACGCTACGTAGCGTATGCGTCGTGGAGAGAGGCGCGCTGGTTACTCATGGGTCACTGAGCTGGCACGAGCCGAACGAAATGTATATTTGGGTATTACGACCTGCCTCCTTTCACGGGGTACCATTATTTTGTAATTGTTTGGCCGCCTGGTTTACGATCCCTTTAATCTTTGCCTGAGATGTCCACCATTTCTGCTATTATCCGAATGCTTAATCGGCGACCGTTGCGAACAATTTCATTAATTTTTGTAACATTCTGTTGTGCTGCTGCAGTGACATGCCGGCCTGGTCTGTCGTGGTTTCCAACATCCTCCAGCCTGACAGCAAACCGTTTGCGCCCTTCAAACACCCGCGCACGTGACATCGCCTTGGCAACGTACACCTCCTGCAACCGGTTCAGTAACTCTGAATTCACGAGGAATTTAACATTACCCCGCTGCTCCAGTTTGACGCGATTCATGATCCCGGCAAGAGAACAGCGTGGCTGTTCCTGTGAGGACCGCTGGCACAAATACAACAAATGACAACCAGACGCTGCTTGTCGCGTTGTCTAGTGGAAGGTTCGGGGTCCCCTATTGCGCATGCGTTTCCCGCTCGGGAATGCACGAAGGCTACGAGACGCGGAGTCTCGTTATTTAACAGCCCCGCCATTAGGGTGGGGCAAGATGAGAGCGGGGCGAAATTTTTATTTTTCGTGTTTAAAAGAAAGCTAGCCATATAGGCACGTTCTCAGAGGTCTAGAGCTTCCGACCTGTAAATGCAGAACGTGCGTAGCCGAACTCAGAACAAGAAATTCAAAAATGCAGATTGTCTCATCTTGCTCCAACCCTCGGGGCAAGATGAGACACGCCGTTGTAATGAAGTATACAAATTAGTTTTCGTAATGCAAGCAGACAGAGTAAAGCCCGTGGGCCCCTACACAACCCCCTCGAGAACACCGCCCATATGATGTGCAATAAAACCACGCAGAACCCAGTGATACTTTGCTCCATCGTCCCTTGCGAACAAGGCACCGCCAGTCTGATGTGTCGCTGGTGGCTCGCTTATGCGTGCGCTTCTGCTTTGCGGGAAATATCCTAGAAACAGGAAAATTTGCTGGAAAATCCTAGACAATATGCACAAAAGAAATCTCTGAGAAACATGCATAAAGCCACCTAGACTTATCCGTTTCTAAATTACATTACATTTAAATTGGATTAAATTCAACTGTGGCGTCTTGCCCCGTGCATACCATCGGATGCATTAAATTTTCTGTTCAACACCGGATAACTAAGAGTGCCCATATCTTGCATATACAGGGTGTCCACGCTAAGTGTGAACAGATTTTTTAAAAATATATATAACACTTTTTCCAAGATGAAATCAATTGCAATATAGCATATGCTGAAGGGCACTCCTTAGCAGGGCATTAGCAAAGTCCAAAGGCAATGTCTTAATTAACTTTCATTAATTAACTTCGTAATTATAAAAGCTACAAAGTTGTCCCAATGAGAACATCTGTTCCTTTCGGTCACCTGATATCGTAGCAGTTTTCAGAACAAAAATCCGTTCGATAGATCGCCCGCGAAAAATTCGTGAAGGAACACCATTTTTTCCTTTATTTTGTTCATTGCGCTTCTTAGAAGACGCGTATTTCCTTCATCCCCAACGGGAGAGGGGGAAGGAGCACAGTGCCGCCTCATGCGTCGAAGATGAGCTTTAACTTGCGGAAGCAAAACAAAAACAAATGTATCGGGTGACTCTATCGGAACTGGCCTTATCTTGGGTTGCATTTTTCTGTTTCCTTTCAATCTTTTTCCAGGACGCGAGAGGCGATGGTGTGCTCTTTTAAAAAGTTAATTAATGAAAGTTAATTAAGACATTGCCTTTGGACTTTGCTAATGCCCTGCTAAGGAGTGCCCTTTAGCATATGCTATATTGCAATTGATTTCATCTTGGAAAAAGTGGATATATTTTTAAGAAATCTATTCACACTTAGCGTGGACACCCTGTATCTAGATGAATGAATAAAGGAATAGCTACGAAACGCTGCTGCACAGATAAGAAAAAAAAAAAAGAAAGGACTACAGAAAATCGCGCTTTTTTGCAGGTCTTTACATTTCCGGTTTAACCGGTTTTTGCTCTTCAACGCATACACCAATCCGGACAATTCTCACGTGCAATAAAGCGGACATGAAGTTTGAAGCGCCTGGAGCAAAGAGTCTGACAGGCAGCTTCGAGCAAAAAATGTCGAGTCTTTCCCAGTATCTCATCTTCCCCCACCTTACCCTACTTCCAAGGCTTTTGTTTCTTCAATCTTTCAGCATCATAGCCCTGAACCCTGTCGACGATACTTCGGATTTGAATCTATGACTTCAGGTCCAGTGCTACGAGGACCCACAGACGATCTACAATGTGTTTATTTATAAAAGCTATTCTAGCTAGCGTCGTCTTCCGTGACCGCAGAAAAATTACTGCTTAACCTCTGGTCGTCCAGGATGAATTCGGTGACGTCTCGCTTGAGCCAACGTGCAATGGCATCGTAGTGATCGGACATCCACTTTATGTTGGTTTGTGCTTTGCGCTCGATCCGCTGGAAAGCCAATTGTACACCCTTGAATACCATAGTGCCTTCGTTGTACAGTGAGTTCACCTGCGAAATACACCAGTTGTCGAACCTCAAGTTATGCATTTCACACGCTAAGTTACATCGGACCATAAACGACTACGAAGACCTACATTGGACAATTCTGTAACGGTGTTAATGTTGTTGAAGACAGCAAACAAGATATCCGTGAATCTCTTCGGGTGCCTTGAAATATGAAGTATCTCTTTTGTTTTCCCTGTCATGTTCAGAACGTGCTTCGCTTACAATTTCTTGAGTGACTTCCAGTTGTCGAGAAGGAAGTCCATAGCGACAGTTTTTCCGAAACTATTGCGATTTGTAACTTCGCTGAAGATTCGTGGTACAAGGTTGAAATGTCGAGATGAGAATTCGTGCAGATATCTGCGTGTGCAAAAGCATCTGGTTGGAAACACGAACGTACAAAGACTATAGCGTGTGTTGTTAACGGCAGAGTATTCACTTGTTGTGAACACACCTGTAAATGGTCGAACGAGACTGCGAGCACCCAAGGGCTATTATGATGTTGGTTCTTTCTGTAGGGCTGCTTACATACTTGAGCCGGTTGTACAGGAACTGCCACACGCTCATTCCACCGTCTTCGACCACCGTACAGAACACAGTCACTTGATGTTCAGGCAATAATCTACCGAACGTATAAATGCGTGTGTGTATATGTATGGCAGGGAAAGAGCGAGAGAGAGAGCCATATTGGCTATCAGATATCTATTGTGTTCTTGAGCAAGAGAGGGTCGTGAGCATGGTTACTTCAAGGACGACTCCGCTTTGGAGCGGTAATAGCTATACGACAATGCACTCTCTGCAATTTAATAACCACGGTCTTGGGTTAAATTTTTCGGTGGAACTAAAAGCGATACAAGTATTTTATGGGGATTATATCCTTCACAAGATGTCGCATACATTTTTTGCGTAAGAAACTTATGCAACAAAACGCTTCGCCAGGATACAACAGCATACAATCTGCGCGGAAATATAGCCGTAACACAGCTTTTTAGTGACTTATTAGTGAACGCGATTAACAGCACTACAAACAAACAAAAACAACACCACGTGGAACGTCACTTATATTGAAGCGCAATGTGTGTGGAACCAAGAGCTGTAATTGGATGTGTAGTTGTTCACACCACGCTTGACTTCTCTGTATCAAGTACACTACCTCCATAGAAACTACTCGGCCCATTCACTTACTGCATACATTGTGACCAGTTACGGGTATTTTACGCACTTCCCTGTATTAACGCTCCTGATTTCATCCATGAGATTGACATGACTCACGATTTAGCAGCGAACTGGCTAGACTTGTACAGCTCGAAGGCGTGCCTGGCTTCTATCACGCACGGACCGTACCTGTACCTGCATGCCCACTCGTAGTGCAACGTGCGTAGCTGCCTAACGGAATGAATGTCACAAAGGAATACAAAAGTGAACAGTATACACGTGTGAACTGTTGGACGTTGTATTCACTGACCTTTTCGCACTCTCTTCGGCGATAAATGACCACTTGAAGCTGTGAATGTGATGGATCAGAAGTCGAGTTACAAACAACTGAAAGAGAAATCAGGAGCTCCGTACAACATGCGCGGTTTCACACAGGTAACAGGCGGTTTTCACAGGTATCATGGAATACCTTCCATTTCTCCGCGACATCACCAGCGGAAAGCATAGCTTCGACATAATGCCAGCGTTTGGAGGCTGTCAGCCACGGGAGTAGTTCTTTTTCCTTACGTAAGTACTCAGTGGCGTGGAGGGCAGTGCCATAGGGGACGAGGCCCTCGCTGGAACGATTTTAAAGAACGAAGAACAACAATCGAAATGAAGTCTTAAAACTAGAAGGCCACTGCCTGAAAGAGGCCTTTACCGCAACAGACAATTATTAGAGAGTTTTAGTACATCGTACGCAAAGGCGATAGCGTACGCAACAGATAGCGTTGGTGATCCTGCGCATTCCGCGAAGCTCTGTCTCTTATGGGCGTGCGCAGAACCATCAACGCTATCGATTACGTACGCAAAGGTGATAGCGTACGATGTACTAAACCTCTCTATTATCATAAACGATGCGGAGCACACCGGGTGTTTCACGAAAATCCCCCAGCTGAATAATGCAGAAACGGCTGACGCCACCGAATTACTTTCAGTTTGGTAAACGTCCTTGAGACATTGGCCAACAGATGACCAGTGAGTGTCTAATTGGCATACACTCATAGATTAATTAAAAATTCTAAATTTGAAGTTTTTCTTCGGATGCTTTTGGCACCTGTGCCGTGGCGACCAAGACCTGCAAACAAAAAGAAGAAGAAAAAAAAGAAAGAAAGAAACGCGTCGACACTGAGTTTTCGAGTAATTAATTGGTTTCTGTTTACATTTTTCTTTTTTGCGCGGAGTAGAGCAGCAATGCGCTCTACGGCTCAGCTATGAGGTTCTTCATTGCATGTCCATCTCCATCTTACGATTCATACTCGAGTGAAATGAGTTTGTGCCCTTGAAAACACGAGCTTGCAATTTGCATGACGTTATAAGCAACTAACTTCGGGAAATATCAACTTCGAAAAATATAACCAGTGTCTGAAATGGTTATGCCTCCTCAGTCTGCACGAATGTAAATATCGAAAACACGGAACCCCGCGCGAGCGCAAAGCGTTTCTGCTGTCTTACGGGACAATGCAGTGCTGTAATATAGTAATGTCCGAAATGGATATTTCTCTCCATTCAATTTCTGGCCACTTTGGTTCGTTAACCTCCATCACTTGCTTAGTGTGTCATAACCCTAAAAGCCGATACTCTACAACCAACTACGAAGTGAGTTGCTTCTATAATGCACACGTATACGGGTCGCTGTTAGAGGCTGCAGGTAGACTAAGCCCAGAAGCTAAGCTAAGCTAAGTCCAGAAGTGTTCCGTTCTGACTAATCTGCCGATACAGCTGTGCAGTGAAGTGCGGCTCTCCTCTGTCGTTGCCATAGCTCACTCACCTTGCTAGGTCATAGAGGTCGTCCAAGATTCGTGCCCTGTTCATCATGCGAATGTTCTGCAGACAGGATAATGAACGCTTGATGAGGATTCGTCCAATCCGCATCAGATTGTATCTCAAGAAATTGCACTGTTCAAGGGCACAACGGATGTGCTACTAATTCATTCCCGGCGATAGATCAAGACAGTTCCATTGGGCTTAAGGGATTCCACTAAAGATCGGGGCAACCCCTGGAGCGCGGACTTTCATGCAATGCAGGCACACTTTCTCATAAATTAACGGT